>NC_061119.1:92958267-93067915 GCF_002878395.1 Capsicum annuum
GTACCTCTACCTCATAAAGATAGATGAGCTATTTTTTATAGTCCCTAAACTGAATTGGCACATGTTAAATAATCTGAAAATGGGATACATATATAAAGAAATTACAATATAAATTAAGAAAAATGGTAAGTTCTGCACAATAAACAAAAATACAGACAATAACAAAAATGAAATAATGTAATGTCGATACACAAAACACCAATAAAATCCAAAATTGAAGAACAAGGAACTATAAGCATATGATAATAATCTTAAAAATGTTAAAGGTGTAAGAATAACCTTTGAGCCTATATCATTAGAAAGTAAGAGAAGGCTCAAGTATTAACTAACCTTCTACCTTAATACGCTACCTCTGAACTCTCTTATCTAAGGCCATATCCTCAATAAGGTCAAGATGAACTAGGTCCTGCCTAATTACTTACTCCCAATATTTCTTTGGCCTGTATCTTCCTCTTCTGACACCAACCACTATCAACCGCTCATACCTCATCATTAGAGTATCCACATTCCCCCTCCTCACATTTCCAAACCATCTCAACTTTACTTACCTTATCTTTTCTACCATGAGAGACACTCCTACTTTGTTTCATATCTTATAATTCCTAATCTTGTCTCTCCTAGTATGACTAAAGTCCACTTCAATATTAAACCTTGCAACTTTTATCCTCTGAATATGAGAGTTCTTACAAATCCAATACTTTGTCCCATACAACATAGTCGGTTTAACAACCACTGTATAGTTCTTATCTTTCAACGTAGGTGGTACTTAATTATCATACAAGATCCAAAAGCTAGCCTCCATTGTGCTCATCCAACATCAGTACGGTGTGAGAAATCCTCGCCGATCTCACAATTTACTTGGATTAAAGATCCTAGATACTTGAAATGATCTCTTAGGGATGACTGGATATGCCATACTTACTTCCACATTGATCTTAGGTACAACATCACTAAACTTACATTTTAAATATTCCGCCTTAGTCTTGCTCAACCTTAATTCTTTTAACTCTAGTGTTGTCTTCAAACCTTTAGCCTACTGTTGACTTTACTCCTAGTCTTATCAACCAACACTACATCATCAATGAATAATATACACCAAAAAACTTCACCTTTGATTTAATGTGTCAACTCATCCATGACTAGTGCATAAAAAATGGGCTAAGAGTCGATCCCTGATGCAACCCCATCATGACTAGAAAGTGCTTAGGGTATCCTATCACTATCCTTACCCTATTTTTGACTCCCTCATACATATCCATGGTCTCCTTAGTGTAAGACACATAACATCTTCTCCAAGAATCTCCACAAAACCTCCTTAAGAAATTTATCATAAGTGTTCTCTAGATCAATGGATTCCATATGTAGACCACTCATTTCATCCTTATACTTCTCTCTCAATCTCCTCACATGGTAGATCACCTAGGCATGAAGCTGAATTGGTTCTGGGTAATGGACACACTCCACCTCAACCTCACTTCCACTATCTTCTCCTACTCTTTCATAGTATGACTCAACAATTTAATGCCCCTATAGTTTTTGCAGTTTTGTATATCATCTTTGTTCATACACAATAGAATCATTGTACTCTACCTCCATGCTTCAGGCATCTTTGTTATCCTAAAAATAATATTAAATAGCCCAGATAACTACTTCAAGCCTACTATGGCAATGGTTTTCCAAAATTCCACAAGGATTGTCTGAACCGGTTGCTCTTCCCTTGCTCATCCTATGAATAACAAACTTAAGTTCTTCAACCTGTATAGAATAACATTACCTAAAATCCCACTGCTTCTTGAAGTTCGCCAACTCTTCTAGCACAACTCTCTAACTAGTATAAACTCACATATATTATACTGAATAAGTTTGGAGAATTAGAGTATATTATTTGGGTGTGTTTGGTACAAAGGAAATGTTTTCCATGAAAAATGTTTTCTAGAAAATATTTTCATGAAAAACAAGTTGGTTTCTTACTTATTTTCTTATGTTTGGTTGGTAAGTGGAAATTATTTTTCAAAAAATATTTTCTGAATAGATGGTAGGGTGAGGTAAGAAAAAAATTGAATTTCTTTTTTAAAAATAAATTTTAAAAAATAATTTTTTTGAGGTGGGTGGCTAATTGGAAATGGGGATCGAGTTAGGGGATTGAGGTGGGGTAAGAAAAATAATTGAAGTTTTTTTAAAAAACTATTTTTTTTTTGGGGATGGGGGCTGATAGGGGTGGGGATAGGATATGAAAAAAGTTTGAAATTTTTATAAAAAATTAAATATCTTTTTTCGAGGGGGACTAGTAGGGGGTTGGGGTTGGGGTAGGGGATAGTGTAAGAAAAAAGTTTTGGGTTGTAGGGGTGGGGGTGGTAGGGGATTGAAAGTCGGGGTAGGGATAAGTGATTTTGAGAGTTGTATGAACATTTCAACTTGAGAGTGAGATTTAAAGAAAGTTTTGGAAAATATTTTTCTTACATTTTGAAGGAAAGTCATTTTTCTAAAATATGATAAAAATAAATTAGATTTGAAAAATATTTTCCAAAACATTTATGCCAACCAAACATGAAAAAATTAGAAAATATTTTATATTTTCCAAAAAATATTTTCCTTCATACCAAACACACTCTTTGTCTCAATTCTCTATTATATTACATTGTCTTAAAAATATAAAAACAAACAATATTTTTTATCTATGATATAATACTTAATTCTCAACTACTTCACATATCACACCACATTACTTCTCTTCTAATTAACGTAAGAAAGACTACATACTATAAGTATACTATTTCTTTCATCTAGTAAATTAGAGAGTAGTGAAATATTGAGTTAGACCATGTGATCGTGGTTACAATATTTAAGTTTTATTATGGTAATTAGTGGTGAAACATGTTGTAGTTGTTACAAGGGAGATTGAATTATAGGTGACAAAAGATTTTTGAAATGAAATGTGGGTGACTCAAGTGTTAATAATTGAGTGCAAGTGACAATTATTTAATGAAGGGTTAAGAAAGTTTGAGATTTTCACACAAGTATTTTATTTTACGCTTTGAGCGAATCCTAACCCTAATATAACCAAAAATAGAGGTAAAAAGAATGCGCATTTCTCTCGCTTCGTTTTTATTGTTGATCATTGTTGTTGCTGCTTTTTTCATCATCTTCTTATTCATTATCATCATCATCTTCTTCATTATCATTTATTCTTGTTCATCATAATTATTGTCTTTTTTTCTTGATGATTATTGTTGTTTTTACCACTACTAATGCTACTAGACAAAATTTTTAGATCAAATATTATTCGTATATCACTGGGCATTACTTCATAGGTGATTTTGGTAAGTAAAATTATGATTTGTAGTTGAATTTCTTATCTAGGTATATCTGCTATTGTTGTTTTCTCACTAATGGATAGAACCTGAAGTTGAATACAACAGATGAGTCATCTATTGCAATAGATGAGTCATATGTTGCAACAGAGCCTGAAGCTAATTCTAACAAATAAGTCATATACTGCAATAGGTCAGTCATCTGTTGCAGCATCTGTTGCAACAAATGACTCATTTGTTTAGATTTATGTTACAACACTATAGAACTTGAAGTTGAATCCAACAGATGATTAATCTGTTGCAATAAATTATTCATCGATTGCAACAGATAACCCACCAATTGTAATAGATGACTCATTTATTAGATTTATATTAAATCACTAAAGTTGAATCCAACAGATGAGCTATTCGTTGGAATCAGCTTAAGGTTCTATAGTACTGAAACATGAATCCTAATAAGTGAGTCATTTGTTGAAACTGATGACTCACATGTTGCAACAGATGACTCATCTATAGGAATCAACTTTAGGTTCTATAGTACTGTAACATCAATACAACCAGATGGATGATCTGTTACAATAAATGAATCATTTGCTGCAATGTTGATAATGATAGTGTAGTGTACATAATTTTTGTTGTCACGGTATATACTATACTATCATTATTAATTTTACTATAATATCATTATTAACTTTTTTTTTAAAACGTCTTTAGGCACCACTAATGGAGGGATCAATAACAATAGGGGTTGATTGTCATGGTGAATGGATTAAGAAGAATAATCAATGTTTTTGGTATTGGAAGGATGGTAAAATATTCGAAATGATAACAATGACAGTCTAAAGAGATGTTTTGTATGATGATTTTGTGAACATAATCATTAGCTATTGCAGACAAAATTGTCAACCAAAAGATGTTGTCATTAGTTACATGCGCAGCTCTTTTAAAAATTAGAGGTTCCTACCTTTTAAAATAAGTGATCAGATTCGTTTGCGTGCTTATCTAAGTGATGCAGCTAGGCCGGTTTTAAGGTTGTACGTGGTTGAAAAACCAATAGAGAATGAGAATCAGAATGTAGAATAGGAACAACAAGAATAATAAGATATGTTTGATGATAAATTGGATGATCTACACATGAATATTCTAGATAATGATAAGAGTAAAAATGAAGTGAAAGAGGATCTTCAAACCCCTATGCCTATTGTTGCGAGCAATACAGTGGGAAGTTCTCAATCAACACAGTCGAGTAATCTTTAACCTGATGAGACTAGTTTTACAAGGGAATGACATTCAAGAGCAACTAAGAACTAGTCATCATTGAATATTACTTGCTAGAAAAAAGATTTTTGTCTGAAGAAAGTGATTAATTCATAGAGTATGTATTGTTTTAGATATGTTCATACGGAGTCCAAGTGGTCATTGTGGGCTATGAAAATCATAAGTTTTGATAGATTCATAAATAGAACTTATGAAAAGTATAACAGATGTGGTCTGGAACATATTATGAGCCATAATATGCATGCCACGACAAAGATCATCGGTAAATACTTCACAGAAGATTCCCAATAGAAAAGGCCCTTCTACAAGAGATATGACCAATGAAATCCATACAGAATTAGGTTGTAAGGTGAGTTATTGGAAGATTTATAAGGGCATGAAGATTGGAAAGTCTCTTGTTAGGGGAACAGATAAGCATAGGTATGCAGTTCTTGATGCCTACTGTTACATGCTTGAGTACACAAATACTAGAAGTAAGACGACATTGCAAGTTAATGAAAATGGAAGGTTCGAGTACTTTTTTTATCCTATGGTTCTTAATTCTTGGTTTTCAATAATTAAGAAAAGTTAAAGCCGTCGATGGGACATTCTTGAGGAATAAGTATGAAGGAGTTTTGTTATCGGCGATGGTATAGGATGTAGAGAATCACATTTTTCCAATGGATTTTTATGTAGTCAACAAGGAATGTGATGCCTCGTATTGATATTTTTTTAAAACAAATAAGAAGCTATGTAATGATACCAATGATTGTGTATAATTCTATATAGGCATCCAAGTATCCAAAAGATTGTGTCAATTGTCACTCTTTATGGTTGTTGCATGAGGCACCTTGGGGAAAATATTTAAAATGACTATCACAACTCAAAGGTTTTCTCTCATTTTTATATAGTAGCTAAAGCATATGATAGAGCTGAGTTCTTAGACTATTTAAATTAAATAAGGGATAAGGTACCCAAGGTAGTAGAATATTTCAAACTCATCGGTTTCGAGAGATGGAGCCGTGCACTTTGTCTGGTAAATAAGTAGATTATTCATAAATTTAATGTCTTGTTTGATTTTATTGTAATACTATGTCGTACTAAGTGATTTCTTGTATAGGCATAATATTATGACGTTAAACATAGCTCAATCGGTGAATACAATATTTGACGTTGAAAGAGAATTTCCCATTGTGGTACTATTTAATCAAATAAATGTTTGGTTTATCAAATTATTTCGTAAGAGACATATGGAGTTGGTGAACTCATCAAAGAGACTTGTGCCATCAATGGAGAAAATGTCAAAGTACCTCACTTTAAGGAATAAGTTATTGGCCCATAAAATAGCCAATTACAACTTTAGTATCAACGGTCATGGTGATGTTGCCACTGTCGATCTTCAAAGAAGAACTTTTACATGTAGAGTTATGGACTTGGAAAAAATACCTTATCCACATGCTATGGTGGCACTTTGAGCCCAATATTATGTCACAATCCGAAGCAAGGTCTGGCTATGATGGGTATCTCAATCCTACTGTAGGCTGGAGACCACTCCCAGCCTAACCACCTGAGCATAATAAAATAATAGTAGAATAAAAATGAAACTATAAGAATGATATATAAACCAATAGGAAGGTTCTAAGAATCGAAAATAAGTAACAAACCCACACTTTATCCACAAAAGCCTATAAACCAGAATACCAAAATTAGGTCGGGACATGCCCCCGGCCTTGACAATGAAACTCTTCAATTCCTAAAATATGAAAAGAAACCTAGTAAAATGGTAAAGCTTTCCAGATGATGGATGCTCACCACTTCACAACAACTCCACTAATAATCGCTCCACTTAGGACTGTACACGAGTAACCAAAGAACCCTAAGACCCTACATCATGAAAGAATATAGCGTCCAAGGACGGTCAGTGGAATAAGCAATGGCATGTAACTCAAGGAATGGTATAAAATAATGCCATGTCCAAAGTCAATCAAAACCACATGTACACATTCATATAAATACATATATATAAGATGATGGGATAGGGAACAAGGGTCATGAACATGAGATTTTAAAATCATTAACCTGAATTGTGTAGCTCTATCTGTCCTAAGGGCACCGACAAGCTATATGGGTTCAGCTTCCCCTACTGAAATGGCCCCAACGCATGAACCGAGGAAATCCTATGGACTAGAGAGAGACACCAAGGCTCCAACCATCCTAAAAATATATGTAATGTGTGAACCATGCACACGGTCATAAAGACCTATACACAGGTAAATGTGGTTTCCAATATTGGTCCCCCTGGGATCTCTACTTTCACAGCAAGCGACACAACCCCCTTTAAGCCCAAACTAAAACATTTGCACATAATCCCAATCATTAACCCAGGAGTTATTTATTAAGGCAATTACCATGTGGTATCGGTATACCAGTCATACTTGTAAGCTAAATCCAATCACACCATTCTAATCCAATTAAACCAATTGACTCCCAAGCTTTATTTTAAAATCAAACCATGGCCACTAAGGCCTTTCAAATACATTTTAATCTATTTGTCCATTAGTATAATGCAATAGTTCCAAAAGTGGGTTAAACCATGCAAATTCCATATTTAAAACCAAAGTTCATGAAGGTGGGGTGAAGATATTTCCATTATTAAGCCAAAATCCAATAATTTGGGGAAATCCATGTTCCCATTTCAAATTACCATAAACAGGAACCCATTCAATTCAAAAGCCATAAATTAAAGCATGAATATCATATTTAAAACATGGCAAAAGAAATTCTAATAGTAAACAATCCAAAATACTCAACCCAATTACAAACCATAATTTATATGAACAATGATTAAACATATACCTTTATGTATAAATCAAGTTAGGAAGGACAGACATGCCTGAAACAGTAAAGAAATTGGAAGAGGAATCACAAATTTGGAGATCAGATGATTAATCTCTTGAAAACCCTAACCTTCTCTTATTTTGCAAGTTTAAGATGAGAGGGGTAGTATTTGATTTGATGATTATTGTTAAAAGGGACCCTTGAGGTGTTTTAAGTCGTGGGTAAAGTGTAAAGAAAGGAAAAAGTCCTAAATACACTTAGCTAAAATATGCAAGAGAAATATCTCCCAGTCAGTAAGGGTTTGGTAATGACTCATGGTAAAAGGTCATGAGCTATTTCCTGGACTCATGGCTTGAGTAGAAACTTTGGTCCATCTTACTGTTATGGTCATGAGTCCCTCACCACAACTCATGACCTTACCTAATAATTTATGAGGTATAAGTCATGATCAAGACAGTAACCTGGGCACACTTTACTAGTGAGACTACCAGTCTCACCCTATGACTTATGGCGAGTGTTAATGACTCATCACCTAAGTCGTAGTCTGGGCAATGTTGTTAACACTCAAAAATTTTAGATTCCAAAACTTGGGGTATTACATTATTCCCCTTTGGGATTATTCATCACTGAATGTGGAGTTAGGACACACCTTGGCATGAAAATAAGAAATAATAAACACAAAACTAAATGACGAATTTGAAATGTAGTTAGAATAAAAGAATGTATACCTTAAGAATCTTCATCCAACCCGGGAACAATATTGGAAATTTAGCCTTCCTATTATCTTCAGCTTTTCATGTAGCTTCTTCCACTTTTTGATTTCTCCAAAGCACTTTACCGAAGCCACATCCTTAGTTATCCACCTACAAACTTGCCTGTTTAAAATCTCTATCGGTAATTCTTCATAAGATAATGAATTCGTAACACCAATATGCTTAACAGGAACTATAAAAGAAGGGTCACCCATATTTTAAGCAAGGGCACATGAAACATGGGATGAATAGAGCCCAAATTCTCAACCAAATCCAACTCATATGAAATATTTCCAACTCTCCTTATAATCTGGCATGGTCCAATATAACAGGGACTGAGCTTCCCCTTATTCCCAAACCTTATGACTCTTGTCATTGGAGATACCTTTAAGAATACCCAATCATTGACTTCAAACTTTAATTCTCTTTGCCTCACATCCATATAGGACTTTTGGCGACTTTGAGCAGTCTTAATTATTTCTCTAATAACTTTTACCTTATCCATGGCTTGGTAAACCAAGTTAGGATGAAACAACCTAGTCTCACCAACCTCAAACCACCTAATAGGAGATCCACACCTCCTACCATAAAGAGCCATGAAAAGATCCATCTGAATACTTAAATTATAACTATTATTGTATGCAAATTCAATGAGAGGCATGTGATCAACCCAACCGCCCTTAAAATCAATCACACAAGCCCTTAGAATATCCTCCAAAGTTTGAATCATCTATTTTAATTGTCCATTTATTTAAGGGTGGAAAGTAGTGCTAAGGTTTACCTTTGTCCCCAAACCTTGTGAAAATGAATGCCAAAAGTGAGAAGTAAAATATGTACCTTAATCAGAAATGATGGACACAGGTGCTCCATGCAACTTGATAATCTCCTGAATAAACAACTTCTTTCTAGAGTAGTTAGTCCTTGCAAGCAAGAAGTGAGCAGACTTAGTCATCCTATCCAGAATGACCCAAATTGAATCATACTTATTTGTTAGACCAAGAAAGATCCATAATGAAATTGATATTAATTATATCCCACTAGCACATAGACAACTTTATATCTTTAAACATGCTACTAGGCCTCAAGTGTTCTACCTTAACTTACTGACAGACCATACACTTAGCAACAAAATTTTCCACATCTTTCTTCATGTTGTTCCACTAATAGATTTTCTTCAAGTCATGGTACATCTTTGTTGAGCCCAAATAAACCATATATATAGAATCATGAGCTTCAGTCAAAAAACTTTTCTTACAGCGCATCAACATCAGGAACACACAACCTACCTTGATACCTTAAGATGCCATCTCCCCCAATCTAGAATGCCATAACTTTTTATTGACCCATATCATACCTAATCTACATAAGTATGGAATCCAAGGCCTACTTCTTCTTCACCTTAGAATCAAGAGATGATTTGACCACCTCTTTTACAAACACTTCTCCCTTTTTGGAGTTTATAAGATGAACGCCCAAGTTAGCCAGCCGGTGAATATCCTTCATGAACCCTCTTTTCTCCTCATCAACATGGTATAAGCTCCCCATAGATAACCTACTAAGAGATTTAGAAACAACATTAGCTTTACGTAGATGGTATTGTAGGCTCATGCTATAATCCTTTAGAAATTTGAGCCACCTCCTTTGCTTAAGATTTAATTCCTTCTAAGTGAACATATATTGCAAGCTTTTATGATCTAAATAAATATCCACATGCACCCTATGCAGATAATGGAACTAGATTTTTAATACAAAGACCACAGTCGCCAACTCTAAATCATGAGTTGGGTAATTTATTACATGAACCTTAAGCTACCTGAAGCATAAGCCACAACCTTACCTTGCTGCATCAAAATGCAACCCAATCCTCTATGGGATGCACTATAATATACCACAAACCCAGCAGTACCTTTGAATTGGGTCAAAATAGGAGCAAAAGTTAACTTATCCTTTAACTTCTCAAAACCACCCTCACAAGCATTGGACCATACAAACTTAGCCCTTTTTTAGCCAACTTTGTCACAGAGAAGCAATAGAAGAGAAACTCTCCACAGACCTATTATAATGCCCAACTAAGCCCAAGAAGCTCCTAAAGTCAATTGGAGTCATGGTTCTAGGATACCTCTTAACCACCTCAACTGTCTGTAGATCCACCTTGATCCCTTAATGAGATACCACATGCCTAAGAAAGGTCACAACCTTCAGCCAAAACTCATACTTAGAAAATTTAGTATATAACCTCTGATCCCTAATAGTATGCAACACAATTCGGAGGTGATTAGCATGATCCTTCTCACTTTTAGAATACACCAAGATATCATCAATGAAGACTATCCCAAACATATCTAAAAACTGCCTAAATACCTGGTTCATAAGATCCATAAAAGCAGCAAGATCTTTAGTCAACCTAAATGTAATAATCAGGACCTTATAATTGCTATACCGGGTTTGGAAAATAGTCTTAGGAATATTAACCTCCTTAATTTTAAACTAATGATACCCCAACAAAGATCAACCTTAGAGAAACATCTAGCACCCTGAAACTGGTCAAGAATATCATCAATCCTAGAAAGGATATACTTATTCTTCACCGTGACATCATTCAACTATTGATAGTCTATTCATATTCAAAACTTCCCATCCTTTTTACAAACTAAAAGCATAGGATCACCTTATAGGAAAATACTAGGATGAATAAACCCTTTTTAAAAATATCTCTTAACTTTTTTTCAGCTCATTTAATTTAGCTGGAGCCATTCTATAAAGAGAAATGAAAATAGGATGGGTATGCGATAGAAGATCAATGCCAAAATCTATTTTTGTATCAGGAGAAATTCTAGGAAGATCTTCGAGAAACACTTTAGAAAACTCACTAACCATAGGGATAGATTGCAAAAAAAGGACTTAATCATTAACTCAAACTAGATGATACAAACATCCTTTTGAAATTAACTTTCAAGCTCTAAGATAAGAAATATATTTCCCTTTGGGCACTAAGAAACTCCCCTCTTATTCTAATACCAACTTAGTTGGAAAGTTAAAAATGGCCTTTCAGGTCCTATAATCCATAATGCATAGCACAAAAAAAGCCAATCCATGCCTAAGATTACATCAAAATCTATGATGTCCCCGTAAGATTCTAGACACGTATCAACTACTAGATGGATGTTTAAAGGGTTATAAGGCTTTAATTTCACACTAAGTACAAAAGACTGAGAAGTTATAAGAACCCAAGAATGTAAATATTTTATTTATTACCATCTTAAGTTTGAAACATCAATTTTTGAGTTGAAATGTGTTTAGAGATGTTAAAAGGGTCATCTAGGAGAGTTTTGAAAATTTTAAAGTAGGTTTGGGGTGTTTTTAGACCTCAGAGGCAGAATGCCTCCGTAATTTAGACATGTCACAGAAGCTAGACCTCCATGATACACGGGGTCATGGAGGTTAGCCTCTACAATACACGCTATGTCACGAAAGCTAGTCTCTGCAATAGCCTCTATGCTACAGAGATAGTATTTTCCTACAACTTTAATTAAAGTCCAATAGGGTATTTTGGTCTTTCCCCCTCTTCCCAGACACTTAATTCATGAATTAAAACCCTAAAAGGGGAATTAATTGCCCCATTCTCCATCAGTTATCATATGTAAAACCTATCCCCATTCTCAAGAACATAATTTCTAGATTTTTCCTAGGGATTCAATCACTCGAGGTTTCAATTCCAAGATTTTTCTTTAAGAATTCAAGCAATTAAGGTATGTGGGATATTCATCAATGAGTTCCTTCCAACCATTGAGTCCCAAAAATCCCTTTTTATTCAAGCATTAATTCTTTATCATCTTTACATGAAATTTGAATGCTAAGTATGAATTTACTTAATAATTTCTTGGTATTTTTAAATTCAAGCCATATCAATATGTTCCCTATGTGAATTATGTTATTACATACTTTGAATTTCGATCACCTATATCATATTAGTTGACACCCTATTAAGTTATCAACTTATAAGTTAAACCATGTGAGAATGTTTTCATCCAAAGTTTAACTTATCCTCATATCAAGTTTATGGATTTCATCAGTTTCGTGAATGGTACAATGTTTCGGTCTTTGAATCTTTAATTTTCTTACAATGTTTCAAATTATGTTATGGTGTTTAGAGTGTCATTTAGTGCTGGTGGCTTATGAACATCCGATTCCTATATGCTTATGCATATTTTAGACTTTCAAGTAATAAGTCAGTCAAATCATAATTCTATTATCATACTCAGTTTTCTATGATCATGTTGAACATTATTAGCTGTGATGTTAGTTGACTTTAGTCAAAATTAGTGTTAGTTCAGTTGAGAGTATGATTTAGCACTGAGTGAACCCAGGGATGAGGGCTCACCTACCAGTAGAGGGTATGACCTTTGGTAGCAGTCCTTACGTTCCAGTACTATGTAGCTAGAATAGGTTTTCAGAGGTCTTTCTGCAAGATGAGGGTTGACACTCTCTTAGGGGAATCTACCGATAGAGGGTGTTACTATAGTCCTTCAGGACATCAGATTAGTAGATCCACACAACCAGTATTATTACCCATGGTATGGTATTAGTACCCTTCCAACTAGGGTTATAGGTTGGACCATAATTAGGTCAGATTAGGGTATCTCAGCTACCTAATATCTCCCATAGTTTTAGTTTAGTACTCAGGTTATGTCATTATAGGTTTGCATGGCCAAGTATTTAGGTTATCAACTATTTAGTTAGTCAGTTTTACAGATTTTCTTTCCACATGTTTTACTTGGTCTTGTATTTTTTTTACATTACATACATCTATGTTCAGTAACCATATGTATTTTCAATTACTCCCTATCTCACATACTAGTACATTCAAAGTACTAATCATACACTTTCTTTTGTGCTATATTGATTTCACAACATAGTTTCATATGCTCCGTTCCCCAATCGCCCTTAGTCAACTTAATTTCTCTCAGCAGCAGTAGCAGTAAGTCCTCATCCATCGAGGATAGGATATTTTTAGTTACTTTAAACATTTTACTTTATGTTCAAGATGTAGTTAGTTGGGGGTTTGTCCCATCAACTCCAAATGTCTTAGAGGCTTTCAGATATTCAAACTAGATATTATAAATTCATATTTGTTTTCAATTTCATTTATCAGTAATTCAGACATATTGGTATTGATATCAGTTTATCTTCCACATATGATACATTATCATTAGTTTATTTAGAGCTCATAGTAGGTACCAAATCATGGGTTAGCTTGGGGTCACTTGTGGCCTTAAGCACCGTGTTACGACAGGAGGTAGTATCGAGTTATGTCAAAACTTGGTATCAGAGCCTATGGTTTTAAAGTGTCCTAGGGTATCTAAAATCCATATTGAGTATATTCTTGTATATAGATGTAAAGAAAGCTACACTTATGGGAAAGAAGCTACAAGATATTTTAGGAATGTTTCCCTTATTTCATTATTTAAGTCATTCAAAATAGCATGAGCTCTATTGAATTCCCTTTCTAAATTGTCCTTCATCTATTTACAGAAAAAGCCTCCCTGGAAAAACAACAAAAGAAGAAATAGGGATCAACCTGCACCACCATCTATTTAGGAAGATCCTCTGAATGAACATATTTCTCATGCTGAATTCAGGGCTAATTTCATAGCTTTGGCCTATTTTTGTGGCTGCTTAAAATAACCAGTGTGTTGTTGCCCCAGCTAATCCAGTGATGAATATAGTTGAAGTTAGGATCCAATACTTTACTCAGATAAATCCTCTATTATCTTCTGGATCCAAGTCTGAGGAGGATCCATAGAAGTTTTTAGATTTTGTGAAGAAGTTAATCGATATTATAGGTGTCACTCTAAGTGAGAGTGCTGAATTAGTTTATTATTAGTGTCCGGGAGTGTCTCACACTTAGTTTAAGTAGTAGAATAAGGATGGAGGTATTGCAAAAGAACCTATAGAGTGGGAGGAGTTAGCCACGACCTTCTTAGATAGGTTCTTTGCATTGTAGTTGAGTGAGGCTAAGGTTTTGGAGTTCATCAATTTGAAGTAGGGTAGGTTAAATGTGAAAGAGTGCTCACTCAAGTTTACTCAGTTAGGGAGGTATGCTCTGACTATGGTGGCTGATTCAAGGTTCAGATGAGTAAGTTCATGTTGGGAGTTTCTTATGAAATTGTTAAGGAGTGTAGGACAACAATTTTGATCAAGGAGATAGATTTTTCTAGATTGATGGTCCATGCTCAACAGATTAAGTTAGAGATAAGTAAGGATAAGGAAAGAGAGAATAGAAGGGCCAAAACAAGTAGCTTTAACTTTTCTCAGCCAAGGTCAAAAGGTGGTAATCAGTATTAGTTCTACAAGAAATTTTTAGCTCTATCCCCAACTTCAGCTAGTAGGCTAGTGCCTAAGTTCAGAAAGACAATCGAGATAGTACACCAGGCTCTACGTCCCAGGAAGTGTAAGCAATGGTCGCACCAATTTGCTTTGCAGATAATGTGATAAGAATCATCAAAGAGAGTATAGGGTAGGAAGTGAAGTGTGTCTTAGATATGGAAATCCCGACCACATGATCAAGGATCGCCCAGTAGTTGGCCAAAAGGAAAAGATGTTCGTCAGCAAGGTCAGTCCAACTTTTCATTAGCTTCAGCAGGTTGCTTGACTCAGTAGGGCACCACCTCCAGTTCTACTAGTGGACATCGTCAGAATAGAGTTTATGCTCTTTAGACTCGACATGATCAAGAAAACTCTCTTGATATAGTTATGGCTACGTTACAAGTCTTCTATCTTTATATTTATGGATTGTTAGACCTCAGAGCTTCACTTTCCTTTGTGACTCCTTATATTGTTGTAGACTTCGGAGCCAGTTCCGACATATCAACAAAGCCTTTCTCAATTTTACCCCAGTAGGTAGTTCTAATTCAACCAGATGGGTATTTAGAAACTTCTCGATTATAGTGTCTTAGATAGTTACTTTACTTGATCTTATGGAGTTAGAGCTGATTGATTTTGATGTCATTCTCGGCATAGATTTTCTTCACTCATGCTATGCCACAGTTGATTGTAGAAATAGAACTGTCCAGTTCTTGTTTCCTAATAAGCTCATTATTGAATAAAGGGGTATTACTTCAGTGCCTAGGGTTTAGTTTATTTCTTATCTAAGGCAAGAAAGATAATATCCAGGAGATGTATTTACCATCTTATTCGAGTCAAGGAAACAAATTCTAAAAATTTGAGTCTTGAGTTAGTTCCAGTAGTCAATGAGTTTCCATAAGTATTCCTTGAAGATCTTTTCGAAGTCCCTCATGAAAGGAAAATTGACTTTGAAATATATCTTATTCCAGACACCCAGCCTATCTTAATTCTACCTTACAGAATACCTCCAGCTGACCTTAAGGAATTAAAGGAACAATTGAAAGATCTCTTAAATAATGGTTTCATCAGGCCTAGTATTTCTCCATGGGGTGCTCCAGTCCTCTTCATGCGCTAGAAATATGGTTCCCTTATAATATGCTTCGATTACCATTAGTTGAATAAAGTCACTATCAAGAATAAGTATCCTCTCCCCAGAATTGATGACTTGTTCAACTAACTTTAGGTTGAAAGCTATTTCTCTAAGATAGACCTCATATTCGGCTATCCTCAACATAGAGTCAGTGAATATGGCATCTTAAAGATAGCTTGTAGAACTCGATATGGTCACTTTGAATTCCTAGCTATTCCTTTTTGACTAATAAATGAACTGCAACTTTTATGCACTTAATGAATAAGGTGGTCAAGCAGTACTTGGACATGTTTATCACAATCTTTATCAATGATATCCTCATCTATTCTCATAGTGAAGGGGATAGATATACCAGTTGAGGATTGAATTGCAGACCCTTAATGATCATTAGTTATTTGGTACGTGCAGTAAGTGCAAATTTTGGTTGATATCAATAGCTTTCCTTGGTCATATTATTTTTGGTGATAGAATTCAAGTTGATCCTCAAAAGATGAAGGAAGTAAAAAATTGTCCTAGACCTATCTCTGCATCAGATATCAAGAGTTTCTTAAGTTACACTTGTTACTGCATTCAGTTTGTTAAAAGGTTTTATTCTATTTCTTCGCACATGTCTCGATTAACCTAAAAGAAAGTAAAATTTCACTGGTCAGATTCCTCTAAGAAGAGTTTTCAGGAGTTAAAGACTCGACTAACTTTTGCTCCAGTCTTAACTTTACTAGATGGCATAGATGGGTTTGTAGTTTATTATGATGCTTCTAAAGTTGGTCTTGGTTGTGTGTCAATGTTGTGAGGTAAGGTCATAGCCTATTTCTCTAGACAGCTTAATTCCCGTGAGAAAAATTACCCAACCCATGACCTTGAGTTAGAACCAGTTGTATTTTCCTTAAAGATTTGGAGGCATTACCTTTATGGGGTTCATATTGATGTATTTATGGATCATAAGAGTTTGTAGTATATGTTCACGTAAAAAAACCTAAATCTTTTTTAGTGAAGGTGGTTGGAATTGTGAAAAGACTAAGATATGAGTGTGATGTCTAATCTAGGTAAGGACAATGTAGTAGCTAATGCCCTTAGTAGATTGTCCGTGGGACGTATTGCATATGTCGAGGATGATCAAAAAAGATTTGAGGTTCATCACTTTGTTAGGTTAGGTGTTCGGTTAGTTGATTCGGATGAAGGTAGTATATTCTTAATACCCCCCACATTTCCTAGCTTAAATTCATTCCTAAAATGTTAAGAAATAGCTTCCAAAATGAATAATATTTATTTCAAGTCGAATTTTCTAGATTTAAACCTCCCATTGTGTGGTAAATTACATAATCTTTCCATCGATACCATATTCGCCCAATTTTGACACTCGGTTGAGGAGTTAGAGCATTTTTAAGTTAGCAATGTTCTAACTAGGCACTTGGCGCGTCGGGGAGGTGGGTAAAATGATGATTGTCAAATTCCAGTTGCCCTCCATTGTAGCCGTACATTACGGAGAATCCCAAATTCCAAATTATCCTATTCCAGTAGACCGATGCGATATTAGCGCATCATGGGGAGGGATAATTTCCTAGTTGTCGATTTTCAGTAGCCCGACACGATGTTGGCACATTGCTTCATTGGCCAAAATGAAAAAACTATAGAACACCATGATAGGTCCGCATCATGGAGAAATCCCAGTTCTCACTCGTCTATTTTCCAGTAAACCACCACAATAGTGGCGCATCGCAGTGGCCACCCAAATCAGAAAAATTTTATGTTCTCTAGTTCCATTTAGAAGTTTAATAAGGGTAATTTTTTCAATTCCCAAGGCCCTAATCCATCCAAAATGCAAGATTAATCATATTCAAAGAACTTTGTGCTCATTATTCATCATTCTCTTCAAAAGTAAAACCCTAGAGCCCTAAAACCTCTTCTCCAAGAAATCAAAATCTACCATTGATTCTCTAAGAAAGCTTAAGATTGAGGATTTCCAAGGCAAGATAATCAAGAATCGATCTTCAAAAACTCAATTAGGAATTAATAATTCAAGTTTCTTAATCTAATAATCTATCAAGGTATGTGGGGTTTATAAACAAGGATCTTCTTCCATCCTTGTGCCCAAAATAGAGCTTTTACTCTAAATTCATATGATTTTGAATGGTATTGCATGAGTTTTGATTTAGGGTTCATACTTATTATTGCTATTTACAAAGTTATGAGTTTATAAGATATTTTGAAGATGAATTGCATGTCAATTTTCATCTTTTCATACCTATTTCAGTAAATTATAGATTTTGAGATGAATTATCATTGTTTTCATTATCAAGCATAATTATTATGATATTTTAAAATGAGTTTGATACATGGGTTATGAAGCCACAAGTTTATATATTGAGATTTTGAGAAATATGTTACCTTAAGCATCTTATGAGCTGATTATATAAGATTTACAATAAAGTTTTGATCTTTTGATCCTCAAATAAGTTTTGGAATCTAATTTACAGATTTATTACTGGTTTTAAAAAGCAAGATAGGTTTATTTATAGATTGATTTAGATAAATACATAAATGGTTTCATAATAAATTCTTATGTTAGTTTTAAAGTGGATTTCCAATGAGATAAGCATATAAAATTAAAGAAGTAGTATTTAGCATTAGGTTGGGTATGATTCCAAGGTCTCATACCCCAGAACTATGTGCCACCATATATTTTCAATTAAAGGGCCCATAATGGGCTGAGATAGTAATAACTTAAGCTGAGGTTATACTTCCTGGCAAGTATATGACACCTTTCCCTAATGTGTGGTTTCTTTCTTAGAAGGATGAGACTTTGGATTCCATGTACCTCATATGGAATATGTCGATTAGAAGAACCTCCATTACAGATAAGCTTCAGATAAAGTATTTTCCCTTGCGAAATAGTTTTTCCCTAATAGTAAAGCCTAACAGAAAAGATTTATAGAGAAGATTTAAGAATACCAAGTGTAAAGACTCACAAAGTTTACTCAGATTATGCTTTACAAAAAGATAACAGTTACAAACTTCAGCTTTTAGATTCTTGATTTCAGAAGTGAGCTCTTTCTACACTTAGACAATATGATTTACAAACAGAACACGAGTATGGCTTTCAGAGCTAAATGTTATGACTCACTAGAATTATAAAGTATGTTTGATTTATTATTCATGATTTTAGTATTTCAGATATTCCATCTTATGTGAGTCATTTACATTTAGCATGCATTTTTTATGAATTACGATGATGGGATGATGTTTTACTTACGAATTTCACCCCCATATACTCAGTATATCCTCAAAGTACTGATCCACATATATGTCTATGTGCTGCATTGTCTTATAATATAGCTTTAGGTTCTCAGTATCTTCAATGTGAGTAGCTCGAGCATCTCCATCAACATGTTAGAGTTCGTAAGTCCTTATAGTTTGGGGACTTGTTCACTCAGGTTTTCTAGCTTATCAGTTTACATGATTTAGTATTATTTTTAGACAATTTGAGTTAGCTGAGGGTTTGCCCCAGTGACTCTCTAGATTTTAGTAGTAGAGGCTTGTCAGACTACTAGTTGTGATTCAGCTTATCCAGTATTGATATTTCATACATTATACTCAAATTATTCTTAGTTATTTTAGAAAGTTTTCGTATTCAGTATGACTTTCATATCTATATTACCTTATTATAAGATTTATATCTAGTAGAAGGCAGATAGGGTTAGCTTATGGCTACTCATAGTCTTAAGCACTATTTGACATCTCAGAATCAGATTTTGAGGCATTACAAACTTGGTATCAGAGCCTGGATTTTCAGATTCCTAGGGAGTCAGACAAGCCGCGTTACGTAGAGTCTTGATCATGGGTGTGAAGCACACCCACATTTATAAGCAAGAGGCTATGGGACGTTCTTAGGAAATCATCTATTTCTTTCATGATCTATCATGTTTACAGTATCTCTACTTTCTTTTAACTCAAGCTATTACGTGACAGTTGAATATTTTTCCTCGTCGAGCTAACGCCTGTAGAAATAATAACTAGCCTCCTCATTGAGCTAACGCCTATAGAAATAATAACTAGACTCCCTAGATCACAAATCCTTTAAATAAGAATGTATCCTATGCTGAGTTTAGTGCTGCATTTCGAGCGTTAACCCAACCTGTGACTGCCAATGTTCAGGGTAATCACCAGAATCAAGCTGCAGTCCCACTCCAGCAAAATGGGATTTACCAACAGCTAGAATCTGAGACTTTATGAGAATGAATCTACCAAACTTCTTTGGGTCAAAGGCAGGTGAGGACCCACTACTTTATTTAGATGAGGTGTAAAAGATCATCTAGATTATGCATGTTTTTTAGAAGGAGAGTATAGAGTTAGCATCTTATAGATTGAAGGATGTAGCGTATGATTGGGTAGTGATGTGGAAGAATGGAAGAGGTAAGAATGTTGTTCCTATGATTTAGAAGGTGTTTTAGGATAATTTTCTAGATAGGTTCTTCCCACATAAGATGAGGGAAGCTAAGATAGAAGAGTTTGTGAATTTGAGATAGGGATCGATGACAGTGAAAGAGTACTACCTTAAGTTCAATCATTTGTCTAAGTATGCCCCTGATATGATGGGTGATACTAGGGCTAGTATGAGTAAGTTTGTTACTGGAGTGTCTAGCTTGGTAGTCAAGGAGTATGGGAATGCCATGCTCATTGGAGACATGGACCTTACAAGATTGATGATGCATGCTTAATAGATTCTAGTAGAGAAGTTAAAGGGGAGAGATAGAAATAATAAGAGGTCTAGAATAGGACAGTTTGAGTATGGTTAGAATCGGTCTCAAGGAGAAAATCATTCGCAGTTTTAGAATCATTCATCTATGCCAGCACCATCTTCAGCTAGTGCTTCCACTCCCAGAGATAGACAAGGGCAGTGAAGTAAGTTTTCTATGTCCAGATCTCAGAATAGTGTAAGTGGAAGACCTCATTATCCTCCTTGTGCTAAGTATGGTATAAATCTCCTTGGTTAATGTTTGGTTGGATAGAAGGGTTGTTTTGGCTATGGTAAATCAGGTCATAAAATTAAATAGTGCCCATATGCTAAGCAGGGAAATAGAGATGATCATCCCCAGACTCAGACTGCTAGTACATCAGCTCCTTTAGGTCGCCCAGTCTCGCTTTAGGGCGCATTATCCAATACCGGTGGTGGTCAATGCCAGAATTGATTCTATGCTTAAACTATCCCATCAGAAGCAACATGATTCACCATATGTTGTTACTAGTATGCTTTATGTCTTTTATTTTGATGTTTATGTGTTGTTAGACCCTGGGTCAAGTTTCTCTTATGTGACCTCGTTAGTTGCAGTAAATTTTGAGATAAGTTCTGAAAAATTCCTAAGCCTTTCTTAGTATCTACCCGAGTGGGTGAGGCAGTTGTTGGTAGATAGATATATAGAAAGTGACCTGTCACTATCCTTCATAGTGTCATGTTAGCAGACCTAATAGAGTTAGATATGGTTGAATTTGATCTTATTCTTGGTATGGATTGGCTCTATTATTATTATGCCTTTATAGATTGTCGCACCAGAGTGGCGATATTTTAGGTTTTAGATGAGCCTGTCTTTGAGTGGTTAGGTAATTCAGTGTCTCCCAAGAGTCATTTCATATCTTATCTTAAAGTCCGAAAGTTGATTTCCAAAGTGTGTATCTATCATCTTGTTTGAGTTAAAGACACTAAGTTTGAGACTCTGACAGTTCAGTTAGTCAGTATGGTCAATAAGTTTCCTGATGTTTATCTTGAAGATTTACCAAGGGTACCTCCCGATAGGGAAATAGAATTTGGAATTGACCTTCTTCCAGATACTCATCCTATTTCTATACCTCCATATCATATGGCTTCTGCCGAGCTTAAAGAGTTGAAAGAGCAACTCAAAAATCTTTTAGATAAAGGTTTTATAAGGCCTAGTGTTTCTCTATGGGGCGCTCCCATCCTATTCATTAGAAAGAAAGATGGTTCTTTGCGTATGTGCATTGACTATCATCAGTTGAATAAAGTTACAATAAAAAACAAATACCCTCTTCCATAATTGATGACTTATTTTACCAACTCTAAGGTGCCAGTTATCTCTTAAAGATAGACCTTAGATCTGGCTATCATCGACTTAAAGTAAGGGAATGTGATATTCCAAAGACAGCTTTCAAAACCCGTTATGGCTATTTTGAGTTTCTAGTTATGTCCTCCGGACAAACAAATGCCCCAACAACCTTTATGGACTTGATGAACAGGGTGTTTAAATAGTATCTGGACATGTTTGTCATAGTCTTTATCGATGATATTCTTGTCTACTCTCGTAGTGAGGATGATCATGCAGACCATCTTAGAATTATGTTGCAAACCCTTAGAGACCACCAATTGTTTGCCAAGTTCAGAAAGTGTAAATTTTGGCTACGGTCAGTATCTTTCCTTGGTCATATCATTTCTAGTTTAGGTATTAGATTTGATCCCCAAAAGACAGAAGCCATAAGGAATTGGCCTAGACTTATTTCCCTATTAGACATTAGGAGTTTCTTGGTCTAGCTGGTTATAACAAATATTTTGTTGAGGGCTTCTCATCTATTTTATCTCCTATGTATAGATTGACCCAAAAGAAAGTTAAGTTTTAGTTTTCAGATTCCTTCAAGAAGAGTTTTCAGGAGTTGAAGACTCGACTCACTTTAGCCCTAGTTTTAGCATTACCTGATGGTACAAATTGTTTTTTGTTTTATTTGGATGCTTCCAGAGTTGGTTTGGGTTGTGTTTTGATGTAGAGAGGTAAGGTCATAGCCTATGCCTCTAGAAAACTTAAGCCTCATGAAAATAATTACCCAACCAATGATCTTGAGTTAGCTGTTGTTGTGTTTACTTTGAAAATGTGGAGACATTATTTGTATAGAGTGCATGTTGATGTGTTCACAGATCACAAAAGCATGCAGTATGTGTTTATTTAGAGGAAGTTGAATCTTTAACAGAGGAGATGGTTTGAAATATTGAAATATTATGATGAATTATTGAAATATTATGATATGAGTGTATTGTACCATCCAGGCAAGGCTAATATAGTGGAAGATGCACTTAGTAGATTGTCTATGGGAAGTGTTGCTCATATGGAGAATGAAAAGAAGGAGTTAGTTTGGGAAGTTCATCGGTTAGCTAGATTGGGTGTGATACTGGTTGATTCAGTTGAAGGGAATGTTTGGGTTCAGAGTAGTTTCAAATCTTCCCTAGTTTTGGAAGTGAAAGAGAATCAAGATAAGGATTCTATTTTGGTCAAACTGAAGGAGTCAGTTAAAGACCAAAAGGTATAGGACTTCTCCCAAGGGAGAGATGGTATGTTGAGATACCAGAGTAGATTGTGTGTGCCTTGTGTTGATGGTTGAGGCTGCGGATTATGGCGGAAGCACATGGCATGTGTTATTTTATCCATCCTAGAGCCACCAAGATGTACCGTGACTTGTGGGAATCTATTGGTGGAGTAGTATGAAAAGAGATATTGCATAGATTGTAGCAAAGTGTGCAACTTGTCAATAGGTTAAGGTAGAGAACCAAAGACCTGGTGGTGCATTGTAAGAGTTTGGTATCCTCACTTGGAATCAGGAAGAGGTGAATATGAATTTTGTGACTTGTTTACTCCATTCCCATCGTCAGCATGATTTGATTTGGGTTATTATAGACAAACTATTGAAGACAACAATTTTCTTACCAGTTCACACGTCTTACACAACTGAAGATTATGCAGAGTTGTATATCTGAGAGATAGTCAGATTGCATGGAGTTCTTTGTCCATCATCTCAGATTGGGGTACTCAATTTACCTCTCAGTTTTGAAGAGCATTTCAGAAGGGTTTTGGTACCCAAGTTCATCTTATTTTAGTTTTTCATCTATGGACAGATGGTCAGGCAGAGAGGGCCATTTAGAATTTAGAGGATATGTTAAGGGAATGTGTTCTTGATTTCAAAGGTAGTTGGGATGATCATTTGCCATTGATTGAGTTCTTTTATGATAACAGTTATCATACTAGTATTCAGATGGCTCTATTTGAGGCTCTTTATAGGCAGAGATATAGATCGCCAGTTGGTTGGTTCAAAGTGGGTGAGGCCACTTTGATTGGGCCATACATGGTGTTTAAGGCCATGGAGAAAGTTCATTTGATCAGAGAGAGATTAAAAGTAGCCTAGAGTCGTTAGAAATTTTATGCCAACATTAGAAAAAGAGACCTTGAGTTTGAGGTTGATGATCTTATGTATTTAAAAGTTTCACCCATTAAAGGGGTGAAGAGATTTGGCAAGAAGGGGAAACTTAGTCTCTGTTATGTTGGTCCCTTCCGAATTTTGAGCCATGTTGGGAAGGTAGCAGATGAGCTTGAGCTACCCGCAAATTTATCCTCAGTACATACAGTATTCCATGTGTTATTGTTAAAGAAGTTCATGGACGATTCAGCCGTTATTGTTCCTCTAGAAATCACAGATATTTTGAATATCCTTTCTTACAAAGAAGTCCCAGTAGAGATTCTTGATCATCAGATTCGTAGACTAAGGAACAAAGAAGTTCCCTTGGTCAAAGTTCTGTGGCAAAATTAGTCCGTTGAGGGTGCTACTTGGAAGCAGAAGCAGACATGAGTACCAAGTATCCACATCTTTTCTCCACGAACTTAGATTTAGTCGAAGGTAATAGATTTCCTTCATTTAGGTCTTTTCCAGTTTCAGATTCAGCTATATATAGTTATCTTCATGAGAATTCATACACTCTCAGATCAATTCTATAGCTTATTTTAATTGAGATTCAGTTATTCAATTTATTTAATTTGTGCATGATAGCTTATAGCCTAAGATTCCTCAGTATTTTCAGCTTATCTATCCACATACGAGGATGAATATTCCCAAGGGGCAGATATTGTAATATCCCGCACTTTTCCTAGCATAAATTCATTCCTAGAATGTTAAGAAATAACTTACAAAATGAAAAATATTTATTTCATGTGGAATTTAATAGATTTATACCTCCCATTATGTGGGAAATTTAATAAGCTTTCCATCGATACCAAATTCTCCCAATTCCGACACTCGGTTGAGGAGTTAGAGTATTTTTAAGTTGACAGTGTTCCACCTGGGAACTTGGTGCATCACGGAGGTGGGTAAAATGATGATTGTCAAATTCTAGTGGCCCTCCATGATAGCCCCGCATCGCGGAGAAGACCGACGCGATATTTCCGCATTGCGGAGAGGGCCAATTTCCCAGTTGTCAATTTCTAGTTGCCCGATGCAATGTTGGCGCATCTCATCAGTGGCCAAAATGGCAAAACTATAGGGCACCGCGATATCTCCATATCGTGGAGAAAACTTAGTTCCCACTCGTCATTTTCCAGTAAGCCACCGCGATAGTAGCGCATCGCGATGGCCACCCAAATCGAAAAAATGTTACATTTTTCAGTTCCATTTAGATGTTTAAAAAAGGTATTTTGGTCAATTCCCAAAGTCCCAAATCCGTCCAAAACACAAGATAAATCATATTCAAAGCACTTTGTTCTCATTATTCATTATTCTCTTCAAAAGCAAAACCCTATAGCTCTAAAACCTCTTCTCTAAGAAATCAAAATCTTCCATTGATTCTCCAAGAAAGCTAAGATTGAGGATTCCCAAGGCAAGATAATCAAGAATCCATCTCCCAGAACTCAATTCGGAATCAATAATTCAAGTTTCTTTATCTAATCATCTATCAAGGTATGTGGGGTTTATGAACAAGGATCTTCTTCCATCCTTGTACCCAAAACCAAGCTTTTACATTAAATTCATATTATTTTGAATGATATTACATGAGTTTTGATTTAGGGTTCATACCCATTATTGCTATTTGCAAAGTTACGTGTTTCTGAGATATTTTGAAGATAAATTGCATGTGTATTTTCATATTTTCATGCCTATTGCAGTAAATTATAGATTTTGAGATTAATTATCATTGTTTTCATTATCAAAAATGATTATTATGATGTTTTAACATGAGTTTGATACGTGGGTTACTAAGCCCTAAGTTTATATGTTGAGATTTTGAGAAAGATGATGCTTTAAGTATCTTATAAGCTGATTATATCAGATTTACAATAAAGTTTTGATCTTTTGATCCTCAAATAAGTTTTGAAATCTACTTTACAAATTTATTACTGATTTTAAAAAGCAAGATAGCTTCATTTACTAATTGATTCAGCTAAATGCATAACTGGATTCATGATAAACCCTTATGCTAGTTTAAAGTGAATTTCCAATGAGATGAGCGTAGCAAATTAAGGGAGTAGTATTTAGCATCGAGTAGGATATGATTCCAAGGTCTCATACCCTAGAACTATATGCCACCATAGATTTGATATTAAAGGGCCCATAGTGGGCTGAGATACTGATCACTTAAGCTGAGGTTATATTGATTTATTATTCATGATTTTAGTATTTTAGATATTCCAGCTTTTGTGAATTATTTACATTTAGCATGCATTTTTATATGAATTATGATGATGACATAATGCTTTACTTATTTATTTCACCTCCATATACTTAGTACGTCCTCAAAGTATTGATCCACATATATGTCTATTTGATGAATTGTCTCATAATGTAGGTTTAGGTGCTCAGTATCAACAGTGTAAGTAATCCAAGAATCTCCATCTACATCCTACAGTTGGTGAGTCCTTATAGTTCGGGGACTTTTTCACTCAGATATTCCAGTTTAACAGTTTACATAATTTAGTATTATTTTTAGACAGTTCGAGTTAGCTAGGGGTTTGTCCCACTGACTCTATAGGTGTTAGTAGTAGAGACTTGTAAGACTACTAGTTGTGATTTAGCTTATTCAGTATTGATGTTTCATACATTATATTCAGATTATTCTTAGTTATTTCAGACAGTTTCCTCACTCAGTATGACTTTTATGTCTATATTACCATGATTATGAGATTTATATCTAGTCGAAGGCAGACAGGGTTAGCTTAAGGCTACTTGTAGTCTTGAGCACCATCTCGGGATCAGATTTTGGGTTGTTAAAATAAAGGTTTATAATGGTTTAGAATCTTCATTTGTCACCAAAGTGAAAGAAAATCAAGATAGAGATCCTATTTTGGTCAAGTTGAAGGAGGTAGTTAGGGATCAGAAGGTTGAGGTTTTCTCCCAAAGGGGAGATGGTGTGCTTCATTATCAAGACAATTTATGTATTACATGTGTAGATGGTTTGAGACAACAAATATTATCTGAAGCACATTATGCACGATATTCTATTCACCTAGGAGCCACCACGATGTACCGTGATTTGCGAGAAATATATTTGAGGAGTGTTATGAAGAAAGATATTATGGACTTTGTGGATCAATGTTTGAATTGTTAGTAGGTTAAGGTTGAGAACCAAAGACCTAGTTATATGCTTTAGGAGTTCAGAATCCCCACATGCAAGTGAGAAGTAGTGAACATGGACTTTATGATAGGGTTTCCTAGTACACATCGTCAGCATGATTCGATTTAGGTCATTGTATATAGAATGACCAAGTCAACCTATTTCTTGCTAGTTCATACTTCTTATTAAGCTGAGGATTATGATAGACTCTATCTCAGGAGGTTGGTAAAGTTGCATGGGGTTCTATTGAACATTATTTCAGATAAAGGTACTCAGTTTACCTCTCACTTTTGGAAGGCTTTTTAGAAAGTTCTTGGTACCCAAGTTTATCTCAGTAAAACTTTTCATCCTCAGACAGATGGCCAGGCAAGCAGACCATTCAGACTTTAGAGGACATGTTGATGGCTTCTTTTATCAACTTTAAGGGTAGTTGGGATGACTACTTATATTTAATCGAGTTTGCCTACAACAACAGTTATCAATCCAGTATTCAGATGGCTCCATTTGAGGCTCTCTATGGAAGGAGGTGTAGATCTCCTATTGGTTAGTTTGAAGTTGGTGTGGCTTCTTTGATAAGGCTATATTTAGTATATGAAGCGATAGAGAAAGGTCAGTTAATCTGAGAAAGGCTAAAGATAGCCCAAAGTCATAAAAAAATCTTATGTAGATATGAAGAGAAAAGATCTTGAGTTTGTCGTTAGTGACTTGGTTTATTTGCAATTTCGCCTATGAAAGGGATGAAGAGATTAAGAAATAAGGGGAAGCTTTTAAGAAGGTATCTTATGATTTAGAGTCGCCTGCATATTTGGCATTAGTGCACCCAGTGTTTCATGTCTCTTTGTAAAAGAAATGTATTGGTGACTTAGCTTCTCTTGTTCCTTTAGAGAGTGTGATTGTGAAAGATAGACTCTCCTATGAAGAAGTCCCAGTTAAGATCCTTGATGGTCAAAATTGTAGGTTGAGGAATAAAAAGTCCCTTTGGTTAAGGTTCTATGGAAAAATTAGTTCGTTGAGTTTCATGACCCGAACCAGGCTTGGTCCGCAGTTGGTATCTCAAGTCCACTGAGGACCGGAGATCCCTCCTTCCCGAGCCGAGCATATTCCAATATTACCATAAATACCTTGCAACGTATGAATACCAATATAAGGAAATATAGGAAAGATAAATTCTAAAGTCTATATAAAATCAATATCCAAAACTATCCACAATACCCATGTCCACAGTATCCACAAGGCCTCTAACAAAAATCGAGTACCAATAAAGTGTTGGATAATGCCCTCGGCAATATCTAAAACTAGACCAAAGAAAAGTATATGATATAAGGAAACCAAATCATGAAATGGGGTCTTTCGAAGTATGGAATCTCACCACTTCATTTTGACTCACAGGATGTCCCACAATCACCTAGTCACTATGAAGGAGGAGTAGAAGTATGACCAGTTCTTGCATCTCATAGGGATACAACGTCTGAAGACAGTTAGCGATTGGAGCTCTAGATTGTAACTCAAGCATAAGTAAAAAAATAATGCCATGGATGATAATTCAAAACCAGTCAAATCCCATGCATTCCATCAAATGCAAATATAAATATATATCACATGCCAGGAAATAGAACAAGGCTTAGAATGAACATTTAAAATCTAAACCTAGATGTGCAGATTAACCATCATATAATAGTACCCATGGCTATATTGGCCCTTTCTCATACCCCCTGGTCCGTCCCCAGTGCGTGTAGCCGTACGAACTGGAGAAGGGTCATATATATACGCACGGGGGACTCAAACCTCCAAACATATACTAAGGTTACTTAAGCACCCAGTCATGTAATGTGATATGGGGGACTTGAACCTCCTAATCACATTATAATAATAATAATAATAATAATAATAATAATAATAATAATAATAATAATAAGGTGGACTCGAACCACCTGGTCATAGGAAAGGGGACTCAAACTCTAAAGCCATAACAACCCCTAAACCGGCTAGTGCAGTTTCTAGTATTGCCTCCCCCGAGACTTCCACCTCCCACGGTTAGCTACACAACCCTCTTTTAAGCCCAATTAAAACAGTTAACACACATTTCCATTTTATTAAACAAATTATGCATCAAGGCAACCCATTGGCACCGTCATTCCAACATCACTTGCAAGCTAATATAATCATGCCTTGTCTATTCTTTAGCCATCTTGGACCCTTACCCATCGGCCCAAAAGACATCCAAGTAATTAACCATTTGGGACTCAAACCTATTTAACAACCCGAACTCCAAGGTTCTAATTCAAACTCAATTTATAGACGCTAAGGACTTTCAAAGAAAGCATTTATACTCCATCTAATCCTTTATGCCAATGCATTAGTACAAGTAAGTAATTTAAACTTTGTGACAAAATCATATTCATTGTCAATTTCACAAACAGTTTGAGGGCACATTATTTCCGAAACCATAAACAAGGCAAAATCATCAATTGGGGGCTAACCGACCCCTCAGTTTAATTCCCATTCCCATGCATCCCACAATGTTCACAATATTAATAAAGCAAGAATATTGCATAAATAACCATGAAAAATCAATTAAATGAGCAATCATATCAAAAGTCCTTAACTATGTTAAAATCCACATCAAAATCATGCATTGATAATTATTTTATACCATTAATCAAAATATAAGTTCAAGGGAGAGAGATACATCCCTTAATTTCGAAGATATTTGAAGAAGGCATCACCCATAGGACCCTAGATGACCACCTCCTTAAACCCTAGCCTTAACTTGAAAAGGGGGATTTGAGAGAGGATTTTTTAGAGTGAAATAATCAATCTTGTGTCATGAAAAATGTTGGAAATAGGTTAATATAGTGTTTAGAGGCCATTTACCAGTGAAAGGACATCAATACATCTCATCCTAAGTAGACAAAATAAAAAAACTATCCAAATTTAAAGCATCAGCGTATCACGAGGGTAATCTCCGCGATGAGCTCCATGCCATGCTACAATCGCGGACCCTTACTGCCTCCTCATAAAAATGCTCATAACTTTTTGCTCAAGTATTGGATTAAGGCGAAATTTGATGTGCTGGAAAAGGGACTCAGTTATCAATAATTTGGTGGGTTTTAAGCCCCAAACTTCAATTTTTTCTAGAAGTTATATACATTCAAAGTTGACCCTTGTAGAATCAAATTCCAAAATTTAGTCGATAACGAAAGCTCTTAACTCCACTTTACTCTTAACTGTTTACTACAAACATTCCTCCCCTCAAAATCACTTTTCACACTAGGATAATGATCATGACACTTATATTTATATAGAAATAATTCGATTCAAGCTTATATATGTAGGAATGATGGTTCTAATTCTAGCCCAAAATATGAGGTTTTACAATATCTGCCCCTTAGAATCATTCGTCCTCGAATGATGGATAGGAATATTTGAAGCTTTATAAGTATGGAACAAAGAAAAAGGTTTCATAGTATCACCAAGTAAATTATATAAGCACGAATAATAAGACAATGAGACTAAGGTCGTACAAAGGATAAACCAGTAAAGTTTTTTACATAGGTCTACGACACTGAACTTATCACGGAGGCAAACCTCCATGCCACGAAGCCTAATGCAATGATTGTCCTCCGTGTCACGGACCTTAACAAGGAGATTATCCTTCGTGACACGAGGATATCACAGAGGGTCACTGCCTCCGAGGTCTAAAACCTCCTTAAACCTCGTCCAAAATTCCAAAACTCCCCCTAATGATCCTATTAACATACCTAAACATCATTTAACTTAGAAATCAATGTTTCGAATACGAGAAAGTCAAAAATAAAATGATGGAAATTTTCAGGGTCTTATACTGTAGCCCTTAAATATCGCAATACCTTTCTACTATGAATTCAGCTATGAATACCATACTTCACCATTTCAATCTTACAATTTCCTCACAAAACATATTGCTATAAGAGTCAGAGATTAACCATACATTGCTTCCATGTTAGAGCCTAATCTTGAAGTTAAAAGGTGTTAACTTAAGCTGCAGGCTCTATACCTTACATCCATCCTAGAATACTAACCCATCCTATCACTGTAGTTAAACAACATATTGTCTTATTAAGGTACAAGCCACTTAAAACATGACTGGTGTATCTATCAACCACAACATTCAAGCCTATCTTTAGTACATCCATTTTATAGATCCCATCAAAACTAGCAATTTCTCATAGTAAAAGTTTCATCTCACTCTTCCTACTTCACCTATAACCGTAGTTAAAATACCCACACAAAAAATTTTATAGTAAAGATCAACCACTCTATAATCTAAAACATTACTAGGCTTCAGTATCCACTACCATCCTGACACAGGAGAGTAATTGAGAGAATAGAGTACGAGCTTCAAAAATAGGAGTAATAGTATTCAAATACAATATATATTTATTTTACCAGTCAAGGTAGATTCTGTGATGTAAGATGAGATCTAATAAGCATAAAGGGCCTCACATATAAAAATTCTTAGATTATAATTATAGGGATGAAACACACATAAAGATTGTATAAGAACTAGAAACCGATGCATAGGCACCATTTTAATATGAGGGATGTTGGTAGAATGTCCTCTTAAACCAAAATAGGAGGAATTTACTATAATAAGAATAGATTTATCATAGCTGATCCCCGAAACTCACCAAAATGGGATAATTCAAGATTTTCATTATCTCCCCCTTAGCTCAAAGGTCACTATCCTAATCTTGAATGTATATCCCCTCACTAAATCTGTACGCACAACACTCCACACAATGGGGGGTATCATTATGCACAAGAGCACAAACTTCTCTCAACAACTTTAATATAAATACACAAAATTCTTTCTAGGACATCACCTTTAGGGATACTAATATTAACTTCCTCCAACCTCCAAGGTGATTGCCTTATAACTACTATTTTCATAAGCATAGACATCTATGCTTCTAAACTCTCAACACTCTATTTTCAACTCCTTAGAATAATAGTATTACACTTCTAATATCATAACCTCATAACTTAACAAAATTGTAAAACTATACCAAGAATTCACAGTCTATCTATTTATCCCTCAATTCATCTCTACATAGCACCACATAACAACTCCCTGGATTTCTCCACACTAAGAAGTTAAAAAACATAATCTAGGCATACATGGAACTTATAAATCAAGACCAAGCACATTTATTCATATAAAATAAAGATATTATCCATATATTGATTTAGCCACCATTTCTACTTCAATACTAGACCTCATACATATATCATAATTACACACTCCAATATTTAATAAGTCCTCCACCTATGCTCTTTCACACATTACATCAAACCTACTAATTAACTCCTACAAATCTTGTATCACTATCCTCAAGCTAACATTCTTATCACCACCATTAACATTTAAAATTCAAACTTAGTGTCTAGCAACAATCATATAACATCGATGAAATATCCTGTATAATATACGAGACCACCAAATAGATAAATCAACCCAAATTCCTCATTTAACTTAACTACGACCTACAATCATATTCTTCCTTACCACAATACTACTACACCTTAATATTCCTTGCACATATTCTCTAATAACAAACCAACTTACAACTACTAGATAAAAATCAAGGGACCCTTAGTGTATTAAAACCACCTAATAAGGATAGTCAATCTTAATCTTATTACCTAACCCCTATGGTCTATGGAACATTCACCTTCTCACATTACATCCACTTACCTATGCATACACCCCAACTATCTTTAAGATTCTATAAACACCACCGAGTCCCCTCTTTCAATGACCTCCCCAAATAAATATTAATTTCACAAATTATTCACTGACCAATCCTTGCATTCACAACCTATGATTTATTTTACTACTGCAATATCTAGTCCTCATGAGCTCCTTTCTTATTTCAACTAAAGATGCAAATATTATAACTAAACACTTTCTTTTACCGACTATCGTAAGAGCATTTTACTTAACTAACACCATAAGAGAATACCAATGCTAATACTCCACATAAAGGTCATGCAATTTCAACTATCTCTTTTTCACTAAAAGTTACCCTCACTTCAACTCCTAATCATAAGACTTTAATCACTAACCCTGAGATCACCTTACTGCTCATAGGTCAAAATACCCCAATTTATACTACCTCTTCAGATTAAAATACCACCCCAATATTCAGATACATATCCTCTCCTTAAGTGAGACATCAGTAATAAAGTTCTTGAAAAGGGACAAATTACACATCTTACCTCGTGCTAGGAAGCACGACTCATGCATTTAGAGGTACACACTTGAATTAATGCACCTTAATGCACTAATGGTCTCCTTTCAAGTCCTTACACCATTTTACCATTTGATAACACATTCGTAAAGGGCCACATTCTAAGGAAGTTAAGACTTCACACTTGTATTATTCTAATAATGAGACATAGCCTACTAGTTCAAGCAAAGAAAGAAGTTGGATAATTTTTATATGGATAACACCATTGCACGATCTAGAGTATGAAAGAATGAAAAATATTTCTTAAATTCCTCGTAGCCTTTTGATTATAAGTGTGGAGCACAACACACCCATAAGCAAGACTTTACTAGACCAGGCTTTGTGGAAACCAAATAAGCATAAACCTTGGCTCTGATACCAACTTTGTCATGAACTGAACCAGGGCCTAGTTGCAATGGGCATCTCAAGTGCACCATGGATTGAAGATCTTCCCCTAAGCCTATTCCAATAAAACCAAGAATATTTAGTAGTAAATAAATACCAATATAAAGCAAGATAGGAAAGATAAACTCAAATGTCTGAATAAAATCAATATCTAAGACTATCCATAATACCCATGTCCATAGTATCCATAAAGACTCTAACAAAAATTGAGTACCAATAAACTGTTGGGATATGCCCCCGACAATAACCAAAACTAGACTAAAAAAAGTATATGACATAAGGAAAAAAAAATCATGAAATAGGGTCTTCCAATGTATGGACTCTCATCACTTCAGTTTGACTCATGAGTTGTCCCATGATCACTTAGTCACTATGTAGGAAGTGTAGAAATATGGCCAATTTATATATTGCATGGGGATACAATGTCTGAAGATGGTTAACGGTTGGAGCGCTAGCATTTAACTCAATGATAAAGGAACAAATAATGCCATGGATGATAATTCAAAACCAGTCAAATCCCATGCATACCATCGAATACAAATACATACATATATATATATATAACACATACCGGTAAAGGGAAAAAGGCTTGGAATGAACATTTAAAATCTTAACCTAGACTTATAGCATAACTATCATATAATAGCACCCATGGGCTATATGGGCCGAATCCCTCAACCCATTGTTAGGCCCTAGTGTGTGTAGCCGCATGAACCAGAGAAAGATCATATTTATATGCACGAAGAACTTGAACCTCCTAATGGGGGACTCAAACCTCTCAGTCACATAATAATAATAATAGGATGGACTCGACCCAACTAGTCACAAGCAAGGGGACTCAAACCCTCAAGCCATAGCGATCCCCGCATCGGCTAGCGCAGTTTCTAGTATTGGTCCCTTGAGACCTCAACCTTCAATGTTTAGCTACACAACCCTCTTTTAAGTTAATTAAAATAGTTAACACACATTCCCATTTTATTAAGCAAATATGCATTAAGGGAACCCATTGGTAGTGTCATACCAACATCGCTAGCAAGATAATGTAATCATGCAATTTCTATTATTTTGCCAATTGAGATTCTAACCATTGGCCCAAAAGACATCCAAGTAATTAAAAATTTTGGACTCAAACCCATTTAACCAACCAAAGCCTAAGGTTCCATTTAAAAATAAATTCATGGACACTAAGGCCTTTCAAAGAAAGAATTTATACTCCATTTAATCCCTTGTTCCAATGAATTAGTACAAGTGAAAAATTCAAACTTTGTTACAAAATTCTATTCATTGTCAATTTCACAAACAGTTTAAGGGTACATTATTTCCAAAACCATAATCAAGGCAAAATCATCAGATTATGGGCTAACCATGGCCCCTCAATTTAATCCTCATTCCCATGCATCCCACAATGTTCAAAATCATTAATAAAGCAAGAATATTGTATAAATAACCCTGGAAAATTAATTAAATGATCAATCATGTTAAATCCCTCAACTATGTTAAAATCCACATTAAAATCATGCATTGATAATCAATTTATCCCATTAAGAAAATAAAATTCCAAGAGAGAAAGATGCCTGCCTTAATTTGCAAGAAATTTGAAAAAGACAACACTCGTAAGACCCTAAACAACAACCTTCTTAAACCCTAGCCTTGAATTGAAAAAAGGGATTTGAGAGAGAGTATTTTGGAGTTAAGTAATCGATGTTGTGTTGTGAATACTGATAAAATAGGTTAACATAGTGCTTAGAGGTCATTTATAAGTGAAAGGGAATCAATACCTCTCATCCCAAGTTAACAAAATAAAAAATGCCTGAATTTAAAGTATCAACATGTTACAGAGGGTAATCTCTGTGGTAAGCTCTGTGCCATGCTGCAATCTCAGACCCTTACTACCTCCTCATGTAAATGCTCATAACTTTTTGCTTGTATATCTAATTAAGATGGAATTGGATGCGTTGAAGAGGGTAATCAATTATCTATAATTTGGTGGGTATTAATCCCTAATATTCAATATATTCCAGAATTTATACATATTCAAAGTTTACCTTTATATAATCAAATTTCAAAATGTGATTGATAATGAAAGTTCTTAACTCTACTTCACTCTAAGTGTTTAATACGAATATTCCTCCCCTCAAAAGCTCTTTACACTAGGATAATGATCATGACACATATATTTATATGGAAATAATTGTATTCTAGTTATAACACATAGGAATAATGGTTTAAATTCTAGTCCAAAAATATGGAATGTTACTTTGAAGGAGCTATGTGGAAAAAAGAAGCAGATATGCGAGCTAAGCATCCCCATTTCTTCTCTACAAATTTAGATATAGCCTAAGGTAATGGCCTTCCTTAAGTGATTCTCTCATATGCTATCTTAGCTATATAACCATCCTCATGTCATAGCATGCATTTATGAATTTAGTCTAGTCCATGTATTATTTTTCAGATTCAGTTATTTAATCATGATTCTGCATATAAGTATTCAGTGTATGATTTTAGTTTTCTTAGCTTCTCAGCTTAAACAGTTTTATTCTGGGATGAATGTTCCCAAGGGGTAGATATTGTAATACCCTATAATATTCTAGACACGTATCAGCTACTATACGCATATTTAAAGGGGTCAAAGGCTTTAATTTTACACTAAGTACAAAACATTTTGCCATTATAAGACCCCATGAATATAAACATTTTATTTTTGGCCTCCCCGAGTTCAAAATATCAAATTTTAAGTTAAAATTTTCTTAGGGATATTAAAAGGATCATCCGAGAGAGTTTTAGAATTTTAAAAATAGGTTTGGGGTGGTTTTGGACCTCAGAGGTAGAATACATCCACAATTTGGGTGTGTCACGAAGGCTGGACATCCGCGATATAGGACATGTCATAGAGGTTAGCCTTCGCGATACTGACTATTGTACCTGAGTAGCGGTACCTTCCTCAGATGGGGGCATCGTAGATGGATCCTTCTACTCTACCTCCTCGGGTGATTCCTGGGACCCCTCCTCAGATTGGGGGACCTAAGCAGCAACTTGTGGACTAGATTATAATTTGTATCCTCCTCTCCTCATCATCATCAGGTAGAGAAGCGTTTGAGGGTTACATCCTTACCGACTTCATCCTTGTCCAGGCTACAACTATCTGAGAAGACTAGCGTGTATGTCCTCTCATAACTCAGTGTGTCACCCCAATGGCAGTTTCTCTATGTCTCTGCCTTGGGTACTTCTCTACTAAACCAGTAGGCTCGAGAGACTCTTCCCATCTCCTAGAGGTAGCGGCATTCATCTTCTTCATAGCTTTAGGTGCCATATGTACCTCAAAAAATAATTGTTAGTTTCCAGCAAAAGTGAGGGATAGAAAAAGTTGAAGAAAAATTCAAAATTTGAAAAGTTCAATTTTTTCCTCAATTTTCAAACCCCTATAACCTATTTGAAATCCCAACAAGTCCAATGCACACATGCCCATCAGAAATCACAGCTTCCAAGGTAAATAAACATGTTCAACTAATAGTATCACTTATATTTATTCAAGTTCAACTGTCAATTGGGGCCTAGCTTTATATTTTTCTTTAAGGCAGGGCCCTACATTATGATTTTAGGATACTTCAAGGCTCCTATACACAAGCATGATAGATTCTATATATTTTATAGTGGAATGCACATATCTACTTATTTGAACAACAAATAAAGCAACACATAACCATTAGGAGCCAGGAGAGTTACCTCTTATCTGAAGAACTAGAAGTAAATAATGAAGAACTCAAGCAAAACCAAAGTTGAAACTTGTTTTTGGCGTGTTGGGACAAGTTGATATCTCAAATAAACGTCAATGTAGCCTTTAAGTGTGGGGTTAGTTCGTGTTTTAATAGGAAAGTTTAAATTCAAAGAGAAAAGTCAAGTTTTGAGGATTAGAATGGGTTTGAATAAGGTTAAGGATGTTTTTATATAGGTGGGGGCTGTTTTAGGTCATATATAAGTGTTGGTAGGCCAAAAATTTGACCTATCCATGGCTTGAAACTGCTTTTCTTCAATTCAAACTTGGCATTTTTATAATTTTCAAACCACTTATGATCAACCTAAATTTTAGGTCGCAAAAGTAAAATTTATTGCCAAAGTCCATGACTTCCATCTTTCATTCTCTAAATTTCAATTTTTTGACTTATTACTCAACTTACCATGTTGGACTTGTGACCATGCTGGGTTGATCACACAACCCACTTACTTGGAAATCAATGAATATAGCAATTTTTTAACGTATTCTAGGTGAGTCCAAAAGCTAAAAACATACAAAAAGGAAAAACAACAAAATCGTCAACACTAATAACATTGGTTTGCCTCCCACTCAGTGCTTGATTTAATGTCATAGCACAATATGGCTATATTGGTTACTCAAATTTCACCAACACGCCTATGGGTTGCCTCTTATATAGCACTTGATTTAATGTCGTGGCACGATGCAGGTATCTTGACTACTAAGAATTCATCAAGATACCTATAGGAGTATCCTCTAGGGTTATCAATATAATCAATTGATGACACTAACCTAATGTCGATTAGCTGCTTCATCAACCTTCAAATGTTGAATGTAGCCTCCTCACCATTGACTCAGAATTTTAACTCACCTTTCTCTATGTCAACCATATCTCTACCTGTGTCCATAAAAGGTCTCCCCAATATAATAGGCATATTAGTGTCAACCTCACAGTCTTGGATGATAAAGTCAATCGGAAAAATAAAGTTATGCACCCTCACAATCATATCAAAAGATATTCCTACTAGCTTTTTCACTGTGCGGTCAGCCATCAACAACCATATCAAAGCCGGTTTGGAGGGTTCAACCCTAATTGGTTAAATACAGCCGTGTCATCAAATTTATGATGACCCTTAAATCACACAAGGCTTTGAAAAATTGATATTACCCAATAGTGCATGGTATAGTAAATGCTCTGGTATCACCTTTTTTCAATGCCAAATACCTAGTCGTGATTGCACTACAGTGGTACACACCATTAATATCCTCAATTATTGCTCCTTTCTTCCTCGTGACCAATTGTTTTATGAACCTGGAATATCCAAGAATCTACTCTAATGCCTCTATAAAAGGTATGTTAAATCTCAATTCTTTTAGTATCTCAATGAATTTCTTAAACTTAACTTCCTCTTTTTTTTGCCTCATTATCTGAGGATAAGGTGGGGGCGGTCTCAATTTTTTTTTGATTTCTAGCTCAGTGATCGGAACCTTACCTTTATCTTCAGTAGCTTTACCATTATCACTTGTTCCTTGTCGGACTCAATAGTTAGGTCTCTTGTCATCAACAACTTCTGCAGCAAGCCTTGGTGGAACCATAGTAGTGACACCACTCCTCGTTGTAATAGCAAGTACATGACCATTATTTTTAAAATTTTGCACCGTATTGCTCCAAAGGGTATCGGGCTACCTCTGGTTCAGAGTTGCTAACTTCCATATGAACTAGTGCTTTAACTGCTTGATAACAGTGGCATGTGACTCGACCTTCTGGGTCAATCCTGAAATTTCATCCTTAACCTCCTTAAGGTTGATCTCTTGATTTTTTTGACCCTTCACCAGCTTAGCCAACATCTCTTCCATTTTGGGTCCTGTATCTCATCTTCCAGGTGGAATGAATTTATCTCCCTTCCCTCTGTAGTCATTCTTCTTTCTCCAATCACTATATTACTCTCTACTATGGTCTATATATCTATCATAGTAGTGCCAACCTTAGTTTCCTTACCCTTAGGCCTGGAAACCCACTATCTGACAATCTAGATAATTCGCTTCCTTTTCTAATTCTAACTCGTACACTTTGGAAGCTAACCCCTGTATTGCTACTACATTCACATTCTTGAAATTTTCTACTACAAGTTGCTTTGTTACCCAAAGATCAGTTCTTAGCAATGCAATCTCCTTTGCTACTGTCATCAGCTACTTTCTGGTCGCAAGAGGAACCAACAACATAAGTGCCAAATCCCCTCTCAGTTTCTCGAGTTTTCCACCCTTGGATAGTAAGCGAGATCTGAACTAACATCTCTGAAGTTGTCATCCAGCACAGTCTCATAAAAGATCCTCCTGATACGGTGTCTTCCATGGCTTTAGAATTGATGGTTAGGGATCTATAGAATATCTCAAGTAAGCTCATCCCTTACAACTGATGGTTCGGCACCATACTTAGCTTCTTCTTAAACCTGAAACAAGCCTCATTCATAGACTCTGATTGTAGCTGCCTAAAATTATAAATCTCATCCTTAAGCTGCAATATCCTGGATTGATAAAAGAACTTGTTTAAGAATTGTCTGCGTAACTAATTCCATGTAGTGATAGATCCTATTGGCAGTTCCTCTAACTATAAGATGCTTATCTAGAAAGCGAAAAGGGGACAAACCTCAGTCTAAGTACTTTCTGATTCACCCCTGGATTTGTATACGAAATATAAATCCCAATGAAATTGGCAAGGTACAAATTTGCATCATCTTTAGGTAGACCTTTAAACACACCCTTCCGATTTAGAAGTTGGATCATTGTACACATGATGTCAAAATTGATGCCTGGGGGTAAAACAGGAGGAACTATTTCTCCAATCTCTACCGGTTCAACGTATCCTAATTATTCTTTATCATCTATATATGGATGCACATACTGGTATATTGGAATCACTTGAACACGATCACCTCTAGCTTTATTCTAATTTCCATTGAGTGTTGCTCGGTGGTCTACTTCTTGACTCTTCTTAGCTAGCTCAGTGGTTAGTTTCTTATCTTTATTCAGCTATATCAGCCTCCCTAGCTACTCTGTGAGCTTCTTTCTTTGCCCTCCTCTTAAGCTTAGCTCACCAGTCTGACAATTAAAAATATCCTATACTCCTTCGAGAGGAGGGGGAGGTACAACATCACAAACCCCTTTGGGAGGTTCATCTCTTTTCTGCTCAAACATCCTACTCAATATTTATAGGATCCTTTTTGGATTTGGATTCATGGGAAGTAAGGGATTTCCTCTACTTTGTGTGCTAGGAATACACCGGTGCATGCCCATCTATGAAAGAAAAAAAGAAAAAACCAAAAAACTGCAACAGCTTTAAATCATAAATCAATATTGTGTTCCCTAACAACGGAGCCAAAATTTTGATGATGTCCAAACAACACCTCCTATTAGATGATGATATAGTCACTGTCAAAATATAGTAACCCAACAAAGGGTTTGGTCAAATCCAAAGTGAATATGTAGCTTTACAGATCTAAGCAATTGTAGTCAACGAACAGAATATGAAAAGTAAATGGGGGGGGGGGCGGGGGCGGGTTATGTAGTAATCTCTAGCAAGTAACTATGATGAATTCGATTGTAATTAGTGTAGGTGAATACTAGGATTATGTTCCCGCTGGCTTCTCAACCCCATAGGCTTATCATTTGTTATTGAACCAACCTAATACCTTGCATGCAGAATCGATAAGTTATGTACCTTCTACAACCTTTTGGATGAGTAGAAGGATTCTACCCTTTACCTTTTGAGTCTCAGAGTGTCCCCTAACTAATCATTATCATGATCCTAGTTAACTATTACCTTTTGAGTCTCTAATTATTAGATGACAGTTAACGGTCATTCACTAAATTCCATTGTAGCATAGATACATAATTAACTTCACTACTATTGTCTTTTTCTTTTCCAAATCACTACTCCTCTTTTTGAGTATGTAGTAATATCTAGGAGGGATCCTAATATGTACACCCATTAAGAAATCTATTATGATGAAGATAAAGCAATGCATGTCATAGGTATTAGTTCAAATCAACAATAACACTTCCCCTACTTGGTTAATCTGCCAGGGTTTGCATAACCCTGGCTATGTCTTTTAGTCGTTCATGATTATGAAGAAATCAATAACATTTATAAGGGAAAGCATGGATGATATCATAATAATAAAAAGTGCAAAAATCCACAACCAAAACTGAATTAATCAACTAAAGTCAATACAAGAGAATCCATAGATCAAAATGAATCTTTAAATCAAAATTTGTTTATGAGTATCAAAAGTTTGTAACTCCTACTAAAAAGTACATAAAGGGTATTTATAGTACATGAGGAAACCCTAAAAAAAAGCCCGAAAGAAATAGGAGAAAATTGGATCGGTGGCCACATGTGGTCTGTACCCACGGTCTATCCCTAGGTGCTGGAAGCATCTGTGGTCCTGACACTGGGCACAGGTACAGTGCGCAGGTAATGGGAGACAAAATCCTTCAAGTTCAACTCTCAGGATTTCAGACTTCTGGTACTTTCTTTGCCTACATGTGGTCCGTAGGTCCTAAATGCGATCCACATGTTTACTTGATAATTGCCGGGAGTTATCTTTTAATCTCTTCTTAGATTCTCAAATATGCTTTGATTGCAAACAAGTTTGAGAACATCCCGAATATCCATAATTTCTCCAAAAAGTAGCCAAAACACCTTTTATAACTTTTTCACGAATTTAGCTTCAAAAACATGATTTTTTACAAAACATACCAAAAATGGATTATATCTAACAAAATAACATCAGAAACCTGCATATTTTCCTTGTTTTAAGCACCGAAAATGTTATATTTGTATAGCACATCAGATACATATCGTGTCACAGAGTCTAGTCTCCGCAATAGCCTTTGTGCCATTGAGGCTGTATTTTCCTACAATTTTAATTAAAGTCCAAAAGGGTAATTTGGTTTTTCCCCTCTTCCAAAACACTTAATTCATGAATTAAAACCTTAAAAGGGGCATCAATTGCCCCATTTCCGATTAGTTATCATACATAAAACCCATCCCAATTCCTAAGAACATAATTTCAAGCTTTCTTTCCAAGGATTTAGCCATTCAAGGTTCCAATTCTAAGCTTTTCCTTCAAGGATTCAAGTAATTAAGGTATGCGGGGTATTCATCAGTTGGTTCCTTCCACCCATTGAGTCCCAAAAATCAATTTTTATTTAAGTATAAATTCTTTATCATCTTTTCATGAAATTTGAATGCTAAGTATCAATTTGTTGTTTTAAATTCGAGCCATGTCAATATGTTTGCCCATGTGAATTATGTTATTACATGCTTTGAATTTTGATCACCCATATCATATTCAGTTAAAACCATGTTAAGTTGTCAATTTATGAATTAAATCATTTAAGTATATGTCCTCCCAAGTTTAACTCATCCCTATATTCAAATTCATGGATTTCATCAGTTTAGTGAAAGGTAAAATATTTTTGTCTTTGAATCTTGAATTTCTTTAAAGTGTTTTAAATTATATTGTGGTGTTTAGAGTGTCATTCAATATTGGTGGATTATGAACACCCGATACCTATATGTTTACACATATTTTAGACTTTTAAGTCATAAGTCAGTCAAATTATGATTCTATTATCATACTCAGTTTTCTATGATCATGTTAAAGATTATCAGTTGTGATGTCCAGCTGACTTTAGTAAGAATTAGTGTCAGTTCAGTTGGAAGTAGGTTTTAGCACTGAGTGAACCTAGGGATGGCGGATCACCTGCCAGTAGAGGGTGTGACCTTTAGTAGCGGTCCCTGAATTCCAAAAATTTGTAGTCAACGTAGGTTTTGAGAGGTCTTCCTACTAGATGAGGATTGAAACTCTCTTAGGGGATCCTTCCAGTAGAGGGCAATACCCTAGTCCTTCGGGACTCTGAATTAGTGGATTCACACAGCCAGTGTAAGTACCCATGTTAAGGTACTAACACCCTTCAAACTAGGGTTATGGGTTGAACCTCAATTAGCTCAGATTGGGGCATGTCGGTTACATAATAGCTCCTACAGTTTTAGTTCAATAATCAAGTTATATAACTATAGGTTTTCATGACCAAGTCTTTATTTTATCAGCTATTCAGTTAGTTGGTTTTACAGATTATCTCAACACATGTTTTACTTGGTCTTGCATTCTTTTTACATGTCCATACATCCATGTTCAGTATATTGATTGCACAATATAGGTTCAAACGCTCAGTTCCCTGATCGCCCTCAGTTAGCTCATATCCTCTTAACAGTAGTAGTTGTGAGTCCTCATCAATCAAGGATGGGATATTTTCAGTTAATTTAAGTATTTTACTTCCTGTTTAGTCAGTTAGAGTTAGTTGGGGGTTTGTCCCATCAACTCCTCATGTCTTAGAGGCTTTTAGATATTTAGACTAGATATTCAGATATTTAGATTTTTTTTAGTTTTATTTATTAGTAATTAAGACATTTTGGTATTTGTATCAGTTCAGCATCCGCATATTATACTTTATGATCATTCTATTCGATGCTTACAGTAGGTACCATGTCATGGGATAGCTTTGGTCACTTGTGTCCTTAAGCACGTGTTATAAATATGGGGTAGCCTTGGGTTATGACAATGTCTCCCTATGAAAGATACATACCACACAACTCCTATAGATCTTTCTATCTATTATAGAATCACTGACAAGAATAGAAATAGAGAAGGGGTCAAAAATATTTTTAGGACCAAAACAAAAATGCACAGCCATAAAAGGGGTTACATAGAATAGGGTAGAACTTGGATCAATTAAACAGTAAATATCACAGGAGAAAAACTATAACATACCAGTAACAACATTGGGAGATGCCTCAGATTCGTGATGGGTGGCAAGAGTATAGTGATGATTTTGTCCAGTTCTGGTACCCGAAGTGGTACCCTTTGGTGAAGGAGACTGAAGAGTGATGATTGAAACCTTATTAGCTATAGTGGCTAGTTTAGCTATAGGACAATTTCTCTACATATGTCTAGGCTGACCATAATTAAAACACAAGTTTCGCCCCTCATCACATTAACCACGGTGAAGTTGTCCACAAAATCTACAAAGAGGATAAGGTGGGGCTGAATGAGCTCTACTAGCGTATGAATGAGGACCCTGTTCCTTAGGACCATTCCTATCGTATAAAAGACGACCACTAGATGGCTTAGGATAAGAAGAACTAACCAATAAATATGAACTAGAATTTCTCCAAGGCTTCTTCTATATCCACTGCCTACCATCTTTCCCATTATTTTGCTGATTTACACCCTGCTCTGAATACCTAAACTTCTTATTATACCTCTCTCATATCTCTTCCTACCTATTATTTTTATCCTCTACCTACTGCATATAATCTATAAGTCTGTAGATGTCCATATTAATGTTCAACATTGTAGCCTTACACTCCTATACCAATTCACGGGACATCCCAGAACCAAACTTCCTCATCTTGGATCTCATGGTAGACACCAACTCTTGAGTATAACGAGAAAACTACTAAAATTTCAATGCATATTTTTTCACACTCATCTTACCTTGCTTTAGATTCAAAAATTCTTTAGCCTTAGCTTCACTTAACTCCTGAGGAAAGAAATGATCAAGTAAGGAACCTGAAAACTCATCCTATTTAGTTGTCAGCATCATCACCTCTCAGTCATTCCCACTGCTTATACCGCTAATAAGCTACATCATTCAGTGTATACGCAACAAACTCTTTACCTTCCGAATCAGTAGCATGCATCACTCTAAAAATGTTCTCTATATCATTAACAAACCCCTCAGGATCCTCCTTAACTGCAGAGCCTATCAAGGTTGAGGGATTCAACCTCATGAATAGAAAACCTGAGTGACCTCAAAATAAGGAGCAAAAAAACCAAAATGATTAGGCTGGAGAGACTGAGATGTCACTATTGAGTATGCAAGTGAATAGACTAGCGGAACTTCGCATTAAAAATATCACTATAAGCCATTTGTCATGAGTATCCTAGTTGAGAATCCCGGGGAGGACAAGTAGGGACCAATGGAAATCCACGTGGAGAAGTACAATTAGGAGCAGGGACCTCAGCTCGGGCATTCACTCCATTAAAAGGGTGAGTTCCATCCATATTTTCCTCAGGTAGGATAGAGGGTCCAATAAAGTCTCTATAAACATCAGATCTTAGGGGATGCATGATCTGAAATGTGAGTAAATCGAGAGCTAAAGAGTTTTCAAGACACTAGACTCTATAGCCCAAACATGAACATAATAAAGGAAAACATTCCTAAATGCCTTGTAGCCTCCCTTTTACAAGTGTAGCACGCTACATACCCATAAAAGTGACTCTACTTAACACGGTTTTAGGGACACCTAAACAACCTAAACCTGGATCTTGATACCAAGCCTTTCACAACACAAACCAGGGTCTGGCTATGATGGGTATCTCAAGCTCACCGTGGGCTGGAGACTACCCCCTAACCTAACCACCTCAGCATAACAAAATAATATGGAAGCAAAACCAAACTATAAGTATAATATATATAAACCAATAGAAAGTTTTAAGAATCCAAAACAAGTAACCAACCCACATTTTATCTACAAAAGCCTAAAAACCAAAATATCAAATAAGGTCAAGGCATGCCCCCGACCATGAGAATGAAAATCTTCAATTCACAAATATAAAAAGAAACCTAATGAAATAGTAAAGCTTTCCAGATGATAGAAGCTTACTTCACAGCAACTGCACTGATATCCATTCCGCCTAAGACTATACATAAGAAAACAAACAACCCTGGGACCCTACATCATGAAATAATGTAGCATCCAGGGACGGTAAGTAGGATAAGCACGGGCATGTAAATTAGGAAAAGGGATAAAATAATGGCATGTTCAAAGTCAGTCAAAACCATATGCACACATTCATATATGTATATACATACATAAGATGTTGGGATACGGTACAAGGGTTATGAACAAGAGATTTTAAAACCATTAACCTAGATTTAATATGTCTATACATCCTTAGGGAACCCACGCGCTATACGGGTTAAGCTCTCCCTACTGAAAAAGACTCAATACATGTTAGATAACGAATCGAGGAAATATGAGGAAGGGACAGAGACATCAAGGCTCCAACCATTCAAAAAATATTTGTAATGTGTGAACCTTTCACATGGTTATAAATATCCTTATACTAGCAGATGTGGTTTCCAGTATTGGTTCCCTTGGGACCTCTACCTTCACAGTGAGCTACGCAACTCCTTTTATGCCTAAATTAAAGGCATTTACCATTTGGTATCTTCATACCAATTATGCTTGCAAAATAATCCCTATCATGCCATTCCAATCAAATTAAACCAATTGACTCCCTAGTTTCATTTTAAAACCAAACCATGGCTACCAAGGTCTTTCAAATCTATTTATATCCATTTGTCTATTAGTATAATGCACCATTTCTAAAAGTAGGTTAAACCACGTAAATTCAATATTTTAAACCAAAGTTCAAGAAGGTGGGTTGAGGATATTACCATTATCAAGTCAAAATCCAATAATCTGAGGGAACCCATGTTCCCATTTCAAATTCCCATAACCATGCACCCATTCAATTCAAAAACCATATTTTAAAGCATGAATATCATATTCAAAATATGGGGAAAATAATTACAAAAGTAAACAATCCAAAATCCTCAACCCAATTACAAACCCACAGTTAAATTTATATGAATAATAATTAAATAGATGCCTTTATATAAAACTCAAGTTAGGGAGAAGAGGCATGCTTGAACCACAAAAGAAATTGGAAGAGGAATCACAAATTGGAGCTTAGATGATTAATCTCTTGGAAACCCTAACCTTCTCTTATTTTGGGGAATTTAAGATGAGCGAAGTAGTATTTGGTTTGATGATTGATGTTAAAAGGGACCCTTGATGTGTTTTAAGTCATGGGTAAAGTGTAAAAGAAGGAAAAGATCCAAATACCCTTAAATAAAACATGCAGGAGATATAGCTCCCAGTCGCTACAGGTTGGGTAACGACTTGTGGTGACTGGTCACGAATCGTTGCCTAGACTCATGGCTTGAGTAGAAACTTTGGTCCTTCTTACTGTTATGGTCATGAGTCCCACACCACTACTCATGACCATACCTAATGATAGGTGAGGTCTAAGTCGTGATCAAGGTAGTAACCTAGGCATACTTCACTAGTGAGACTATGAGTCTCACCCTACGACTCATGATGAGTGATAATATCTCATCACCTAAGTCATATTCTGGGCAGTGTCGTAACACTCAAAAACATTAGAGTTCAAAACCTGGGGTATTACATATGGTGAACAATTTGGAAATCAAATTTATGATTACTTGTCTTTATATTATTCTGTAGAAAAATACATAATTTCATATTATGAGAATATTAATCTAATTCCTCCTGAAGATTCTTGGGTTATTGCTATAGAGATTTTAGAGAGAGAATACCTTCTCTATATGTTGACCTAAGCAATAGCAAACCATGAAGAAGACGATATAAGAGGAGGTGTGGAGTTGGAAAATCATTTCTAACAAGAAAAAACAAGTGATCCATATGAAAGAATGTTGTCCACAAAAAAACTACATGCCCAGATTAAAATGCCCCATGACCATTGTAATAGTGTAAATAGTTTAGTTGTTGTAATAGTAAATAGTCTTGTGTTGTTGTTTGGTTTAGTTATGAACATGGTAATTTTAACTCATTGTTGGTAATGCATGTTATTTATTTATAAAATATGTTTTTATTATGGTCCAATAATTAATTGTGCATTAATAAAAAAGGTAACAGGAAATTAATTATATACAATAAAGTACAAAAATGTTTTCAATAGAATACCTGTATGTGACAATAGATGGCCTATCTGTTGTAACGGATGGGTAATCTATTGGAAAAAATCAAAGTAGTTCTTGCTACTAGATTGTATTTTTCCAATAGATGACCCATTTAGTGCAATAGATGGGTCATCTATTGGAAGAACTCAAAATAAGTTCTTACTTTACATTGTGTTCTCCCAATAGATACCCATTTGTTGGAAAAAATCAAAATAGTTCTTGCTACTGGATTGTGTTCTTCCAATAGATGACCCATTTAATGCAATAGATAGGTCATCTTTAGAAGAAATTAGAACAATCCTCCATACTGGATTGTGTACTCCCAATAGATTGCCAATCTGTTGCAACAGATGGGCCATCTATTGGAAGAACTTAAAACAATCCTTGATAAAGATTGAGTTATTCAAACCTATGGCCCATCTATTGCAACAGATGGGTTATCTGTTGGGAGAACTCAATCGAGTTATTTCTAATGGATTGTATTCTCCTAACAGATAGCCCATCTATTGAAACAAATATTGCATCTGTTGGACGAACTCAAAATAGTCCTTGCTATTGGATTGAGTTCTTCCAACAGATGGCCCATCTGATGATATAGATGGGCCATCTGTTGGAAGAGATCTAAACTCTTGATGTTTTATTTGTTTGTTCTAACATATGGGTAATATCTTGCAATAGATTGGTTATCTGTTGCAACTGATGACCTATCTGTTGAAACAACTCAATCCGATAGCAAGAACTATTTTTATTCTTCCAACAGATTAGTCATCTTTTGTAATAGATGTCTATATCTGTTTGATAATTCCCAACATATTTGACATGACATAATTGGGAGCCTTGTCGTAATAGGTATCCCAAGTCCAACCGGGATCGGGGAACGTCTCTTATTATCCAGCCTAACCACCATTACCATACCTTGAGTCGGTTGAATACCGAACATATAACAATATATTGTAACAGCTCACATAAAGACTCTGGATAGGATCACAACCATGACTGACCTAATCAAGTCCTACGATACCAAACCAATCATCCAACCATACATAACCAAACTAATACTAAAACAAGGGCCATAAACCAGGACATAGCCAAATAAGTTCCAAAACATAATATGACTAATCCTAAAATGAAATACGATGGAAAAACCAACAATATCATTGAGTGGTATCAGCCCCAATACCAATACCAATGCTAAGGCCGACACCAATATTGATCCTACCCATTCCAACCCATAGCAGTACCACAATTCCTCTAACCAAAAGAGTAAGAATATCTGATTGCGACATGCCCCTAACCATAGCCAAAACCAATATCTCAAAATAAACCAAAATGTCTAAAAATATCCATTACATGAAATAGAGCCTTCCAAAAAGATAGAAGCTTACTATTTTACTACAATAGTTGTCCCCGAGTCAATCATTATGTAGGAAGAGTATAATAGTCGGTTCCTACATAGCATGGGCGTACAACCACCCGAAGATGGGTTAGAGAGCCATCGCTAGCATAAACTCAGGATAAGGATAAAATAATGCCATTTAAAAATCAAGTAAAGCCATCCATGTGCACACAACCATAAATATATATAACCGTGTCGGGAAAGGGAATCGGTTTAGCATTCCATCAAAACCTTTACCTGGGCTGTGTAGCTTTGCCTTTCTAAACCACTCATGCGCTATATGGGTTCAGCTCTCCCCACTGAAAGGGCCCCAGTGTGTGAAGCAGCATAACCAGGGAAGAAAACCTAAGATGACTAGTACATCCCCTAAATATAAAGTGTGACATTATGCACATGGTCACCAAGACCAAACCTTACAGTGGCAAATATGAGTTTCCAGTTTTGGTCCCCTCGGGACCTCCACCTTCCATGGCTTTGCTACACACCCCGACATTATTGCCTAATTAAAACCATTACGAAGAAACCAACCAATCTATTAACCATTTATTAACCAAGGCCATTAGTAGTGGTATCGTTATACTGACTATACTTAAGTTTTGTCCATAGCCAACCATATATAGGTTTAAGGGATTCCATGTACCTTTCATGATTTCCAATTAACCAAAACCATGGACACCAACACCTTTCCAATCTATTTCAAACCATTTAAACTATTCATACCATTTTGGGTTCCATTACCAAGTTTAAACCATGCATAAGTTCCATTGAAAAACCAATATTATAATGAAAACATTGTTAAAGGCATTTTATAAAACACATTGGGGGCATAATATTTCCAAAACCAAACTCCATTACCAAAGAACCACTCCCATGTAACCACTTATCCAAAACCACCATTAATGCATATAAAATCATAATTAAACATCGGAAAACCAAAACCAAGCATTAATAACCAAAACCCCCAAATCATATTTAACAACCCAAAGTCATATAATAATGAAATCATTAGAACCATTCATAAAAACTATGCCTTTAATTGAAACTAACAATGAGGGAAGAGAACATGCCTTAATTGACAAAGTAGATGGACAGAAACCACCAACAAGATCCCCAAATTAGTCCTCTAGTTGAAACCCTATCTTTCTTGCCCAAAAGCTTTTAAGAGAATTATAGAGTGTTTAAGAAGAATTTCTAAGTACTAATGAATAGAATAATAAGGTAAATAGCCTCCTAAGAGACTTAGAAGTCGTGGGACCTTATTAGGATAAGTGGGTAAATGTCCAGAATATCCCTACTTAAGTTTCACAAAATCCTATCATAAGGGTACAACTGACTCTCACGAGTCATACCCTTCAACACAAATAGCACCCACCACTCGTATCCTAAGCCTTAACCCATGGACCCAACACTGTCCAGTGTATAACTCATCCTACCCAAGTCGTATTGATAGCATATGATCCATACCCTTTACTTGTATCCCTGGCAAAATAGAATCACAGGAGGTTTGAAAATTGTCCAACATATGAGTCTTGGGTACGATTTGTACCCAAGCTTACGACTCCTAGTGAGCCACTCGTACTTAGATCTAATTTAAGTTACCAAGTCTAAGGTTAAGTGAACGAACCAAACGATCTGTATCCTACCATACAACTTGTACCACCAAGTCATACTCATTCTAGTGACCAAAATCCATCTCACTAACCAACACTGGTCTGCATACAACTGGATCAAACCGTTCATATCCCAATATACGACTCGTACCCATGAGTTGTATTAGGTTTAGAGACCAAAATTCAAAGAAATTTTCTATGGTCCATAAACCAGGGTGTTTTAGTCTCCCCTACTAGGAACATTCATCCTTGAAAGACGGATAAGGTAGAGGTAACCACACGCACGAGTCATTTGCATTATCAAATGTATTTCAAATCTTTAGCAAAGTTTGAAAATAAAGAGACAGAGATATTAATCTTTTCTTTAACAAACTCAAAAAATAAAGATATGTTTGAGACACATACCTTCTGCATGAATCGTAAGAGGAGAAAATAGATGCGGATACTTGGAATTTATGTCCTCCTCCACTTCCCGCGTAGCTTCTTCTACCTTAAGGTTCCACCATAGAACCTTAACTGAAGCCACATCCTTGATCTGCAACCGACGAACCTGACTATCCATGATCTTAACTAGGACCTCTTTATAAGATAGCGAGTATAAGATACCCAACCCCTCCAAAGGTACAATGGAAGAGGGATTACCAAGACACTTTCTCAACATGGGGACATGAAATACCGTATGAACCAAACTTAAACTACAAAGTAAATCTAACTCATAAGCACCCTTACCAACACTCTGTAGAATCTCATAACGACCAACATACTAGGAACTAAGCTTCTATTTTTTAGCAAACTGCACTACTCCCTTCATGGGAGATACTTTAAGGAAAACCTTATCCTCAACCTCAAACTCCAAGTCTCTATGCCTAATATCTGTATAGGAATTTTGGCGACTTTGGGCAGCCTTAAGACTATCCTGAATAACCTTCACCTTCTCCATAGATTGGTAAACCAAGTTGGGACCAAACATATACGCCACCCCGAGATCAAACCAACCAATAGAAGATCTACACCTCCTACCATACAATACCTAAAAAGAAGCCATACCAATACTAGAATGATAGCTATTATAGTAAGCAAACTCTACCAAAGGCAGATGCTCAACCCAACCGCCACCATAATCAATCACACAAACCTAAAGCATATCCTCCAACGTCTAAATAGGTTACTATGATTTCCCATCCATCTATGGTTGAAAAGCAGTACTCAGACTCACCTTAGTGTCCAACTCTTTCTTAAATAACTGCCAAAAGTGAGATATAAACTGTGTTCCACGATCAAAAATAATTAAAATAGGTACCCCATGATGCTTTACTATCTCTAGAAGATATAGCTTTGCATAATCGTCTGCTGGAAAGGTAGTTCTCAATGGCAAGAAGTGATCAGGATTTGTCATCCTATCTATGATGACCCAAATTGAATCATAATGATTCCAAGACCGAGGAAGACCGGTAATGAACTCCATATTGATTACCTCTTATTTCTACTCAAGAAAAACAATTTCTTGATACAACACACCAGGTCTCATGTGCTCAACCTTAACTTGTCAACACAACAAGCACTTAGCCAAAAACTAAGCCACATCCCACTTCATACCGTTCCACCAATATATCTCTTTTAGATAATGATTCATCTTTGTGGAACCGAGATGAACAACACAGAGCAACTCATGTGCCTCAGCCAAACTCCTTTATCATAAACCATCGACATCAGGAACCACAACCTTCCTTGGAATCGTAAAGTATCATCACCACTTATCTCAATTACCATCACCTTTTTCCCACTAACATCACCCTTGATCTTTATCAAGACATGATCTAGAACTTGTTTTTTCTTGATCTCCATACCAAAAGATGACTAAACCACTTCTTGTGTCATTATACCTCTATCCTTGGATTTCAAAAGGAGAAATCAAGATTTGCCAAGTGATGAATATCCTTCTCCAATTTTTATTTTCCTTTCATGAGACAAACTCCCCATGGAAAACCTTCTAAGAGCATCAACAACCATGTTAGCCTTACCTGGGTGATAGTGAAGACTCATGTCATAGTCCTTAAAAAGCTCTAACCATCTTTTCTGCCTAAGATTAAGCTCGTACGGAGTGAACACATACTATAGACTCTTATGATTAGAAAAGATATCCACGTGTACATCATGCAAATAATTATGCCATATTTTCAAAGCAAACACAACCGCCAACAGCTCTAAATTATGAGTTGGATAGTTTCTCTCATATAACTTTAACTGCTTAGAAGTATAGGCAATCACCTTCCCAAGTTGCATCAACACATAACCAAGACGTACCCAAGATGCATCCAATAGACCATAAGCCTATCATTGCATTTCAGCAAAGTCAGAAATAAAGTCAAAGTTAGTTTATCTTTCAACTTCTTAAAACTCCCATCACAAGCATATGACCAAGAAAACTTAACCTTCTTCTAAGTTAACTTAGTCAAATGAGAAGATATTGATAAAAAGCCTTCCACAAACTTCCTATAATATTTAGCCAATCCCAAAAAACTCTAAATATCAATTAGAGTCGTGGGTTTAAGCCACTCTTTTATCACAACCACCTTTTGCAGATCCACCATGATCCCCTTGCTAGAAATAATATGACTAAGAAAAGTCACAGCATTCAACAAAAAATCACACTTGGAGAACTTGGCATACAACTATTGTTACTTCAAGGTCTAAAATACCACATGGAGGTGATTAGCATGATCCACCTCACTTTAAAAATAAATCAAAATGTCATCAATAAACACAATAACAAAGAGATCCAAGAACTACCTCAAAACTCTGTTCATTAAATCCATAAAATGCCATCGGGGCATTAGTCAATCCAAATGACATTACCAATAATTCAAAGTGCCCATACCGAGTATAAAAAGTCATCTTAGGGATATCATCCTCCCTAATATTAAGCTGATAATAACCAGACCAAAGATTTTTCTTAGAAAAGAACTTGGCACCATGCAAATAATCAAACAAATTTATGTATCCTTGAAAAAGGATACTTGTTCTTGACCGTCACCATATTCAACTGCTTGTAGTCAATGCACATCCAAAGGAAATCATCCTTCTTGTGCACGAACAACACCAGTGTACCCTACGCAGATATACAAGAATGAATTAACCCCTTATCCGAAAGATCCTTAAGTTACTTCTTGACTTCTCTCAACTCAGTCAGATACATTTTATAAGAAAGAATGATATTGAAAGAGTTTTTAGACCCAAGTCAATACCAAACTCTATTTTCCAATTTGGAGGAACACCATGAAGATCATCTAGAAAGACCTCAAGAAACTCATTTACCATTGAGATTTACTGTATAGAAGGACCTTCCAGGTTAGAATCTTTAACCCGAATAAAATGATAGAGTAACCTCCGAGCTCTTAGATAAGAAATAAACCTCACACTAGGAGCTAGAGAACCACCCTTCTACTTTACAATTGATTCACTAGGGAACCTAAAGACAACCTTACAGGTCTGTCAATCTAAGGATGCATAACAAAAGTGTAACCAATCTATCCCCAGAATAACCTAAAAATTCACCCTACCAAGTTCAAAAAAATCCACCAAAGTCTACCTACCATCAATAGCTACCAGATGCCCCTATAGACTCTCTTAGCAATAACCAAGTCACCTACTAGTTGAAATAGAAAAAAATCCAAAACAACCTCAGGATCAAAACCAATACATACAGTCATAAATGAGGTCATATAAGAAAGAGTTGGCCCTGGATCAAGTAGATAATATATGTCATGAGAAAAGAGTTATAATGTAATAGTAATAATATCAGGCAATGCCTCAAATTCCTATTGGGATACCAATGTATACAACCTATTTCAGCCAACACTAGAACCAGGAGTAGTAATAGATTAGGTGCGGCACTACCAGGTGTATGAGCAGAAAAAGAATCCACCAGTACCTTATTTGCTCCCATAACAACTTTATTAACCAGACAATCCCTTGGTTGAGATACTTGAAACATTTGTCCCTCCCTTCATCACAATAACCCCAATGAGGATAACCATAAAACTAACAAAGAGGGAATGACAAACTCGATGAACCCCCACTTTCCTGAGATTATGCACCCTATAATCAAAAATTATCACCACCCTGGTGATGTTTGTCACCCAATTACTTTGAGTAAGAAGGATTAGTAGTAGAGAAGGATCCAGAACTCCCCCTCTTCTTTGTTTACTATTTGCCTCCATCTCAACCACCCTGAGATTGAGGTCTTCCTTGATCAGAAAACCTACTCCTCTTACCCTGCTGATCTCAAAACTCTGCTTATTTTCTCTTCTCATCCTCTACCTGTTGATTATAAATAATCAACCTAGAAATGTCCATATATTTAATCATCAAGGCAACCTTGATTTCTAAGATCAAATCTTAATTCAACCTAGAAGAAAACTTTCTCATCCTTTCTCTCATGTCAGCCACAAAATTAGGAGCATACCTTGATAGTTAATAAAACTTTAAGGCATATTTCTTGACAGACATTCTTTCTTGCTTATAGTTCACAAGCTTTTCCAACTTTGCTTCCTTTAGCTCTAGAGAAAAGAAATAATCCATAAAAACACCATAAAAAGCATCGCATAAGGATGAATCCTCTATATCTCCTTTATCCCTATCCTACTAGTTGTACTATTGGTATGCAACATCCTTGAGCTGATGCTGCAAAGTTTACACCTTCTATATTAGTGGCCTGCATCACCCTAAATATCTTTTCCATCTCATCTAAGAAACCATGAGGATCCTCTTTCACCTTCACACTAGTAAAAGTAGAAGGATTTAGTTTCACAAGCTTGCCAACCCTTATGGCCTTAGTAGATAACCCACCAGACGTATTCTGCTTAGCCTCAGCAGTAACTAATTAAGCAATAGTGTGAATAGACTAGAGAAATTCTAAATTAGTAACCTCACCATTAGGAGAACTAGTAGAAACCAAAGGAATTCTATAACTATCAGGCATAGGACCCTGAGATCAAAGATGAACTCCATACGTTAGACGTACCCTAACTTGGCTCTAAGTGATTCCTATGACATTTTCACCTCAAAAGCACTTCACACACTATGATAAATATCATGACATATGTATTCAAAGATATATCAAGTGATTAGAGTTTTCATACGTAGAAACAACGACTTAATTTCTAGCTCAAGAATGCAGGGTGTTACAAATCAAACCTAATCGAGGCTTCTTTACTAACTTTGAATTATCCTATAGGTGACCAATATATATGCCCATACAATGCTTTAAATGCATCCATCTAAATACAAGCTTGATAACTATTATTTTAGGTAAGCTCGATCAAAGGGAAATGATCATCCCAACTTTCCTTAAAGTCTAACACACAAGCCCATAATATATCTTCCAATATTTGAATTGTATCCTCAGCCTGACCATTGGTGTATAGATGAAAAGTAGTACTAAACTTAAACTTTGTACCGACTCATTTCTGAAATGATTGTAAGAACTAGGGAGTGAATTATGTGCCTCTTTCATAAATAATAGATACGAGTATCCATGAAGCTTTACTAACTATCAAATATACATCTTGTCATAATATTCCACTATATCTAAAGTCTTAATAGGTAGAAAATGGTCTGAGTTGGTCATTTGATTTACTATGACACAAATTGAATCATACTAACATCTAGTATGAGGCTACCTTGTGATAAAGTCTATATTCACAACTGAAACACCCTAAGTCTTGGACCCCTATAATATTTCTAAGGTTTTGGACTCACTAGGCTTTATACGACTCAAGGATACAACTCATACCCTATAGATATGAGTTAGGTGATGCCTTGAGGGTTCACTCGTACCCTACGCAGTGTGTTTATCTTGGCTACTACCAAGGATAAGAATACTCTTGGTACAGGTCATATAGAGGGATACAAGGGGTGTAAGCCTAGTTATATATTGCCTAAGGTATTGTTTTGTGGAGTTTGCCCTATATACAATTGGTGGGTATGATTAAGGGTCTCACTCATACCCTTAAGGTATGACTAGGGAGTTATGAGTAATAAAGAAACCAGTAGGTACGTTCTTGGTATGGTCTTGGGTACGAGTTGGGGTACCACTAGCACCCTAGGATACGAATGGTAAGAGAGCGTCATACCCCTAGACGTGACTTGTTTTAAATTGTAAGTTATGGTTAGTTTGGACATTTCCTACTCCCAAAACCCTTATGTACTCATGATATATAGCCTTTGGTGGCCTACCATAACACTTGTTAAGGTATTAAAATACCTCAAATACTCTCTTGAAGATTAAAGTCTAGGGTTTCTTCATATGTTCTTCAAAGGGCTCAAAGGTCGGGATTCTTCCATAAATATTCTTGTGTAAGGTATGTATGCCTTCCCTCATTGTTATTTAAAACTAAAGGCATGTGTATTTTGTTTTAAACATTGATTTATGAATCATAAATGATGGTTTTAGGAATATATGTTGGGGATCTTGATGCATATGATTTAGTATTAGTTTAAACTATTTTTTACATATTTTTTGTAATGGTTTGCATATACAATTATTGGATGTTCATGATTTAACAAATGGGTCTTGATTAACCCTAATTATGGTTGTTTCTGTATTGGTTTTGGTCTTGGTAAAGGTATGCCCTCAACATGTTTGATAAAATGCCTTAAAGAATGATTTTACTCTATTGTTGAACTTTCATTAGGACTCTTACATGGTTTAGTAATGGAACTCTAAATGGTTTTGGATGGTTTTACATGGTTTAAATATTTTAAGTGATATAAATGCTTTAAATACTTGTCATGGTCTAAAAGAGTTTGGAATGGTTTAAAGGGTAAAGGTTTTGGTGGTGATGGTTGGTCTATTTTGAAAACCTTATAGGATACATGAAAATCCCTCAAGTGAATGCATTAATAGAATTGGTTTAAATGGTTATTCTTATAGTTAACATGAAAGTCCCCCAAGTGGTTTTTAATATGGTAAATGAAAGGGCATATGAAAGTCCCCTTAAACCTATATATGGTTGGCAAAGGATAATACTTGCAAGTAAGGATTGGTATGACAATACCAATATTGATGGCCTTGGTTAATTTATGGATAATGGTTTGGTTATTTGGAAATTATTTTTAATTAGGCAATAATGGCGAGATATGTGGCAAAGTCGTAGAAGGTAGAGGTCCTGGAGAAACTAAAATTGAAAAATCATATTTGTCGATCTGAGGTTGGTCTTGGTGACCGTGTGTATGATGTCACACCATATTTAGGGAGATGTGCTAGTCATCCCAAGGTTTTCTTCCCTGGTTATGTGACTATACATATTAGGGACCTTTTAGTAAGGGGAGATGAACCTATATAGCCTGTGGGTGGTTTAAGACAGCAAAGCTACATAGCCCAGGTAAAGGTTTTAAAGCTATGCTAAACCCAGTTTCCTTTCCTAGCATGGTTATATATATGTGTGTGTGGTTGTGTGCATATGGATGGTTTACTTAGATTTGTAAATAGTATTATTTTGTAAATAGTATTATTTTATCCCTATCTTGAGTGCATGCTAATGTTCACCCACTAACCCATCTATTGGCGGTTGTATACCCATGTTATGCATGAATATTCATTCCACTTCTCCTACTTAGTGATCAAATTTGGGGACAGTCTATGTTGGATTAAAGTTGTGAGCTTCCATCATTTGGAAGCCATCTATTTTATGTCGTAGATTACTTTACATATCTATTATCTTTAATAAACTTTGGTTTTTGGCTATGGTCAAAGGCATGTACCGACTAGGTACTTGCTAGTTGGTCTAGAGAATTTATATTGATAACTGTGGACTTGGGTATGGTATGGATGATTTATGTTATATATATACATATGTTGGATTATTGCAATTGGTTTTGGTTATTGCTTTTTACATTGGTTTAGTTGGTTATTAGGTGGTTGGACTTAATCGGGTTGGTCTCAGTTATAGACTTGTCCCAGAGTCACCATATGGTTGGATACTCTATTTTGTTATATGTTTGGGCCTCAGCCGACTCAACTTATACATTTGGTGGTTGGGTTGGGTAATAGTGGTAGTTCTTGACCGTGGTTGGACTTAGGGTTGCCCATTATAACAAGGCCCTAGTTTGTGTCATGTCAAGTTTGTATCAGAGCTTTAGGTTTTGGTGTCATAGGGTGTCAATAAAGTCGTGTTGAGTAGAGTCTTACTTATGGGTGTGTTGTGAACCACACTTATAATCAGTAGGCTACAAGGCATTTAGGATGTTTTACTTTCTTGGTTATTCTACTTTTTGACTATGGATTCTAAGGTCTTGAAATCTTCTGTGAATCTTTTTTGGTTGACTCTTAGGACTAGGCCTTCTCAATGATCCAAAAATTCATGGAAACTTACCTGTTCTACTAAAATACAAAATGGATGAATCTAGTCTAACTCATAGAGCACAGACCCAATCAAGGGTCACAACTTTTGGTTTTCCTAGTGGAGTCTAATATGCGTCATCCTATCCTCTTTATAAATTTTATGGTTAGTCACACCATGGTTGTTTCGAAGGAGAAAGGAATCAGTATTTTATTCTGTTTAGTTAGGTCTCGGGTGACGGGGATATCCCATATGGATTGCCGCTTGGGAAAATAGAGTATTGGCTACTACCTCTGGCTCTGGCAGTGGCTAGGATTATTTTAATGTTCTTACTATTCTTTGTGAGTCCGAGGAATCTTACAATGCTGACACTAGTATGTTTAAAAGTCCTTTCTTTATGGTGTGCATGGTTTACTTGGTTCAAGGTCCTCTATCTTTTTTGGCCACATTTATGGTTGTATATTCTGGATGTGGTCCCAAGGTTATCATACTCTTTTCTTCTTCTATTTCTACCCGGTAGGTAACTCTATGATTGCCAAAACAATCTATGGGGGACTGTGGTATATATTGGTAATAAAAGAGTCTTGGTGGATTTTTTTAACTCAGATATCGTGGATTTTAATGTTATTTAGAGAATGGATTGGTCGCACTTGTGATTCTTATTATTATATTATCATACTTGTTAGACTCCCTAGTGAGTTGATCATGGAATGGGAGGATAGTTTTGATCACTAGCAATTAAAAAGAATAGTTGTATCTTATCGTAGAACTTGGAGGGTTGTTTTAAAAGGGACATCTTCATTATTTGGCCCAGGTTATAGATTCTAACCTGGAAGGTCGTTCTTTGCATTTGGTTTTGGTGGTGAATGAATTTCCTAGGGTCTTTTCTTATAACCCTCATGATGTCTTTCTAATGGGGAGATTAGTATGGGGTTGGCCTTGTTTGAACATTTTTTAAAATTTCTATTCCTTTTTTTAGAATGGTTCTGGTGGAGTTAAAGGATCTTAATGAGAAATTAAGGGATCTCTTAGATGAAAGTCTTATCAATCTTAATATTCCCTTGTGGCGTGCTTTGTTTTTGCATGCATAAGGGGAATGGTATTCCCTGGAAAGGGATAGGTTATCGGTGGGTGACTAAGAAATTTTGAGTGTCCTTCTTGTGGGGTGGACCATGCTTATATATATATATATTCTATAAGGGTACTTTGTAAGTAGTACATAGTGGTTGGTAGATCCTAGGGTTGAATCAAGATGCTTGATTTTTTATAAAAAGGGAGTATGTTATCCCGGGGATAGCAATACGGGGATTGTGGAGGTAAATTGGTAGGTTGGATAAAGTGTATGACTTAGGAATTACAATAGTGAAAAAGTTGTGACTTATAGGTCAGAGTTTCAGGTTGAATAGAGGGACTGAGAATCTAGTCATTTGATAGGTTAGATCATAGAGCTTGCATGTATCCTTATCCCTTTTCTTGCACTTTATTGTTGGCATGAAACTGACTATTGAATTCATGGCTTTGAATATGGATTTTTGGCATAATAGTGGGTTTGATATGATTACTCATTTAATTAATTTTTCGTGGATTATGATGCATTATTCACCCTTATTTATGTTTATGATTATTGTGGGATGCATGGGAATGTTAAATGGATTTTGGGGTACTATGAATTCCCCAATAACTTGATTTTGGTTTTGAAAATTTTATACCCTCAAAATATTTGTGAAATTACCATTGGATATAATTTTGTCATATGATTTGACTATTCTTGAATCTTTGCATTGCATAAATGGTTAAGGAAACATGAATTAGTTTTCAGTTGGATCCAAATGATTTTTGAAAGGCCTTGGTGGCCATGGTTTGATCTTAAATGGTTTTTATTTAAATTGGAAACCTTGGAGTCAATTTGGTCTAATGGTTTTTGCATGTCTGTGTTGGCATTTAGGTAGAATTGGGATGAATAAGGTTTTGGGTATAGGAAAACTAAGCATCCCTAGTGTACATCCTTGGTGATACCATTTAGAGCAGAGTATTATGCTTGTAGGAGTAATGGGTTGAAGATTGATGGTTAGTCTAAAATTTTCTTTTAGGGGAGAACTTCAAGGAAAGTCTGGGTTGCATATTCTAGTGATACCCTTCTCTCCCATTAAGGCAGTACTCAACTAGTATTGCATGTATTCATTTAGCCCTTATTCCTAAGGTTCATATGTTGCATCCACCTTATTTCCTAGATATGAGTCTTGACGTTGTATTAAGTTACTCATGGTATAGGCGGTTGTGTTTCCTTTAGTGTCTAGTCTAAGGACTGGTTTCATGGTATGGTTTGGTCAGGATAATTCTCTATGATAGTCTAGGTGGTTGTTGTGAAGTACTTCGTGCCTATAGTGTCTTCTTTTTGCTCTAGGATCTTGGCTTGGGAGGCATGGATAACTTTTATAATTCAGCTTCTTAACTCACTCTTCTTGTGCTAGGATGGTAGTAGTTTGGGAAGTATGGTGATGTGTTGAAATGGGGAATGTAGAAGTCCCTAAGTGGGGTAGAGTCTAGGGTGACTACTAACAGTAGAGGTTTTTGAAGGTAAGGTAAGATTGTTGTATGGGAAATGGTTAGGAAAAGAATGGGTGGTGAAAACCTTTTAAAGGTTGAAAAGGGTGCTAGATCTTTTGATGCATAGATCATACCGTGGGTATATAAGTCATAGGTTTAAATGCTGTGATTGGTAGAGTTACCAATAGTTGTGTTTGGTACTTGAGTTATTGTTAGGGTTTTCGATTATAGTGGTTAGATATGGTTTGTTCATGTCTTTTACTCATGGATCCCATATTATAATGGTGATGGAAGCGCAGTGGTGTCTCGAGTTAGATGTACAGAGTAGAGCTTGGTGGCCTAAGTTAACTCTTTTTAGCTTTGGATAGGATTAAATATGGAGCTAGTGTATAGCTAAACTCAAGATCTCATAGTAATATGTCTCAGTAAATGCTAAGTTTAATTGGACTTACTCTCTAGCATTAGTCTATTCTTTCAGTAATCTATGTGTTGTGTTGGGGTGAAGTGTGGATGGTCCTAGGTTGGTTGGTTCCTTTGGGTGGTATCGGTATCTTGGGTTCTTTGTTCTTTTGGGGAAGTCCTGATAAGGATCATGGAATGGTAAGTTCGCTAGTTAAGAACAAATGGTGTGGCTTTGGTAAAGGTTCTATGGTGGAACTAAAAGTATGATAAAGTCATTTGGAATGCGAAATGGGACATGGAGTCCAAGTGCCCGTGTTGGTTCTTTGTTCTGGAAACTCATGCATAAGGTATGTGTTCTTTATCACATCTTGGTTTCTAACTTGGTTAAAGGTGAGGAATGGTTCCTCTTGCATCTTTGTTTTCTAACTTAGTTAGAGATCAGAGTGGAGGTGTTGGGGTGTAAATCGTGCTTGGGGTATGTGATGATTTTCTCATCTTGGTTTGTGTTCTTATCCTCTATTTCGGTTGGAGGAAAGTTTGATGTGTGTTAATACATTACCTCATGCTTGTTCTTCCCCTTACCCTTCATTCGAGGATGAATAATCCTAGTGGGGGAGAATGAACACCCCAAGTCTTGGACCCTTGCAAAATTTCCAAGGTTTTGGACTCACTTGTCTTTGTAAGACTCAAGGATACAACTCGTACCCTTTAGATACGAGTTAGGATCTGTCTTGAGGGTTCACTTATAGCCTAGGCAGTGTGTTTATCATAGATACTATCCAAGATATGACTCCTCTTGGTATGAGTTGTACATAGGGATACAAGGGGTTTAAGGGCTAGTCGTATGTTGCGTAAGGTGTTGTCTTATGAAGTCTACCCTTAATATGGTTGGTGGGTAAGATTGAAGTGTCACTCATACCCTTAAGGTACGATTAGGGAGGTGTAATTCATATAGAAACTAGTAGGTAGGGTCTTGGTATGGTCTTGGGTACGAGTTGGGGTACCACTCATGCCCTAGGATACGGATGGTAAGGGAGAGTCATACCCCTAGACATGACTTGTTGTAAATTTTAGGTCAAGGATAGTTTGGACATTTCCTACTCCTAAAACCCTTATGTCCTAACGACATATAGCTCTTGGTGGCCTTCCATAACACTTGTTAAAGGATTAAAACACCTCAAATACTCTTCAAATACTCTTTTGAAGATTGGAGGCTAGGGTTTCTTCACATGTTCCTCAAAGGGCTCAAAGGTCGAGATTTCTTCCATGAATCCTCTTGTATAAGGCATATACTCTTTCAGTCATTGTTATTTCCAAATAAAGGCATGTGTATTATATTTTAAACAATGATTTATGAAGCATGAATGGTTGTTTTTAGAATATATGTTGTGGGTCTTGATGCATATGGATTGGTATTGGTTTAAACTATGTTTTTACATATTTTTTGTAATGGTTAACGTATGGGATTATTGGTTGGTCATGTTTAACAAATGGGTCTTGATTAACCTTAATTATTGTGGTTTATTCATTGGTTTTGGTCTTGGTAAAGGTATGCCCTCAACAAGTTTGATAAAATGCCTTAAAGAATGTTTGTACTCCATGAATACATTAATGGAATTAGTTTAAATGGTTTGGAAGGTAAAAGGCTAAATGGTTATGCTTGTAGGGAACATGAAAGTCGGCCAAGTGGTTTAATATGGTAAATGCTTGTAAGGGCACTTCAAAGTCCCCTTAAACCAATATATGGTTGGCTATGGATAATACTTGCAAGTAAGAATTGGTATAACGATGCCAATATTGATGGCCTTGGTTAATAAATGGATAATCGTTTGGTTATTTGAAAAATGGTTTTAATTGGCCAATAATGGTAGGATCTCTAGCAAAGCCGTAGAAGGTAGAGGTCCTGGGGAGACGAAAATTGGAAACTCATATTTGACGATATGAGGTTGGTCTTGTGACCGTGTGCATGATGTCACACTATATTTTAGGGAATATACTATTCATTCCAAGGTTTTCTTCCCTGTTCGTGTGGCTACACGCACTAGGACCCTTTCAGCAGAGAGACTAAACCCATATAGCTCATGGGTGGTTTAAGATGGCAAAGCTACATAACCCAGATAACGATTTCAAAGGCATGCTAAAACTGGTTTCCTTTCTCGGCATGGTTATATATATGTGTGTGGTTGTGTACATATGGATGGTCTTACTTGGCTTTATAAATGGCATTATTTTATCCCTATCCTGAGTGCATGATAATGTTCACCCACTAACCCGTCTACTAGCAGCTGTATACTAATGCTATACAAGAAGCAGCTATTCCATTTCTCCTGCTTAGTGATAGAATTCGAGGACATTTGATGTTGTATTGAAGTTGTGAGCTTCCGTAATTTGGAAGGCATCTATTACATGTCATGGGTTACTTTACATATCTTGTCTTTCATAGACTTTGATTTTTGGCTATGGTCGGGGGCATGTCCCAACTAGGTACTCTTTGGTTGGTTTAGAGGCTTTGTATGGACAACTGTGGCCTTAAGTATGGCATGGATAGTTTATGTTATACATATACACATACGTTGGATTATTGCAATTGGTTTTGGTTATTGGTTTCCGCATTGGTTTGGTTGGTTATTGGGTGGTCGGAATTGATTGGATTGGTCTCAGGTATATACTTGTCCCAAAGTCACCACCTGGATACACCATCTTGTTATATATTTGGACCTCAGCTGGGACCTTAGCCGATTCAAAGCATGCTTTTGGTGGTTGGGTTTGGTAACGGGGGAGGTTCCCGGTCCTGGTTGGACTGGGGATTGCCCATTATGACATGGCCTTGGTTCGGGTCGTGTCAACTACTTCCCACTTCAAAGTAGGAATGCTGATTTTTGAAGCATACTTCTAGTCCTTTGATGCTCAATCTTTACTTGCTTACAGTTGGGACACTTGGCTATAAACTCTGCTATGTCCTCTTAATACCATTCCACCAATATATTTCCCACAAGTCACGATACATCTTAGTAGCACTAGGGTGAATCGAATACTTTGAACTTTGAGCCTCTACTAATATCCTTTCTCTCAACCCATTCATATTCGAAACACAAAGTCGTCCTTGATAACGATGAACACCATCTCCTCCTTTGGAGAAAACCTCAACTTGCTATTGAACTGCATCGATTATTTAGATAAGTATGGGATCACTGTGTTGCTTCTCCTTCACTTCCACCACTAAGGATGATTCCAAACAATTCTAGACCACTAATTCCCCATCTTCCATATCAAGAAGACATACACCCAAATGAGCTAATATATGCACTTCCCTAGCCAACTCTTGCTCTTCCTTCTTCACATAAGCCACACTACCTATAGACAACCTACTCAGTGCGTCTTCCAGGACATTCACCTTACCTAAATGGTAAAGCATATTCATGTCGTAATCCTTTAACAACTCCAACCAATTTCTCCAATGAAAATTCAACTCCCTTTGAGTAAATACACACCGGAGACTCTGATGATCAGTGAAAATGTCAACGTGCACACCATATAAGTAGTACGTCCAAATCTTCAAAGAAAACACAACAACTGCTAACTCTAAATGGGGTACTTATTCTTGATGGTAACCTTGTTTAACTATCTATAGTCTATGCACATTATGAGAGTGCCATCCTTCTTGTGCACGAATAGAACTGGAACACACCACAGGGAAAAACTAGGTCTAATAAAACCCTTATCTAAGAGGTTCTTGAATTGATCCTTAAATTCTTTAACCTTGGATAGATCCATACTATAGGGAGGAATGAATATAGGCTGGGTATCGAGAAGGAGATCAATACAAAACTCTATATCTTTGTCGGGAGGTACCTTGGGTAGATCTTCTGGGAAGACCTCTAAAAAATCATTGACTACACGAATTGAATGAATGATTGGGGTTTCAGACTTCGTGTCTTTAACTCAAACTAGGTGGTAGATACATCCTTTTGCTATTAAATTTAAGGCTTTAAGATAAGAGATAAAGCAATCTTTGGGAGATACTGAACTACCCTCCCACTCAAGGACAAAATTGTTAGGAAACTAAAACTTTATTACTCGAGAGCAGCAATCGACTAATACATAGCCTGAATGGAGCCAATCTATGCCCAAAATAACATTGAAATCTATCATATTTAGCTCTATTAAATCTGTAAATGTGATCCTATAAAGGACTGTATAAGGGCACTTTCTGTATACTCATCAAGCGATAACTGACTCACCCACTAGAGTAGAAACAAAGGTTTCAAAAAGACTTTTTGTGACTCACTCTAAAATTTATAGCAATAAGTACGGTCAAAAAAGAGAGGTTTGACCCCAGATATAGCAACACAAAATCATCAAGGTGAAAGGCATAAAGCATACCAGTGACAACATCTGGGGAGCTCTCCTATTCCTGATTAGATGGTATAGCATAAAACAAATTTTGATGTCGATTGCCCCGGTACCGGATGATGCAGCATGCTATTGATCTGGCAGCCTGACTGAGCTACTACATTTGTGGACTAGGTCTGAGGATAAGCATCTCTACTTCCTTGCTTAGCATAAGGGCATTCCTTGAATCTGTGACCCATCTTACCACAACCATAACAACCACCTCTACCCATCAAGTACTCACCCAATTGTCTTCTACCACACTTGGTGCACATCAAATTAGTTCTTCCCCTAAGAAAACTACCTTAAAATCTAGTAGTTGATGCCCTCCCCCACTGCTCATGATTAGTTTTGGGTATGGGGGCATTGGTAGAGGATGGTGCAGGTGATGATGAGTGGCCCTGAAATTGTGAACGATTTCCTCCTTCTAACTTCTAATGACTAAACCCAAATTGTCTGGTCCTAGCCCTCTTGTTTCTCCTCTCTTATTCCCTTAACTTTTCCACCTTAATCTGCTGAGTATGGGTCATTAAACGAGAAATATCCATATCCCCAATCAAATAGACATCCTACACTACTTAACTAGCAAGTCAAACACACTAATGACAAACTTACTCAGTTGGGCTTTGAAAGCTAGCAACAGTGATGGAGAAAACTTAGCTAGTTGAGTAAACTTGAAGCTATACTCATTAACTAATATAGAGACCTGCCTTAGGTTCATAAAATCATCTATCTTAGCCTCCCTCATCTCATGAGGAAAGAACCTATCTAGAAATGCAGTTTCAAACGTATCCCAACTCATAGGATCTTATCTCACCTCTACTATCCTTCCACATAGCAACCCAATTATAAGAAATGTCCTTTGATTGATAAGAAGCCAATTCCACACTTTTATGTTCAGTAACATTCAGAATTCGAGTGATATTCATCAATGAAGAATTAAGGGTCCTCATTCACCTTTGACCCAAAGAACTTGGTGGGTTCATCCTTATAAAATCCAAAACTCTGGCTGCAGCTAAGTTACCATTCTACTAAAGGGGGACTGTTGCTAGCTGGTTCCATGAACATTAGAATTCACAGCCTAAACTATCACTTTAATGGCAGCCCATAATTTATCATAAGAGATATTTTCATTTGAAGGGTCTTTATGGAGTAGTGGTGGGGCTGGCCGATCCCCATTTTTTTATGTGTAAGCTCTGCGATGAGGCATTCTCTATCATGTGACGGCATGAATTAGGGTAGATAGAGATAACTTCATAAATGATATAGATCATGAAAGAAAGGATGGTTCCTAATTCATCTTGTAGCCTCTTGCTCATAAATGTGGCGCACTTCATATCTATGGTCAAGGCTCAACATAGCATGGCTTGTCCGACTACCTCAAACTCCTTAAATCCTAATGTTTTGATACCAAGTTTGTAACACCCCGAAGGTACCCCCTGAATATCACATGGTGCTTAAGATTACGAATATCCAAAGCTACCATGATATCTACTCAATTTTGAACTCTCACAAAGGTAAACTTAAATCATGAGTAAATATTGAAGAAAACTTAAAATGAAATTCAATCATATGAATAGTCTTAACTAAAACTTTGTGACTTAATAACCTTTAAATCTAGGGAAATAGAAAGAAACATAAACTGACTAGTCTTGACAAGCCTCTAATATTATGACTGAACAGCCAATGGGGCGGACCCCAATTGAACCAAAATAAAAGCTAAATAACTAAAATAATGTATTAAACATTTGGAAATATCATAAATTTGGCCCTTGAACTATGAGGATGCTCCAACTATCTAAATATAGGAAATGGTGCTCGCGGTTAATTGTGTTTCTTGGGAGGAACACCAGAACCTACATTATGAAATAATATAGCACATAGACATATATATGGTAAGTACTTTTTGGAATGTACTGAGTATATGGCGATGAATACATAACTAAAACTAAATCAATGAATAATCTCAAAAAAACATGCATGCTAAGTGTAAATAGACTTACCAAGAGACTAAAATAAATTAAAAAGCTGACATATCTTAAAATATGAATAACAAAGGATAATATGATAAACTTAGTGAATTACTACACTTAATTTCTGAAAATTGTCTTCTCTATGGGAGATTCTTATAACCGACATAAACTATGTTAGCTATTATGGAGTCTAACATCTGACCCCTATTGAGGATGGTTATTCTATCATTACCATCAGAGTAGAACCTGAGCTAAAGTGATCACTAAACTGAGCCCATATTGGGCAAGGGGAACACTCTGTGGTGAGGCCCCTAAACCTACGGTGGTAAGTATTTTTTGAGAAATAGGATGTGCTGAACTCACACTTCCCTCTCTATGCTAAATACTACTCCCAAAATATTTATTTTATGCTCATACTGATGAAATTCACTTTAAACTAATCACATGGGTTTGTAAAACTGGAAACCAATTATGCTTCTGTTAATAAATCATACTCCTGAATAATTGTGTGAATTTCATATCTTGTTTAAGATCATAAGATCAAACTATAATCTAAATCGTACTAAAATAATCTGAAATAATACATCTGAACTTCTTGTAAACTGAGAAAATCATGTTAAATTCATTTACTTTTTTTTAAAAAATAACTTAATCATGATAAATATCATGTATACTTTTCAACTCTTGAAAATTCATGTCAATGTACTAAAATTTATCTCATAGTAACAATCATATAAGTGAAAACATGAATGAAGGTAAATTTGTGTGCAAACTTAACATAAATCACATGATAAAGCCATAATATTAAAACATGGAAATTTGGGTATGAACCCTAATTGAAATCAAATAAATTCAAATTTAAAATCAATGTTTTTGGTCACAAGGACGAAAGGTTATCCTTTTTCAAACCTCACATACCTAATTACTTTTGATTCTTGAATTGAAGTTTTGGGGATTTAGACTTAGAGATGAAAAACAATAATTTCTTGCTTTGGGGGAAGAAAAAATCAATTGTTTATTGAGTAATTTTGTGTTTTGTTGGAAATGAGGGATTTAGGGTTGTTTTGTCTTTTATTCAGCTTTTAAATAGCTTAAAATACATAATTTGGGGGTTAAAAGAGTGGGAAAAGACCAAAAATACCCTTAGAAACTGTCTGGAAGTAGTACCAATGAAATAGGTCATGAGTCGTAGGTTATAGCCACGAGTCATGGTCAAAAGCCCAATTTTAGCCTCTACTGCCCTGATTACGACTCCTTCCTTATGACCCATAATGAGACATTACAGTCATAATCTAGGCAGCTTTGACAGTGCTTCAGTATTTTAGACATAACGTTTCTCCCCGATATTGGATTAAGGAAAATTGCTATCATTAGAAAGATAATTCACTTATTTATTTGTTGGTATGTATTGAGATAAAACATTCTTAGTACACCAAAATTTATGCTCATTTGATGCTTACTATAATTATATACTTCACAAGAATTTTATTCCTAAGGGACCTTTTGACTTGTTCATAAGTTAGGAGTTATTTAAGGTCTTACTATATATATATAAATTACTTATAAAAATAATCAAACATGATGCTTGATTTTCATGAACTTAAAGCATGTTTCTAATAATATCTTGGATTTTTGGGGTGTTCTATGGGTCTAATCGTTATCAAGGCAAAAACTTGGGCACCTCCACTGGGCAAACTATACTGGAACTATATGACTTATATAGTGTCATTATGTCTTATTGGGTAATAGTCATGATCAAGGAAGAAATACAGGCAGCACTCACTAGTTTGACTATGATTTTAACCCTACAACTCATATTGAGTCTTCACGACTCGGCAAGTGAGTCATTGGCTAAACATTGAAATAAATAAAAATTCAGGGTATTACAAGAACCCTAGTAGAATGACAACGTAGGGGAAGGGTGGGTTCTTCTAGATCATTGTTTATGCATGCATTATGATCTTTTTTAGTTTGTTTGCTTCCTTAAATACTACAGAAGTTAAGAACTTGGTTGTATTCAATATCATCTTCATAAGTGAGATTAAGATTGGGAAAAAAAGATTAAAATATTTATTTGAGGCTACAAACCCTTATCTAATTAACTTGACACTCACAAGGCAATATTTATATTAGGATCAAAGAAAAGGGTTTGAAAGCGACACTCTGAGACTCACATAGTAAAAAGTGAAATTTACCAAGGCATTTACAAGACGATTGTGATACCTATCTTTTCGAGATTTGTATATGTTGCAGTGAGATAGTTGGATTGAGTAAGATAAACCTACGAAGTTAGGAAGCCAGGAGGAACATAGTCCTGGTGTTCATCTTAGATTGATTACAACAATCAAGACTTATTACTCTTTATTGTTTACAATAAATTCCCCCATTTTGTTTTCTGCACTTCCAGCTACTTTAGCAATTTCACAGTACAGATTCAACATTCCTAATAGGATCAACCCCACCCTAGTTAGGTTACTATAATTTGACAGGGATTGCATTGTATCTTTATAGAGGGTATAGTTTGGGTAACATAAAATTTTGGTGTCGTTGTTAGGGAATACAATTGTAAATTGATTAATTCAAGTTGTTGAGGTTTTTATGTTTTACTTTTATATTCTTCTTGGGACATACACCAGTGTGTCCCCAATACTATGAGTTAAGGAAATCCCATAATCCCATTTGATCTAGAGCCATAAAACATCTTAAAACAAAATTGTAGGATGTCGTAACATAATCGTAAAGCTTATTAGGAGGAGCGTTGAGATGATCCGCTTAACTTGCCCCCCACCCTCGCATGGTGTTCAGGAGACAACTGAGTAAACTATTTGGTTGTTACTAGCTAAAGAAATGCAAGGATGGATAGTGAGGCTGCCCAACATACAGCTTTTATGGTGAGACAAAGATAGAAAGTTAATTGTCGACTAGAAATTGATCAAGCTAGAAGAGACAAAAATCCCATAATCCTAGCTTATCAGTATGTGCAAGCATATGTTGACCCAAAGGATGACCTAGGATAAGTTGAGCACATAGAGATAGGTGTTATCATTCCTCTCGAGTTTCCCTAGGGGATAAAGTTTGATATCACAAGTGTTATGATTCTGCTATTGAATTTGAAGAGTGTGGTTGCGGGTTTGTCAATCGATGATACAAACATGTACATTATAAATTTTTTTAGATGCACTTCATTTAATAATCTTGTGGTGTATCAGAAAGTTTAGAGACTCAGGTTTTTTCCATTCTCTCAATTTGGTGAAGCGATATTATGGTTGAGGGAACTACCCCATGGGTCCATTACTTGTAATGACCCGAGACTACCCCCTAGTCGTTACATGGTGCTCATGATCTCAAAGGACTACAAGCTAACCTTGTATTGATATTTGTACTTGAGCTTTATATAATATAACATAATAAATGCAGAAAATTGGGAAAAAACTTTCCATAAGGTTCAAAACATCTAAAATACTCAGAACTGAAAACTGAATACTAATACATCTGTTCGAAAAGCCTCTAGACTATCTAAATTGTGGAGTTGATGGGACATGCCCCAACTAACTTCGTCTACTAAAAATAAACTAAATCTGATGCGATAGTAAAATAAGGATCATCCTCAAATAAAGAGGACTTACTACTATATGACTACTGCTAACTGGGACTGAGCTGCTAAGGGTACTCTGTATCTCGTGCCTCTAACCTATGGTGTAAAGTAAAACACCATAGCACAAATGCATCAGTACATGAGAATATACTGAGTATGCAGTATAAGGTAAGGATAAATGCATAAATGCATCAGTACATAGCACATATACATAAATGCACAAACCATAACTGAAATCATCGTGACCCTAAATACTAAAACTCAGGTACTGGTTTACTGATATGTGAACTCACTACTAATACTGAGATACTGAACAACTGAAAATTTTGATGTTGATAACTGGGTACTGAAGTTGAGATCAGTCTTATCTAGCGAGTGATCTCAGAAACTAATGATACTGTAACAGATTTACTGAATCTACTTATATCAATGACTGAACTCTGAGCTTGCTACTCTCGGCTGACTGAATCTAAGATCAAACCTCTATAACAAATGATCCCTGAATCTACTACCAAAGGTTATGTTTGAGATCAGACCTATCTAGTGGAAGATCTCTGAATCTGATAATGAGAATAATCAACTGAATTTGAGACTGAGATCTAGCCTATCTAATGGGTGATCTTTGGATATGATAATGAAAATAATCAACTGAATCTGAGATTTAGATCAAGCCTATCTAACGGGTGATCTCTGGATCTGATAATAAGAATACTCAACTAAATCTGAGACTGAGATCAAGCCTATCTAATGAGTGATCCCTAGATCTGATATTACTAATATTGAGTAACTTTATAAGGGACCAGGCCTATCTAGCAGGTGGTCCATGAATATATGGAATTATCTGAGTTCCTTACTGAGAAAGGTGACTGTATCTGATAGTCCTAGTTTCTGAGTTCTGAATCTGAACTGGTGGGGTCCAACCTATAACCCCAGCTGGAAGGGTGTCAATAACGTGCCACGGGTAAAGGCCTCTACTCAGGTCAAACCTCTCTAACAGGTTACCTTCAACAGGAAGTCAAGCCTAAGGTAGTATAATAGTCAAGGCTTATTCTAATGAGTGACTCCTAATCCTGTGCTGGCTATACAGTTTTGGATTTTAGGGATTGCTATTAATGACTCTGCCTCTCTAATAGGAAAGCCATCATCCCTACACTCTCTTGGTGCTTGCTCTTTCTCCCTACTGAAAGACTCTGAACTAATTCTTAACCGAATTTAAACTGAGTTAAATCTGTTATTGATCATATCTCTAGAATGATCTGACTGAGTTAAGCTGATTTCACTTGGTTCCATTATCTAATGGAATATTAATGAATCTCGTTATCTGACTGAATAATACTTAGCTCTGAATAGATTACTTGAATGCTACAGAGGTATGAACTGAACACTACAATACTACTAGATCTGAGATGAGTACTGAACTGAGGCTAGAATATTAATGATACTGAGATTACCAAGATTTCTTAAGTTCTGTAATCGTCTGAGAGTTTTTGAGTTCTATAACTCACTGAGTTTTGAGAATCGTTTCTTGACAGAGATTATCCAGAAAACTAACAATGGTTCTAGAATTGCAGCTAAATTGTCAGGTATAAATACCCCCAGGACTCAATAACATAAAAGTAAAACACAACCATTCTCGAATAATCATAACCATGGACATTCATTCACCATAACAATCACTAAAGCATCTCTTCAAGCATTTAGAAATCATAAACATGTGATAAATAGGGAGACATGATATTGACTCATACTCCATTCAACAAGATCTTGCATCAAACACTTAGCATTCATTAAAGAACACATAATTGGGGAATTTCATGCTAACATGTTATAATTCATTCACTAAGGCTTTTCAATAAACACTTGGCATGCATGAGCTTGCACATAATTGGGAATTTCTAGTCAATATGCTATAATGGCTCTAATTCTTTCACATAAGTATTTTATCAAACATATGGGGAGTATGTTTTGCTTATTCAACAATTTCTACACTCAATTGACATAAACACATCATTTAACAAGCAACTTAAAGAGGGTTTATCATTAATATCACATACTAGGGCCAAGCTTGAAACCTTGTAAAAAAATCATGAATTAAAACTAAATAATAGCATTAACTTCGATTTCAACTCACATCAATCATGAAAACTCATAAACATAAGAATCTTTGAATTTAGAAAAGGATTCTTGAGATTCTTATATAAAAGGGACCCAAGAATCAACTTTGCATACCTTAGGAAACTCTTTATTGAAGGCTCTTGGAGATATTCTTGATTTTTTCTTATTTTTCTTGAAGAAGGGTTTTGATCTTTGAGAGAAACCCTAATTTGATGTTGAAGATGAAGAATGAAGCCCTCAGCTTTGTTCAAGATATATATAAGGGTTAAAAGGGGTGGGAAAAGATTAAAAAGCCTTTTTTAAAAACATTTTTAAAATATTGAATGGGATTTTTTATGGTCGGAGTGATGGTCCATTGCTGGTCTAATGGCCCATCGGATCGTCCGTTGCACGTTGGTCAGAAAAAAGACACAGTGGCTCAATTGCAATGGTCCTAGCAATAGTCCGTCGCTAGTTTGATGGTCCGTCATCTTCGCCATCACACTTGGGCCAGAAGAGAAAGTGAATGCCTAGGTTGTGATGGTCCATCGCAAACTCGACCGTCCATCAACCTGTCTATCGCACCTAGGCAGTTCCGACAACTTTCAGTAAAATGGTCATAACTTCTCACTCTGCTATTGGATTTGGATAAAAATGGTATCCGTAGAAAGCTAATTCAATTCTCTACATGAAAAAAAGTTGATACTAAGGAAATTCTACATGATTTAAAATATTTTTCACTTGGAAAGTCATCCCTTACTCTTCTTAAAGATGAAACTCACTTAAAGAAAATTTGGGGTGTTACATTACTACTTGGAATGAGTTGTAGAAGTAGTTTTTAGACCATTTATTCCTTTATACTAGAATACTGCAATTGAAGGATGAGATATATAATTTCAGGCAATTATATTTTAAACTAATGTATAAGGCATGGTTTCAATCTAAGAAGAAGTTTATGATAGTGACTAATCATAAAATTTCATGGAGAAATATGTTAGAGATTTTGTATCATGCCCAGAATACCAGTTCCTAAGCTATTTCAAATTGTATTATTAGTAGAGCTTTCTTGAGCCTGCGTTGGGATGTAATATCAAAAATCTTAGATCAGATCTCTCTTACCAACTAAGGGTGGCATAATCAAGAGGTTGATGGAGGTTCCAATACTTATGCTATCAGTATTTTCAATTAGCATAGAATTATAGATAATTCAGTGTCTCAAGAAGTCGTGTAACTAAGGATGTATATTGGATTACTGATGAAGCAGTTTGCAACTATGGGTTTTGAGTAGGTAAATGTCATAGGCATATAAGGTAAAGCACCTAGTTTTGATGACTAAAATATTAAAGAAGAGGCAAAGTATCTAGATAGAGAGACGGTAGGTTTTTTATTCAAGGGTCAAGGATCTAATCAAGATACTTAGAACTCGAGGTAAGTTAACCAAGGTTAAAACTACTATGAGGATAGATATTAGGATTAAAGTAGAGAGAGATGGTGATTGGAGGTATAAGGATTATTATAAGGAGAGAGAAATGGATATATTTCACTGATGAACTGTGTCACCAAATCAAGGATGGAGTCATTTCTTACTAAGTTGGTTAAGGGGTCAGAGAATCAAGAGAGTTGCCTTAACAAGATTAAGGCAAATATTTCAGGTTTGACCCAAAAATTGGAATTACATGCTATTGTGATTAAGCTACTTGAGTAACAATTTTGTTAGATGTTGAGGACTTTGAATCAACATCAACTAGGCATCCTCTGAGTAATACTGTGTAGAAACCAAATAATAATAGTCACTATTTATCCATCATCACTTAGAGTCATAAGGCCACCATTAACCCCCTTATGCCTGTAGTTGAGAAGGTTCGAGTTGGTGTTATTAATATTCATGGTGCACCTGAAGTGGAATATGAAAATTTTGTAACTAGTGGTGAGTCATCACAAAAATTAATGGGTGTTGATAAAAGAGTTGAGAAGTATAGAGGTAAGGGAAAGGAAATTGAGCCTATATCGAACACTATTCCATGACCTTCCCCACTTTTTCCATAGAGGTTGAAGTAGAAGAAAGAAGAAGAGAAGTATACAAATTTTATTCCTATGTTGAAAGAGTTGAATTTTAGTATCCCTATTCTTGAAGCTCTAGATAAGATGCCTGGGTATGTAAAATTTATGAAGGATTGGTGACAAAGAAGAGAGTTGTCAGTTGTAAGGACATTAGGGGCTGCATCATTATAGTGCAATCATATCTCGAACACTTATGCAAAATAAAAATAACTTCAGTATCTTTACTATTTCTTTTACTATTGGGACATGTAGATTTATAACAGCTCTATGTGATTTAGGTGCCAGAATTAACTTGATACTGCTGGTAACGTTCAAATAGTTGAGCCTCCTGAATGAATGATAGTGTGGTTGCTGATGGTAGACCATTCAGTGAAGTACGTGGGTATATTATTTGATATTTTGGTAAAGTTGAACAACTTTACCTTTTTGACCGACTTTGTCATCTTGAATTATAAAGTTGATTTTCAGATGCCTATAGTCTTAGGGAGCCCATTTTTGGACACTAGTAAAGAATTGGTGGATATCGAAAAAAGGGATCTTAAGTTCAAGCTTAGTGATGATGAGGTCACATTTAATTTTCATAGAACCACGAAGAAGCTGAGTGACGTAAGGGTTGTTTTGGTGATAAGTTGTGTTGATGACCCTTGACGCCAACCTTTTGGCTACCTTTATGAATTCTGAGTAATCAAGGTACCCACGTTGTGTCGCGATATTAAATCAGGTGCTGCTTGGAAGGAAAGCCAAGGTATCTTATTATTTTTGCATTTGTGTTTATTTGTGTCAGTATAATTGACGTCAGATCTATGCACCTAACATGCCACGGGTATGTTCCTAACTCCCTTGTTTTGTAGCAGTCTAATGCATTGGGGACAATGCATGTTTATTTGATGGGGGGTGGGGATATATATGGATCTAGATGTTCTCTTAGGGATTTTTAATTGTGTTTTTTTTTCCTAAAGTTTATTCATAGTAGAGCCGGCATATGTAGGATGTATTATGTTTTGTTTCATAATTTTTTATGTGTTTATATTTATCTAGGAGAAAAATAAGTACCTAAGGGTAGTTAGTTAATGTATTTTGTTTTGATTGTGCTTAAATATGTTAGAAAAATAATACCCCTTCCAAATTATTTATTTTGAACTGTGTGACGTACATATATGTGTGACCACTGTGAATCTTATTATGTCATGAGGATTAGAGACATATTAATCATGGCTAACAATTACATGAACCGGATAAGTAGTAGTTTGTGGTACAACTATATGCCATGCATGTGTGAGATTCTTACTTAGTTTCCCTTGTGTATTTAATCCAGAACTTTCTCACTTTTTCTTGCCTATATAGTAGGATAGTCAGTTAAGAAGTGATCATAGGTGGTTCTTAATTTAGTCCACTCTTAGACTAAATAACCTTCCAAATGAGAACAAAAATCCATTGATCCCTGTTTTGGTCCTACATAGACTATTTTTCTTAACTAGACTTTCCACCTTCTCAGTTTAGTTACAATGAACCTATTTTGGCCCTGGTCCCTTCTTGAAAATTAGATGCCTCAACTTAGGCAAATCTCCTAAGTTGAGGGTAGCTATCATAGGGGTGCATGATTAGAAGTGGGTATGAAGAATAATACAAATAAGATAAAAGAAAGTAGGGCTGGGTGTGGCAGAGAATCATAGAAAAAGTAGAGCAAAAATAAAAAATATGGATTTGAAAAAAAAGAATAAAATAAACCGCACCCAACCTGAATAAGCTATAAAACCAAAAGTAAGAAATAAGGGAGGAATGAAAGAAAAGTTGGTTCAGAGGTGGTACCCAAAATGCAATTACAGTGTCTAGGAGGGTTAGTCACTAAAAAGTCCTGAATGTATCATACCAGTCCCCAAGCCTAAAATGCAATTATAGTGTCACAGGGGGTTAATCACTAAAAAGTCCTAAATGTATCATTCCAGCCCCCAATCCTACATTAAAATCCAAATAAACTTCTAGAGTAATCTTAATCAAACTTTCTAAACAACTATGGAAAAGAAAATAAGGGCAAGCCTATGGTATTCTATGCACATTGTTGGAACTTTTTTGGAGAGTTTGAGTATCTTTTTATAGTCCTTGCATTGACATGCATGATTTTACTAAGTGAGTGGGACTTCTTTATTGTGAGGGTACATAGGTTGTATTGTGAGTTGCTTACGTATTTGGGTAGTGTGATTTGTACATGTGCTTGATTATGTGTTGTAATGTAACGCCATAACTTGATTCCATTATGTCACATTGTTGGGCTACATAGATCTGCACGGTTGTTTTTAGAAAGTTAAAAAATAGGATGGGTGATGTTTTTGAAGCTAAAATTAAGATTGATATTCGTGGTACCTAGGTTTCCCTTGGTTAAGCATCATTTTATGTCTTGTTGTATTTTTATTTCCTGGAGACATTTAAATGTTTTATGTTGAGGCTGTTTATAGCATGGAAATATCCACAACAATGGTTTTGAGATATGGACAACTAGTATCTGTACTGTTATTCTTCACTTTGATTGCAGCCTTTGAGCATATTGGGGCCCGTATTCAGTTAATTTCTTTATAAACATCTTTTGGGCTTATGGGGGCCTAGTTATGTATAGATAGCTATGTTTTCTTTAATATTGCTATTTTGGTTGTTTACTTTTAGAATTTGGAGCATTACTATAGATTTATCTTTTTTCCATTGACCTAACTTATTTATCTTGCATTTTATTATATTTATATTTGGATTTAGCATTTTCAGCCTATGATGCCTATTGAGTACCTGTGTCTTGGGTACTTATACTACACTTTTGTACTTTTTAGTGTAGATTTCAGTACTAGCTACCACCGTTGATGTTGTTATTGGGTTGGTTAGAGTTCGGAGATGGGGTGAGCTCTTGGTGCCAGAGTTGACCTTTTCTCCATCTTGTGTTTTTGGATAGTTTTTTTATTTTTGAGACCATTGTATATTGATTCTTATAGTACTCATATTCTTTTGGATTAGAGGCTCTTGTAGCGACCTTACTAGGTCGTGGGATGATATTACAACTTTTTTATTTCTTTTTTATTATGTTATTGTTCATATTATTTATTGTTTTTAATTTATTTACTTGAATATTTCTAGAAATTATGCCATTTTTCACCAATAAGCCCTATTACTTATAGTTCCTGGCTATGGTTTTGCTTACCTACAAGTGGGTAAAGTAGGTTCCATATGAATTATAAAATTAGGTTGTGGAAAATTGGTATTAGAGCTAGGTTCACTAGTATTGTTGGTACAAGATCAAGTGTATAGTAGAGTCCCATGGACTGAAACAATGACATCCATTTCTTACCTTTAGAAGGCTATGGGATATTCTTAGGACATCTTCACTTTCTTCACTAACTTTTTGCTATGAGTCTGAGTTGGTTTCTAAGATCTTTTTGGTTTCACTCTTTTCCAGATGTCTAGAATACATGCTACTTCTATTTGAAATGAGGACCTCGAGTCGACGATTAGGGATCCTACTAGAGTACATGGACAACCTAGAGGTCGAGCACAGTCAAGAGATATAGCCCTAACTAGAGATCAGGGTATGAAGCCTTTACTACACCCTATTCCTACTCCTACAGTAAAGATTCATCTTCTTCAACCAGTGGTAGGCAAAGGGGCTACTAGGCTACAATAGTATTTATATCATCATTACTGCTCCGAGATATATTGGTTCCACTCTTGGGATTATTTAGTGGTGCACCATCTGATGGTGGTAAATTTACAAACCAGAGTGGTACTAAGGCAGGAGTGCAGCCTATAGTTGTGGCTTCTAAAGTTGATATTTCTGTAGTGTTGGTAGTTTCTCACTCAATATTCCCCCAACTCCCTATGTCCATTATGGAGAAGAAGATATAGGATATATTCTCCAGATTGACTCCATCTAGGTTTTCTTGGGGCACTGGGAAAGGATGAATATGATTTCTTGGTTACTTTTGAGAAGACTCCATAAATTTTGCCTAGTTGAGACCTGGGGGCTTGTGAGAAGACTCCATAATTTAGGCCTAACTGAAACTTGGGTTGTCGACTACATTACTTTTTAGTTGGATTTGGTAGCTTGACATTAGTGGAGGGATATTCTTAATCTAGGCCAGCTGGATCTCCCCCATTAACATCGACTCAATCCTCTGAGGTGTTCTTAGAGAAATATATGCCTTGTATACTTAGAGATACTCTGAGAGACTAGTTCTCGAGATTGGTGTAGGGTTCTATGACTATCTTAGAGTATGAGGCTTAATATCAGGAGTTAGATAGAGATGGTACATCTATTTTATTAGGTAAGTATGAGCAGTTTCATAATTTTGTTTGGGGATTGAGACTCTCTCTCATGGGTACATAAAGTTTTATTAATATTGGTAGGTCTTTTATTGAGGTTTCTAATAACGCTTAGATTATGGATAAAATGCATTGCTAGGACCAAAGGGGTAGTGATAAGAGGCCCTAATACCAAGGTAGTTTTAGTGGGAACTGGAGTAGCTTCTGATTCAGACGTAGTGGTTCTAAGGGTAGGTACCCTCCATGACAAACTTATCAATATCAGGGTCAATCTAATAGCCCTATTTATGTCGTACTTCAGATTATTGATGAAGGTATACCTATCTACCGTAATCATCCTGGACAGAGTAGTGGCCAGCCATCAAAAGGTTCACCTTTTAGGTTTTTCTAGCCGAGGACGTTATTTCATATCAGATGTATCTTCTTGATTTGGTGCAGTGCCTGGGACCTATTATTGTTATAGGGCCTTTAGCCATTTCTCCATAAAGTATCCTAAGTGCGGGGTAGTTGTACCGGCCACTCAAAGTATTTTGCCGATTAGAGCAGTATCACCCTTAAATAAAGGTGGCATGTAGAGTTATTGGGGTGGTCTCGAAGGTTCTCATAAAAGTCCTTATGCAAGTAGGAGAAGTGATTGATTGGGCACCCATACAGGTGATGGGCGAGGTCATTTATATGTTATAACTGGTAGATCGGAGGTTAGTATTTGGATGATGCTCGTACATCTACGATCGTAATATGTCATCAACTAGATTTTTCTTTATTTGATCTGGGATCCACTTATTGTTATGTACTACTTATTATGCACTGCGATTAGAGTTATCTTAGGATTCTTTATCTGTGCCATTATGCCTATCTACTTTAGTAAGTGTTCTTTAGTAGTTGACAGGTTTATAGATCATGTGTTGTAACTATTTGAGAGTTTGATACTCAAGTTGATCTTGTTGTATTAGATATAGTGGATTTCAATGTGATTATGGTCATGGATTGGTTATCCCCCTATCATATGGTCTTGGATTGTTTTGAAAAGACTATTACCTTACCCCTGCCTGGCATAGCTCGATTGTGTGGCAGGGATCTTTTAGCCATTAGTCGATGGGGATTATTGCTTATGTTCAAACTAAGAGACTGATATCAAGGGGTTGTACATCTTATCTCTCTTACATTTGTGATGTTAGTTTTAAGAGTCCAGTACTTGACTCTATCCCTATAATCCATGATTTTAAATTTGTTTTTCCTATCGATCTATCTTGTCTTCCTTCTAAGTGTGATATTAAGTTTATTATTGATCTTGTGTCCGATACCCAACCTATTTCTATAGCACCTTATTGTATGGCTTCTTTCAAGCTTAAGGAGCTAAATTCTAACCTTCAGGATCTTCTATATAAGGGTTTTATTAGACTAAATGTGTCACCGTAGGGTGATCTTGTCTTATTTGTGAAGAAGAAAGATGGTTCCATACGTATGTTATTGACATACAACTTAATAAGATGGGGATGAATAATAGGTATCCTATGCCTTGTATTAGTGACTAGTTTGACCAACTTTAGAGAGAAACAATGTTTTCTAAGATTAACTTGAGATCCAATTACCATCAGTTGAGGATTTGGGTTGAGGACTTCCTAAAGATAACCTTCAGGACTCGTTATGGCCATTATGAGTTCTTGGTGATGTCTTTTGGATTGACCAATGCCCAGCTACATTTATGGATTTGATGAACCATGTGTCGAGATATTATTTGGATTCTATCATATTTGTGTTTGTCAACAACATTCATGTGTATTCGAGGAGTAGGGAGAAGCATATGCAATATTTGAGGATTATGCTGCAGACTTTGAGAGATCATAGGTTTTTTTCCAAAATCTCAAAGTTTAACTTCTGGCTTGAGTCGGTCACATTCATAGGACATGTGGTGTCTATGGATGGGATTATAGTGGACCCAAATAAAATTAATGCTAATAGTGATTGGACCGGGTTTACATATCCACTTGAGATTCGTAGCTTCATTAGTTTGGTTGGTTACTATTGGTGGTTTGTCGATGGTTTTGTTACTATTGCAGCGTTGATGACCAGATTAACTCAAAAGGATGTTCCTTTCCAATAGTTTGAGGAGTGTGAGTCAATCTTTTGAAAGCCTAAGGGATTTCTTACTTCATCTCCTATATTGGCTCTTCCCATTAAAGGCGAGATATTCACTGTATATTGTGATGCTTTTGGTATTGGTTTGGTTGTATGTTAATGTAAAAGGGCCGAGTTATTACTTATGTATTGAGGCGACTGAAGGTACCCCAATCATTATTTGGGGTTGGCTGTGATAGGTTTTATGATTAAGATTTGGAGGCATTATTATATGTTATGCATTGTTAGATCTACACCGATCATCGTAGTCTTCAATATCTTATGACCCAGAGAGATCTTAATTTTAGGTAGCATATATGGATGGAGTTGATGAATCATTATAACATATCTATTTTATACCATCTGAGCAAGTTGAATGTGGTAGCGAATGTCTTGACCCAAAAGGCAGTGAGTATGGGTAGCTTAGCTTCTATTTCAATTTTTTAGAGGTTGTTGGCATGGTATATCTAGCCATATGACTTGATATTTTAGAATCTATGAGGATCCTTACTAATATTGAGGTGAGTTCTATCTTGTTTAAGAAGGTTTGCAGTTACCAGATTGAGGATAGAGACTTTGTATCATCCATGATCAGGTGTTGATTGGTGATTCCAGAAGGGCTACTATAGATTCTAAAGGTATCAACAGATATGATAGTCTTATTTTTCTTCTAAAGGTTGGTGACTTGATTTAGTTGATATTATATAAGGATGATAGCTCCAAATACTCTGTTTACCTCGGGACAACTAAGATGTATAGGGATTTGAGGAAACACTACTAGTGAGTGTCATAAAGAGAGATATAGTAGACTTTGTTGCTCATTTCCTATGTTGTTAGTAGGTGAAAGCTGAGTATCAGAGGCTTGGTATATAATCCAAAGATTGCCTATTATCGAGTGAAAGTGGGACCAGATCACCATGGACTTTGTTAATGGGTTACCTCGCACCTTCCATGGTTTCGATAATATTTTGGTTATTGTAAATAGTTGACCAAGTCGGTATATTTTATTCCTATTCATATGTCCTTCAGTGTAAAGAGGTTAGCCCCTATCTATGTTCATGAGATAGTTCACCTGCAGAATGCCTATATCTATCAAATCAGGCTGGGCTTAGTGTTCATGTCCAGATTTTGGAGAGCATTTTAAGAAGATTTGGGTACTTAGGTAGATCTTAGCACTATTTTCATCCTCAAATTGATGGGCAGTCCGAGCGAACTATTCAGGTTCTCAAGGATTGCTTCAAGCATACATTATGGATTTTACCGGAGCATTGGCGGAGTTTGCTTATAATAATAACTACCATTCGATTATTGAGATGTCACTATTATAAGAACAATATGGTACATATTATCGATATCTGATTGGATGGTTTGAGACCTCCAAGATTAGGCCTCATGGAACTGGCCCACTTTGGGAGTTTTTGGATAGATTCAGGGTGATTCAGGATAGACTAAGGGTGATTTAGAGTAGGCAGAAAGCTTATAAGGATCATAGAATTCATGCCTTAAGGTTTGGAGTTAGAAACTAGGTATTTCTTCGAGTATATTCCATGAAGGGTGTGATAAGGTTTGGGAGGAAAGGCAAGATGAACCCTAGATATATGGGATCCTTTAAGATCTTTTGCACAGTCGAAGAAGTGGCTTATGAGTTAGCCTTGCCCCTAGATATTTCCACTATTCATCTAGTTTTCTATGTTTCTATCTTGTAGTGTTACATTCCTGATGAGTCTCATGTGCTTTGGTGGGACTCGATTCAACTGAATGAGAGATTGACCTTTGTAGAGGAGTTGGTATACATAGTGATCAGGGATATCAGATAGTTGTTCTGTAGGGATATTCCTATAATTAAGGTTAAGTCGAGAGACCACCCAGTAAAGGAGGCTACATCGGATATCAAGTGAGATGTGGACCTAGTAGCCTTACTTATTCAAGTGTTAGAGTACATCCTAACCCTTTTCTTTCGTGGACAAAAGTTCTCTTATAGTGGATATTGTAATGACTATCCAAGTTATTGTCTGCATTTCTACACATTTCTTCCATTTGGAACTTTCCTATAGATGACCCAAGTCATTTGTGACTTACTGGAGATGACGATTTAGTTACTTGGTAGTTCATTTGTTTTTTAGAGCCAATTCCCTATTCTGAAGTCTTCGCTAGTAAGGATTGGCTATAGGGTGTAACTTTAGCTTAATCATCTTGTATGGCAATTCTGGTAGTTCCATTAGCTCTAGAATGTTAATTCTAGGCTACCTTTGGTTTTGGTTCCAAGGCCTTTGGACTCATTTTGGGTTGTCAGAATTTGGTAAAAGTAGCCTTTAGGTGTGGGACCCATGTTATATCGAAACTACCCCAGATGGAAATTTTGATGATGCCATTAAGTCCAAATTTTGAATTTGATATGATAGCATAGTTCATTTGTATTCATGAGATTTTGAATGAATCTTGAGGGGCCGGTGGAAACTTGGAAAATTTTCCAACTTTTAACAGGTGCAACTTAGCTGGTGCATCCTCTTAAGGGACCAAAGTTTGCTTAAGTAGAGGCTACTTAAGCGGCTAGCTGGTCGATAAAGCAACTAAGTCTTACCTAGCTAGGTTACTTAAGCAAAATTCTATCCACTAAAGCGGATTCTGCTTAAGCAGTAGCTTGTATGCTAAAGTAGAAGGGCCAGACTCGTTAGGTATCGCTTAAGCGGTAAATCCCTCTCTTACCTTATTTTCTTCTATTTTCTCATATTCTCAAGATCCAATGGTCTTAGATAGTATGGGAAATTGAGAGACTAATTATTAGGAGATCATGGGTAATTGTGAACTTGGAAAAAGCATTTCTTCATTGAAATCTTGGTAATTTTCTGTCGAATTCATACTTTAATTCTTTGATGTAGACCCAAATCCTGATTTTTTTTATTGGGTTAATTTTAGTATCATTTGATCTTGTAATTTACCGATTCTTGAGGGTAAATATCCCTTGAGCATTGAGGGATGGGTTGATGATTTTGAAAGTATGATTTCACAAGCATGCGCTATATAGGTTTTGACTTGAGTTTTGTACTCGAAGAAGAAAAATAAAATATGGATACCATGGTTCTCATATTAATGCAAGGATTACTATTTTTATATCTTGTCATCATGCGAAAGCTTTTTAAAAGGGAAAATTGCCAGTTTAGTAGCTTCTATCGGGCCTTCTTTGGAGTCAAGGTAGGATAGGCTTACCCCTCTTTTAGATTGTGCTTAATTATAGTATTGACATGATATTATGCTAGTTTTGGATTGGGAATTAGGTCTTGGAGGCATAATTAGTGTGATTTAATTATTTAGCCAATTAAAGGACCATAATTAGGCACATACAAGTCAACTACTCGTTGTTTAGGTCGATTTGCTATCATAGGATGCAACAAGGCTTATTTAGTACTTTGTACTGAAATTTGATATTCTAGTCTAGTTTGGGTAGAATTTTCCTTAGAGTGGATTTTTGTGGTTAGAAGTAGGACCCTGTGGCCCTCCTTAGGGCAAGACTTGCTATTAGTTCCTTGTAGACTCAATAGGCTTTCTTCACATTGCTTTAATTATTCTCTTGAGCTCAAGGAGGTTTTAGATATTTGATGGTTTATTCTATAAACGTATTGACAATATTACTTTCACTTCAATATTACTTGAATATTGACAATAATGACATTTTTGACAATATTACTTTCACTTCAATTCCAGTATTCATGATATTAGTTTTATTTCAAGTATGGCATATGAGATAATAGTTCTGGTTCAATTCCAACACTTAGTGGTTATTTATGATGTTTATCAGACCAGTTCAAGTGTAGCATTTACAATATGGAAGGATCCACAACTATGGTTTTGAGATATGGATTGTTGGTAGTTTCATAGTTATTATTCACCTTGATTGCATCCTCCTGACTTATGGTGGCCCGTGTTGGGTTGTTTACTTTATTTGTATCTTCTGGGCTTATGGAGGTCCATTATGTAGAGGTAGTCATGTTTTCTTTAATATTGTTATTTCGGTTGTTTACTTTCAAAATTTGGAGCATTATTCTAGGTTTTCCCTTTTTCCGTTGACCTAGCTTACTTATCTTGAATTTTATTGTATTTACATTATGATTTAGCTCGGTCGGTCGATGATGCCTACTAAATACCCATGGATTCGATACTCATACTAAGCTTCTGTACCTTTTTTTTGGTGTAGGTCTAAGTACTAGCTATCGTCATTGATGCTGTGATAGTGCTGGCCAGAGTTCGAAGAAAGGGTGAGCTTTTGAAGTCGGAGTTGACCTTTTTCCAATCTTTCACAACCCCTGTGGTTCAAATATGCCATAGCTTACGAAAACACAAAACCCACAAGGTTTAATTCAAAATAATTATGCAATAGTTCAAGGATAATTAGATTCCCATATTTCTCATAATTAAAACCAATTTCAAAATATGGGTTTGGGGTCATAACCACTTCAAAAGTCACAAGTTTGGGGAAAATCAAAATTCTCTAGTTCATTCACCATAGCCACTCGCCCACAAGTTAAAAATCATAATTAAGGCATGAATAATCACATGTAAACCATGGGAAAACATTGTTCAGGAACAAGCATTCAAAACCCTCAACCCTTATTTCAAAACCAACATCAACATCTCATGAACAATACTTTAAAACATAATATTTTAACAAATTAAAAATGAAGGAAGAGTAACATGCCTGAAATACCAAGTTTAACAAAAGAAATTTAACCCTTGAGCCCTTGAATGACCTACTTCTTGGAAACCCTAAGTATGGTTGCTTGAGAGAGATTTGAAAGTGTTTGAGTATGTTAAGGATGAATTATAACCCTCTTAAGTGCATTATGGGTATGGGGTTTTAATTGGAAAATGAGGGAATTATCCAAAATGAACTCAAATTAAAAGTTGAATTTTTAGTTGTCAATGACTACGGGTCACTATAAGACTCATATAGTCTCATTATGATTCTTCACCATGAGTCATATCCAAGGAAATCTCCAAGGCACTCATAATATGTTGAATCTATGACTCAACCAATAGGACTCATAATGGGACCTTACGACTCGTATGGTCCAATCGTAGTCAACATAGAACTCAATTGGGTAAACACTGGACATCATATGATTTGCACCCAAGGACTCCACCAAGTTGCTACAAAAATTAGTAATCCAATCATACTTAAAGCAAAACTTTGCCACATACTTAGTTGGTTACAACTTGGGTCCCTAGGAACCTTCACGACTCCCTATGACTCATGTCCCTAAGTGGTACACAGGAAAGTAACTCAAGAACAGTTCACTGGACACCTTACAACTAGTATCATATGACCCGTCAAGACACTCTACAACTCGTAGGGGTAAGTCATACTCAAGAAAGTAAGGATAAAATTTCAAAAAAAATTCAAGGACCCTAAAACTCGGGGTATTTTACTTTGGAAGAATAGAAGATCACCATTTCAAAGCTAACTCTTGGACAATCCAAAAGTCACCTATCACTGTGCAAGAAAAGTAGAAGTGTGTTGGAACCCTGCATCACATGGGGATACAACATCCGAGGATGTTTAGCGGGGTGAGCGATAGCATGTAACTCAGGGAAGGGATAAAATAATACCATAATCAAGTAAGTCTAAAATCATTAAAAATCATGGACACTATCATATACATACATACACACATATATATATCATACTGATATAGGGAACAAGGTTTAGTATGAGAGTAAAAACAATAATTTGGACTATGTAATTATCTTGTCATCTAGGCACCCACGGGCTATATGGGTTCAGCTCCCCCTACTGAAAGGGCCCCAGTGTGTGTTAGCCGTTTGAACCAAAGATATCTAAGGAAGATCATAGAATGCCTTGAACCCACATCATTCAAGGATACATGAATATATATAAGTTGAACTATGCACACAATCGTCCAAACCCCCATACTGACAAACATGATGTGCAACGTTCTTCCTTTCTGGGACTTAACCTTCATGGTAAGCTAAACAACCCCCTATTAAGCCTAATTAAAATAGTTTACTCAGTCCCATTCATAAATTAAGAATCATCCATTATGACATATACCATTGGTATCGTTATACCAATTACCCTTGTAAGCGAATATCATTATGCCTTTCCAAGTATTCATCACCTTAGGGGAATGCCCTGATAACACTTAAATACACCTACAACTGAAGAATGAAGAGGTTGTTGTCAAATATAGTAACCCAACTAGGTTGGAATTGAATCCTAAAGGAATATGTTAGAAATCCTTCTTGAACTTTTTACAATTACCAAGTAGTGCAGGAAACAAAAAAAGGGGGATTTGTTGAAATAGAAAAAGATAAGAATTAGATGCTCTTGGTTATAAAGAATTTACGACAAACACTAGGCTTGTGTTCCCCCTAGATTCTCAACTCAATAGACTTATCATGAATTGTCGGACTATTCTAATATCTTGCATTCATAATTAAGAAGTTATGTACCTTCTATAGTCATTTGGACGAGTAGAAGGATTTCACCCTATAGTTTTTGAGTCTTAGGGTGTCGTGTTATTAATCCTTATCTTGATCCAAGTTAACTATTAAATGAAAGCTAATGGTCATTCACTATATTCCATCATGTGTTAATGGATCGACAATTATTTCCTAAATTACTATTGTCTTTATCTTTTTCTAGTCATTACTCCTCTTTTGGAGTAAGTCGCAATATCTAGGTAGGATCCTAATGTGTGCAACTATTAAGAAATCAATCAAAATAAAGATAAAGCTATACGTGAAAAAAGCTTTATCTATAATGACTTGACACTTCCTCTACTTCGTTAATCCGCCAGGGTTTCCACATCCCTAGCTAATGGAATTAGCCGCTTATATTTTTTAGATCAATCACGAAATCCACAGAGAAAATTATAAAATCAATCTCACAATAATAAGAGAATAAATCCCAAAGTCCTAAATTGAATAATAAACCAAGATGGTTGAGAACTTGTCCCCAAAAAGGCCTTTTTTTCAATCAATCAATATGTGAATGTGTTTTTCTCAATATGTCAATGAATTGAATGAATAAACTAAATAAAGCCTAAAGGCTATTTATAGGATAAAAGAAACCTTAGAGTTCAAATTCTAATTAAAATAGGAAAACTTAATTACCCATACATAATAGGACTTAAAAATGTCATAGGGGTGTTATTGGGATACATAAAAACCCTAGGAAATGATTTTGGGATAATCTGGAAAAATCATTGTCAGTGGCCACATACTCTTGGTCCCTATGGTCTGGTATAGGGCACAGATACTACCTGTGTTCCAAACCCTGGGTATAGGTATAGGGAGAAGGTACAAGTCTTGCAGCCTAACTCTCGAGATTTCGACCTCTAGCACCTTCTTTTTCTACCTGTGGTCCATGGGTCCCACATGCAGTTTGTAGGTTGACTTGATAGGTGTCGAGAGTCATCTTTTTAGCTCATCTTTGATTATTGAACATTTTTTGATCAAGAACAAGTCAAAAATTATCTCGAACATCCTTAATTGAACTGAAAAGTAGCCAAACACATCTTTTTCCCTCCTTTTCATGAAATTAGCATCAAAAACACGATTTCCTGCAAAACACTCCAAAAACTCCTTAAATCCAGCAAAATATCCTAAAGTGTATGCATATTCTCATATTTCAAAGCATTAAAAGTGCTATATTTCTATAGCACATCAACACCCTCGACTTAGAACGTTGCATATCCTCAAGCAAGAAAACATAACAAAATAATACAATGATGCTTAACCAAGATAAACCTCAGATACCTATAGCAGTCAATAATCACTTTTAGCTAAAGATCATTACCCTCTCCAAGTTTGATCACTTTAAAACCAACTGTGTATATTAATTAAGCACAATAATGTGACCCAAAGGAATCAAGCTATGGCATTACATTAGCAACAAACAACCATGCATATATATAAGTTACACTACCCATACAAGTAAGCTGCTAGCAATACAACCCATGTGCCCTCACATCAAAGATATCGCACTCACTCATATATGAACTTAACCATGTCAATTTAGGGATGGTCAAGAGACACTCACACTCACAAAAGAAGTTCCAATCAATGAATGTCAAATATCATAGGCTTGCCCTTATTTTCTTTATCTTACCTTTAAGACAGTAAAGTTAGGATCTCTATAGGAGTTTTCTCGGCTTGTAATGTGGGCTTGGGGATGGTATGATACATATAGAATTTTAAAGTAACTAAGCCTCCTTGGCACTACACTAACTTTGGGGTCTCACTTAGTAACCATTTTTTACTTTATTTCCAACCTTATTTCTCCCGTTTATTGTTTTATGCACATTCAGGTTGGTTGTGGTTTCTTATTCTTTCTTTTTCACAATTTTTCTTTTCTTTTTATTTTTCTTTTTGCAACCACACCCATCCCTACTTTTTTTCTCTTATTTTACCCTTCTTCACACCCACTTTACATTACATGCCCCTTTGATAGCCACCCTTAAATTAAGCAATTTTTTTTGGTTGAGGTCCACAATGCCAAGGAGGACCAGGGCCAAAATAGGTTCATTGTAACATGAATGGGAAGGTGATAGTAAAAACAAAAGAAATAGGCTTTAAGGTTCAAAATAGGGATCAAGGGATACAATTCGCGCATGGAAAGTTATTTAAGGTAAAAGTGGACCAACATAAAAAATGGCCTATGATCCTCCCCTAATCAAGTCTCTTTCAATCTAGGAGAGACTAACTAGGAAAGCTCTAAATACAACACACAAAAGAAACTAAGTAGTATCTCACACATGTATGGCACAGAGTTACATCACAAGCTACTACCTATCCAGTTCATACAATTGTTAGCAAGTGATTATCATGTCCCAAATCCTAATGCCATAACAAGATTCACAATAGTTACATATATACATATATCACAGTTCAAAAATAAGCTATTGAAGAGCTATTATCATTTATCTCAAAAATTAATAAAAACATGTTAACTACCCTAGATACTTATATTTTACCTAGTTAACCACAAAACATTATGAATCAAAACACAATACACCTAAACATTCTAGATCTACTAGGGACAATACTCTGGTGAAAAGAAACATGATAACAAAAACCTAAGAGGGCATCAAGACCCACAATCAGTCCCACGCCCAATTTAAAATCATGCATTGTCTCCAATTCATAAAACCAAAACAAGAGGGTTATAAACATACCTGTGGCACCATAGGTGCAAAGATACGATGTTAATCACAAACTACTAATACAAATAACAAAATACCTAGGTTTGTCTCCCAAGAAGTGCCCAATTTTACATCACCGCTTAATGGGACTTAGTTGGGTACTCAGACCTCCCTAACAATCCCATAGGTACCTTGATTTCTCAGATTTTATTAATGTAGCCCAAGAGTTGACCTCTAGTTTTCTCTTTCCACTTTGAACTTATAAAGTACACCCCTAATTTTTTCTGATTTCCTATTATTCTCATGGGGCAGAGGTATAAAAATAAAAGACCCAAGAAATAGATGTGGCATGTGTTACTTCTTGTACTTTTCAAGAGGGATGTAGTTCTTTGATTATGGCTCAGTAAATTCAAGAATATAGTCATATGTTTCATCCTTCTTACACTCTTTTTCAGGCTTAGATGGCTCAATCAATATATAACTATCCAAACTTAATGTGTAAAAGCTTCAAATGAGGTTCAATGTGCCCCAACTCTAAGTTTATAGTCTTTTTTACATCCCCACATAACTCTAGTATTATCTCCTTAAGCGTTAAACTCTCCACAAGATCATGAGCAATTTTTGACTCCTCTAATTTCAACTCCTCAAGTTGGCTTTTTAGAAATCTTTCAGTCGCAGACCACTCATAACTAAGTTGACGGGTATTCCACGTAGCATCATTTGCATTCAACTCCACTAGTAGATAGAAATATCTAAGCAAATCATGTCAACCTCTTGAATAAGCTTATATTTTTGTGGACAAGGTGTGTTATTATTTCCAACAGGCTTTCCTTATGCTTACATACTATATTTGTTACGCTCATGTAATAATGAACTATATCAAAAGGAAAAAGATCAATAAATAAGGAGTTATTATAACTCTGTACTTCCTCTGGTCAAGTTGTCATCTCAAGAAGAATACAAGAAAAAAACAAACAAAACAAAAAAAATCGATAGCTCCAACAACTTCAATCAAGAATTTTGAGATTGTATTCCCCAACAACGGTGCCAAAATTTGATACCGCTTAAAATATACCTCCAATTAAAGGATGAAACAATCATTGTCAACTATAGTAATCCAACTTGGTTAGGGTCAAATACCAAGGGAATATGTTGGAAATCCGTCTCAAACTTATTATAATTACCAAGCAGTCTAGGAAAGTAAAAAGAGGGGATTTGTTGAAATAGATCATGGATAAGAATTGGTTGCTTTTGGTTGTAAGCAATCTAAGACGAACACTAGGATTGTGCTCCCCATAGCTTCTAATGTTAGTAGACTTATCATGAAAAGTCATACTATTCAAATATCTTGCATGCACAACCAATAAGTTATGCACCTCCTATAGTTTTTTGGATGAGTAGAAAGATTTCACCCTTTACCTTTCGAGTCTCAGGGTGTCGCGTTACTAACCCTTATCTTGATCCCAGTTAACTATTACCTTTTAAGCCTCAAATTATTAGATGAATTCTAATGGTCATTCAGTATATTTGATAATATGTCAATAGATCAACAATTAACTCCTAAATTACTATTGTCTTTATCTTTTTCTAGTCACTACTCCTCTTTTTTAGTAAGTAGCAATATCTAGGTGGGATCCTAATATGTGCACCCATTAAGAAATCAATCATAATGAGGATAAAGCAATACATACAAGAATATTTATCTGGAATGACTTGGCACTTCCTCTACTTCTTTAATTAGCCAGGGTTCCCACAACTCTAGTTTAGGGAATTAGCCACTCATATTTATGAGATCAATCATGGAATCCAAAGACAAATTGCAAAATAAATCTTACAATAATAAGAGAAGAAATCCCAAAGTCCTAAATTTAATAACAAACCATGAATAAACTAAGATGGTTGAAAACTTGGCCTTAAAGCAGCCTCTTTCTTAATCAATCAATATGTAAATGTGTTTTTCTCAATATGTCAATGAATTAGGTGAATAAACTAAACAAATCCTAAAGGGTATTTATAGCTTACAAGAAACTCGAGTTCAAATCCTAAATAAAATAGGAAAACTTAATTACCCATACATAATAGGACTTAAAATTTCCATAGGAGTGTTATTGGGATACATAGAAACCCTAGGAAATAATTTTGGGCCGATCTAGAAAAATCATTGTTGGTGGCCACCTACTCTTTGTACCCATGGTATGGCACAGGGCCAGGTACTACCTACGGTCTAGATCATGGGTGCAGGTATAGGGCGCGGGTGGAAGTTATGCAGCCTAACTCTCAGGATTTTGATGTCTGGCACCTTTTTTGCCTACCTATGGTCTATGTGTCCCACATGGGGTCCGTATGTTGCCTTGATGGGATTTAGGAGTCATATTTTCAGATATTCATTGATTCTCAAACATGCTTGGATCATGAATAAGCCAAAAAGTTTCCCAAAAATCCTTAATTTCTCCAAAAATTATCCAAACATACTTTTTTCCTCTTTTTCATGAAATTAGGTATATGCATATTCTCATAGTTTTAAGCATAAAAGTTCTATATTTCTATAACACATCATGCCCCGACCCCCACAATTTCTTAAGTCATATTTTGGGGGAATGCCTCAAACCCCGTGGTTTATAAAAATCAACTTAGGGGAATGCCTCGACCACCATAGTTTATAAAAATCAACTTCAGGGAATGCCTCAACCACTGTAGTTTATAATTAAGTCAACACACGACCATCAATGACTTCTAAAAATCATTTGTATTCCATTTATACTTTTATACAACATAATAGTTTAGGATAGTAAGCCAAAACTTGTGATTAACCATGTTTCAAAGCAAATTATGCAAGTAGTTTGAGGTTACACAATTTCCAAAACAATTACAATACAAAAAATTATTAATTTGGGGGAATTCCATGATACCCATATTACCATGCCTATGCACCCAATTAGTTCAAAAAACATCAATGCAGCATAAACAATGCATATAAAATCATGGGAGCACCATTCAAGCAACAATCATCCAAAACCCTCAACCTAAGTTACAAAATCAATATTTTAAACCACATGAATATTAACATTGCATACCATGAATAAAACACAAGTTTGTAGGGAAGAGATACATTCCTGAGATATCAAGAGTTATGGAGAAGAAACCAATCTTTGATCCATAGATGAAAAATCCCTTGGAAACCCTAATTGTTCTTGCTTTGGGATTTAAGAGAGTAGAGAGTAGTTTATGATTGAGTAATGAAGTGTTATAGGGTTCCTTATAGTATTTTGATTGGGGAAAGAGGGAAATGACAAGAATGCCCTCACTAACAAGTACAGAAAAAGACGCGCAGTTGCTACGAGTCATGTCATGACTCATGCCAACTAGGTATGAGTCTTTGCCTAGACTTGTAGTCTGGGAAAACTCCTTGGTACCTTTCACAGGTTTGGTCATGAGTCTCACCCTATGACTCATGACCAAACCTTATGACTCATAGAGTCTTATCATAGTCACAACAGTAGCTTTGGGTACTTATACTGGATTGCCTACAACTAGCACACCACGACTCATACAGAGTTATTATGATTCATTAGGTACCAATCATCATCAAGATAGAAACTTAGGGAACCTACACTGGTTTGGCTATGGATGACACTATACAACTCATATAGAGTGTTCATAATTTGTTACCAAAGTCTTACCTGGGCAGTGAGCTCAAAACTCAGAAATTTTTAGGGATCAAAACTTGGGGTGTTATATTTCCCCCCAGGATCTTCCATCCCCGAATGATGAATCAAGGAATCTATTAGCATGATTATTAAAAAAAATATCAACCATAATTCATTTAACAAAGTCAAAAAACAAAAGAAGTTGGAAAATGCATACCTTAAGCATAATTATCTAAATCGGGGAATAAGAATGAATATTTGGTCCTCATGTCCTCCTCGGCTTCCCAAATAGCTTTTTATATCTTATGGTTCCTCCAAAGGACCTTCACTGAAGCCACATCCTTAGTCCTCAAATGAAGGACTTGCCTATCAAAAATCTTTATCGAGACTTTTTCATAAGATGAGGAATTAAAAATACCAATATCCTCAATAAGAACTACCAAAGAAGCATCACTTATACACTTCATCAATATCGACACATGGAATAACAGATAAAGAGAACCAAAATTGAAGGAAAATCCAATTCATATGCAACTCTACCCACTACCCTCAAAATCAAGTATGGTCCAACATAATGGGGACTAAGTTTCCCTTTCTTCCTAAATCTCATAATTCTCTTCATAGGAGATATCTTCAAGAATACTCAATCACTAACCTCAAACTCTCACTCACTTCACCTTATATCCATATAAGACTTTTAGAAACTATGAACAGTCTTAAGTCTATCCCAAATAACCTTCACCTTCTCCATGGCTTAGTGAACTATATTTGGGTTGAACAACCTAATCTGACCAACCTCAAACCAGCCAATAGAATATCTATATCTCCTACCATACAGAGCTTTAAAAGGAGTCTTTGTAATGCTATAGTGATAACTATTGTTATATGCAAATTCAATGAGAGGCAAATGATCGACCGAACTACCTCCAAAATAAATCACACAAGCCTTAGCATATTTTACACAGTATGACTGGTCCTCTCTGCTTTTCCATCTATCTAAAGGTGGAATATGGTGCTAAGGTTTGTTTGTGTGCCCAAGCCTTTCTAAAATGAATGCCAAAAGTGAGAAAAAAATTGCATACCTCAATTAAAAATATAGAAACTAGGGAACCATGCAATTTGACAATCTCCTCAATAAAAAACTTAGCATAATTCTCTCAAGTATAAGTAGTCCTCATAGGAAAATAGTGAGTAGACTTAGTCATCCTATCCACAATAAACCAAATCGAATTATGCTAATTCCGAGACCATAGAAGACCCGTAATAAAATATATGTTGATTACTTCCCTTTTTATATGGGCAACACAATATCTTTAGATAGCCCACCAGGCCTCAAGTACTCAACTTTCACTAGCTGACTAGCCATGCATTAGCTAAAAAAATTATCCATGTCTCTCTTCATATAATTCCACTAATAAATCTCAAAATAATGATAAATATTCATCGAACCAAGATGAATTGTATACCTTGACTGAAGATCCTCAGTTAAAGCCCTTTATGAGACATATGTTGGGGTACAGATGGTATGGTCCAGTTTTATCCTGACCAGTGATGGTTGGTGGGATGGATTTTGGTTATTGGAATAGGTATGACTTAGGGGCACAAGTTATATTAGTGGTTACAAGTTGTTTGGTTCCTTAAATTAATCTTAGAATTGATTAATTAGGTTAGATCTAAGTACGAGTGGCTCACCATGAGCTGTAAGCTAGGGTATAAGTAGTACCATGAACTAATATAGTAGACAGTGTCTAAATTTTCCTTGGGTTTAAATTTTCAAGAATTATAGGTGGAAGGTACGGATCGTATACTTTAGATACGAGTTGGTTGGATGAGTTATATACTAGACAGTGTTGTATCCAAAATTTAAAGCTAGGATCCAAGTGGAGGATACCACTCGTATTGGAGGGTAAAACTCGTGTGGGTTAGTCGTAACCATGTGATGGAATTTTGGTGCAACTTAAGTAGGGATATTCTAAACATTTCCCTTATTATCCTAATAAGGTCCCACAACTTCTAACCTACCTAGAAGGTTATTTACCCTTTGATTCCACTTATCACTTTTGAACACTTTAAAATGCTCTTAAAAGCTTTTGGGTAAGAAAAGCTAGGGTTTTTACTAGAAGATTAATTTGGGGCTTGTCTTAGTGATTTATTTCCATCATTATCTTGGTATAAGTCATATTCTATTCCCTCATTGTTAATTATATCTAATGTCATGGTTTTATGAATGTTTTCATGATTTCATTAGTTGTATGATTTTGTCATTCTAATATGAATTGGGGGTTCTGATGTTAAATGGTTGGTTATGGTTTCCTATGGTTTTAATTATTCTATTATGTGCATTAATGGTGGTTTTCGATAATTGGATTGCATGACAATGGTTTAATGATAATTGGAATTGGCTTTATTCATTTTATGCCCCCAATGTGTTTTACAAAATACTTATAAAGATATGTTCATTACATAAACTACTTTCAATTGAACTCTTGCTTGTTTTAAAAGTTGGTAAATGAATTATGCATGGTTTAAATTATTTGGAAATGTAAATGGATAAATGGTTATTCTTGTGGGATACATGGAATCCCCAAGTGGTTTAATATGGTAAATGGACAGGATACTTGAAAGTCCTCTTAAACCCATACATGATTGGCTATAATACTTGCAAGTTAGGATTGGTTAAGAAATGGATAATAATTTGGCTATTAGGAAATTGATTTTAATTGGAAAATAATGACGGAATGTTTAGAAAAACCGTGGAAGGTGGAGGTCTAGGGGGGATCAAAACTAAAAACTCATATTTGCTGATACAAGGTTGGTCTTGGTGATTGTGTGCATGATATCACACTATATTTTGGGGTATTTACTAGTCATCCCAAGGTTTTCTTCTCTAGTCGTGTGGCTACACGTATTAAGGCCATTTTAGTAAGGAGAGTTGAACCTATATAGCTCGTAGGTGGTTTAGCACGGCAAACCTACACAGCCCATGTAAGGGTTTTAAAGGTATGGTAAACTCATTCTCTTTTCCCGGCATGGTTATATATATATGCATGGTTTTATGCATATGAATGGTATTACTTGGTTTTATAAATGTCATTATTTTAGCCTTATCCTAAGATCATGCTATCGTTCAGATGCTAACCCGTCTACTAGTGGTTGTATACCCATGTTATGCAAGAACCGACCATTCTACTCCTCCTACATAGTGATTGACATGGGGATAGCATTTGGACTAAAGTGATGAGATTCCATTCTTTTGGAATGCTCTCTTTCATGTTATGGATATTTCTAGACACTTTGATTTGATTCTGGATATCCATTTTTTCTATTGTTAGGGGAATATTCCAACCAAATTTTATTAATCTTTTGGTTAGAGGCTTTGTGGTACTTCTATGGGTTAGAATAGGCGGGATCAGTATTGGTGTCAGTCTTGGCATTGGAATAAGCTAAGGGGATGATATCATCGGACATAATTTCTCACTATTACATCATATTTCATTTTTGGATTAATTACATTATGTTTTCGAATATCTTTGTTTACGGCTTGGTTTATGGCCCTTGTTTTAGTATGGTTTGGTATATTGGATTATTAGTATGGGATTATTGGACTCAGTTGGGTCAGTCACAGTTGTGATCCTATCCCAAAGTCTTCATATGAGCTGTTGTACTATCTTTCTACATACTTAGAATTCAGCCAACTCAGGGGAGGCAGTTGGAGGTTGGGTTGGGTAATAGGGGTGGTCTCTGATCCCAGTCGGATTTGGGATGCCTATTTTGAAAAGGACCTTGGTCGGGTCATGTAAAGTTGGTAATAGAGGCAGGTTCATGGTCAATTGGGAGCCCATGAAGCTGTGTTGAGTAGAGTCTCTTTTAGGGGTGTATAGCATACCACACTCATAAGAGAGAGGCTACATGACATTTAGGAATGTTTTACTTTCTTGGTATTTTATTTTGAAGCTTAGTCCTGGAAGCTTCTCTAATCCTTTTTTGTTTGACTATCAGATCCTGCCTCGTAGATTTGGAACACAAGAAAATTCTTCTATCCCATCTGGGGACAATACTGAAGGGGTGCATCCTACTTCTAGGGTTAATCCTCAATCTCATGGTCCTATCCTTACTAGTTCTGGAGTTCTACTAACTGCTACTAGTCCTCCTCTAGGCAAGGTTATTAATAAGGAATTTAGTTTGTCTATTCTTGTTATTTCTTAGAGGTCACTGCTCAGGTTGAGCGGGGTGCGACTGGTGCTTTGTCTGCTGAGGCCACAAGGGTTGGCCAATTTAAGAAGTTGGGTCCTCCCACTTTTTCTAGAGTGAAGGTAGAGGAGTATCTATAAAGCTTTTTGGATAAAATAGAAAAGATATTTTGGGTGATGCAGGCTACTAATGTGAAAAGGGTAAACTTTGCAGCTTATCAGCTCAAAAATGTGGCTTATCAGTGGTATAAAGAGTGGGATAAGGATAAAGGAGATGTGGAGGATTCACCCTTATGGGATGGCTTCTCTGGTGCTTTTATGGATCGTTTATTTCCTCAAGAGATGAGAGAAGAAAAGATGCAGAAGTTTGTGAACCTCAAGTAGGGGAGGATGTTTGTCAAGGAATATGCCTTGAAATTTCATCAACTGTCAAGGTATGCTCCTAATTTAGATGATGACATGTAGGAATGAATGAGAAAGTTCTCTTCTAGGTTGAATCGTGATTTGATTTTAGAGAGCAAGACTAACTTGCTAATTAAAGATATGGACATATCTAGGCTAACTATTTATATGCAAAAAGTGGAGAATGAAAAGAGGAAGTAGGTGGAGTTTGGGATAGGCAGGGTAAGAGAAGCAGATTTTTTGACCAGGAAGGTGCTCAGTCTCAAGGATGTTGAGATAGTGGCAAATAGTAAGAAAAAGAAGTGGGTGAGTTCTAGTTCCTACTCTTTTTCTAGTACTCCTTACCAGTCGGGTGGCAGGTGTCATCATGGTGGTGACAATTTCTAGGAACAGGGTGCCCAATCTTAGGAAAGCAGAGGTCAGTTAGTGTAACACCCTGATTTTCTAAACCAAAATGATACATGGTGATTATGACCCCGAAGGACCACAAGCTAACCCATGACTGATACCTATACCTGTAAACTGCATAATATATATGTAAAATATGGAAAACATGAACAATAGGCCATAAGGTTCAACTGAATAAAATATCTAACAAATCATAACATCCATATAGGGTAACAAATACCCAAAATAACTGAAGTCTAAAACAAATCTGAACTAAATCTGACAGCCTCTAAATACTGTCTGAGTAAGGAGTTGAAGGAACATGTCTCCAACTAACTCCATAAACTGAAAGATAACCTAAGAAAATAAATGAAGTCAAATCATATCATCCTCAAATAAAGAGGACTCACTGCAACTTTGTATACTGAAATACGACTCCTACTGATGATCTGGAACTCGTGGCTCTGAACATATGGTGTAACATAAAAAAAGGCACCATAGTGCAAATGCATCAGTACAATTGAAAGTGCTGAGTATACGAGTGAGGTAGGCTATATGCAAAAGGGCTTACATGTATAAGTAGTGCTAACTAAATAACTAATATGAACATGAGAGTGCAAACATGCATACATAGTAACTGAGATCATGAATAGGTGATATCTAGATCTATACGCTAAAACATGGTGTATTGATATCTAACATGACTAATACTGGGATTTCTGATAACATGGATGACTGTGTCTGACAGTCCTGAATTTGATGGAACTACCTGAGTTTCATACTGTAATTGAATTGACTATATTGTCCTGGTATACTAAAATTTGAAGAACTATTTGAGTTATTTTACTAAAACTGAGACTAAAACTATAGGAGGTATTTAGTTAACCGACATGCCCCAAATGTGTTATAATAGCTGAGTTAGGGTCCAATCTGTGCCCTGATTGGAAGCTTGTCAATACCGCGCCACTGGTAAGGACAAGCTGTGAGTGACCCTTATCTGGCAGGTTACTCTAATGAGAATGGTAAGACCCTGGTCTGACAGATCAAATTACCTCATCAACCCTAATCTGATAGGTTAAGATGTCTCAGCCTACGCTGGCTACAAAGGTCTAGAACACAGGGATAATTGCTAAGAATCACACCCTTATCTGGAAGATGAGTTCCCATCCTTAAGTTCACTCGGTGCTAACTTCTACTCCCATCTGAAGATATTGAACATGATTAACTGACTCTATATAGACTGAGTAATTGACTTCTATTGACTGAAGGAATAGTACTATTATCTGAGAATTAACTGACATCATGAGATTTCTAAGATTTCCTGAGTCATATGACTATCTGAGTTCTATAGATCATGGCTTGACTGAGAATATTATGATAACATGACATGGCTCTAGGAACACAACTATATTTTTTGGGTACAAGTACCCCAGGACTCGATGGAAGGAAACTGACACACATGACTGACTTGATCATAAGAATAGAGTCCATAATTTACAATATCATAAGTAGGGGATTTCATACTACACTTGGTTCTTAACATCTTATACATGGAAGGGGATGTGAACAACATGTATATACTCGCGTTGCTTCAATATCATGCTTATTCTATATCACAACAATAACACACAACAATAACATGGAGTTCTTGTGGAGTCATAAAGAATAGAACATGGGCTTGTCATTTAAGCACTATTAAGTCATAAAAACATGGATTCTATCATTCTTGGCATTTTATCAAACACCTTACATACACAACTTTGGGTATAGATGTACTTATCAATTTGACAATCTTAGTCCATCCAAAATTCATGGGTTTCAACAAACCTACTCACATGCTTCATGAAAAACACATCAAGATACAACCTTGAATTCAAACAACAATCATCAACATGAATATAGTCATAACACAATAAGGAAATCACAATTTATAATTTAAAACATGATTTTTGTGCTATATGGATGAAAGAGATCCATGGATGAACACAATGCATACCTTAGTTATTGAATCTTGAAAGAGATCTAATGTTTTCGAAGGTTCTTAAAGAAATACTTAAGCTTGCTCTTGATTTTTCTTGACTAGGTTTAACCCCTTTGAGAGAGAATGTTCTTGTTCTTGTGGAGATGATCTTGAGAGAAAACCCTAATCTTGTGGTTGAGAGTGTATGATAAGAGTTTTTTGAGATGTTTAACTAAAGAGAATGGAAGATAATACGCTCCTTGAGGGTTATAAGTTGTGGGAAGTGAAGATAAAAATAAGAATACCTTTGCAAAAATGTCCCTCAATCGCTGGAAAAAAATAGCTGACAACATTTGTGACAAGTCATCAAGTTGGAGATAAGTCATTACAAAATGTCATCACAAAAAGGTGAAATCTTGATTTTCTGGTTAAGGTTGATGACATTGGTGATAGGACATCACAGTCACAATGACTTATTACAAAATTTCATCACTGAGGGTGGAAATCTGCCCAAGGTTGATGACATTGGTGATAAGTCATCACGTTTGTGACAGCTTATCACGAATGTCGTCACTCAGTTTCCCAGCCTGACATGCTGGAGTAAAATGGGCATAACTCCTTGCTCAGATATTGGATTTAAGAGAAATTGGTATCATTAGAAATATAATTCAATTATCTATATTTTGGTGGGTCATTAGCTCAGAAATTCATATCATAACGAGTGATATGCTTTTTTGAATTCTACTATACCAATATCCTTCTCAAGAATTCAACCGGTAAGGAAATGTTTTGATTCGTCTCTTAGCTAGGACACTTTTGAGGCCTTAATATACATCAAACTTGATCATAGAACTACCAAATCACTAAAATTTATTACTCATAAGTTTGAAGCATGATCCTAAAAATGTCTAAACTTTTGGGGTATTACAATATCCCCCCTTGGGAACATTCGTCCTAGAATAAGATTGACTAAGATGAGATTACTATTGTACTGGCCTTAATTAAGTAATGCCACATCTAAAACATGACGACATAGTTGACCTAAATGATAAGCTGAATATATCTGAACATACTAAATATGCATATCTGTGTAAACTGACAAGCTAAACTCATGTATTCTGATGCATAATTACATGACTGAGCTGTTACATATATGCTTGACCGAATGCAATGATATTTAGTACCAAATTCATAAATTAAATTCTGAACATGAAACTTAATAAGCATAAGGAGAACTATTACCTTGAGCTTGATTTGAATTAGCGGAGAAGAGGTGAGGATATTTGGTACGCATATCTGCTTTTGCTTCCTATGTAGCTCCCTCAACGGACTGGTTCCGCCAAAGAACTTTGACTAGAGGAACTTCTTTGTTCCTCAATCTACGAATCTGATAGTCTAAGATTTTGACTGGAATCTCTTCATAAGAGAGGCTATTCTGGATATCCATGTTATGAGTAGGGACTACAACTGAAGGGTCACCTATGCACTTCTTGAGCAAAGAGACATGGAAGACTGGATGAACTGAAGCTAGATCTGGAGGAAATTAGAGTTCATAAGCTACCTTGCCCAAGTGAATAAGAATTTTAAAAGGACCGACATATCGGGGACTAAGCTTTCCCTTCTTGCTGAATCTCTTCACCCCCTTCATAGGAGAGATTTTGAGATAGACAACATCATCAACTTCGAATTCTAGATCCTTTTTATGAATGTATACATAAGACTTCTATCGGCTCTGAGCAGCCCAAAGTCTTTCTCTTATTAACCGAACCTTCTCTAAGGCATCAATCACTATGTCAAGCCCTATGATTGAGGCCTCACTAACTTTGAACCAACCAATTGGAGATCTACATGTCCTACCATAGGGAGCTTTGAATGGAGCCATCTGAATACTGGAATGATAGCTATTGTTGTGTGCAAACTCAATCAAAGGCAAGTGGTTATCCCAACTTTCCTTGAAATCAATTGCACACGCCCTTACCATATCTTCTAGAGTTTGAATGGTCCTTTCTGCTTGACCATCTATCTGAGGATGAAAAGATGTACTGAGATGAACTTGGGTACCAAGACCTTTGTAGAACGTTTTCCAAAAGTAAGAGGTAAACCGGGTACCTCTGTCTAAGATAATAGATAGTGGAACACTGTGTAATCTAACCAACTCCTTAATGTAGAGTTTGGCATAATTCTTGGCTGAATAAGAGGTATGGACTGGAAGAAAATGAGCTGACTTGGTCATCCTATCTATAATGACCCAAACAGAATCGTGTTGATGATGAGTTTGAGGAAAACCCATCATGAAGTCCATGCTCACTTCTTCCCACTTCCAAGTAGGAATAGTGAACTCCAGCATGGAACCACTAGGCTTTTGATGCTCTATCTTAACCTGCTGACATGTAGAGCACTTAGCCACAAAAGCTGCAACATCTCTCTTCATCCCACTCCACTAATAGATCTCCCGTAAGTCATGGTACATCTTAGTGGCCCCTGGATGAATAGAGTATCACACACTATATGCTTTTTTAAGAACCCGCTGCCTCAAGTTATCCACATCTAGAACATAGAGACGACCCTGACAACGAAGGACACCATCTCCTCCTTGGGAGAAAACCTCAACCTCCTGATCTCTAATTGACTCTTTTAGCTTGACAAGGCTAGGATCCCTGTCTTGCTTTTCTTTCACCTCAGAAACTAGAGATGATTTTGAACTACTTTGAACACATACACCACCCTCTGAAGAATCAACTAAGCGAACACCTAGTCTAACAAGCTGATGGATTTCCTGAGCTATCTTCTTTTTGCTATCCTCAATGTAAGAAACACTACCCATAGAGTGTCTAATAAGAGCATCAGCCACAATGTTGGCCTTACCTGGATGGTAAAGGACACTCGTGTCATAATATTTCAAAAGCTCTAACCACCTTCTCTGACAAAGATTGAGATCTTTTTGAGAAAAGACATAATGGAGACTCTTATGATCTGTGAAGATATCTACATGAACTCCGTATAGATAATGCCTCCAAATCTTTAAGGTATATACTACGGCTACTAACTGAAGATCAAGAGTAGGATAATTCTTCTCATAGGCTTTAACTATCTGGAGGCATAGGCTATGACCTTACCATGTTGTATGAGGACATAACCTAGACCCACTTCGGATGAATCATAATACACTACGAACCTATCTGAACCATATGGAAGAGCTAGAACTGAAGCTGAGGAAAGTTAAGTCTTCAACTCCTAAAAAATCTTCTCGTAAGAATCTGACCACAGAAACTTGACCTTCTTTTGAGTCAATCTGAACATAGGGGATGCAATAGAAGAAAATCCCTCAACAAACCATCTGTAATAGCTAGATAAACCCAAGAAACTCCTGATATCTAATGGAGACACAGGGTGAGGCCAGTTTCTTACAGCTTCAATTTTTTGAGGATCTACTCTAATGCCATCGCCATAAATAATATGGTCAAGAAATACTACTGACCTTATCCAAAACTCGCACTTACTAAATTTGGTAAATAGCTAGTGATATCTGAGAGTCTAAAGAACAATTCTGAGATGGTCTGCATGATCGCGCTCTGTGCGGGAATAGACCAAGATATCATCTATGAAGACTCTGACTAACATTTCTAAGTACTGCTTGAACACACAATTTATCAAGTCCATGAAAGCGGCTGGGGCATTGGTAAAATCAAAGGACATGACTAGAAACTTGAAGTGACCATACTGAGTACGGAAAGTTGTCTTCGAGATGTCACATTCTCTAAATCTGAGTTGATGATAGCCTGATCTAAGGTCTATCTTGGAGAAATAACTGGCACCCTAAAGTTGGTCAAACTAGTCATCTATCCTAGGAAGAGGATACTTGTTCTTGACCGTGACTCTATTGAGCTGAGAGTAATCAATGCACATCCTGAGAGAACCTTCTTTCTTACGCACGAATAAGACTAGTGCGACCCATAGGGAAATGTTGGGTCTAATAAATCCCTTATCTAAGAGATCCTTCAATATTTCTTTCAGTTCTCTGAGTTTTGCTACTGCCATTCTGTATGGCAAAATAGAAATAGGCTGAGTATTTGGAATAAGGTCAATGCCAAAGTCTATTTCCCTTTAGGGAGAAATGCCTGGAAGATCTTTGGAAAACACGTTTGAATACTTATTTATAACTGGGACTGATTCAAGACTGGGAGATTTGAAACAAGAGTCTTTAACATGAACTAGAGGATAAATATATCTCTTAGATATTATTTTCCTTACTCAAAGGTAGGAAATAAGCTGACCCCTGAAAGATGAAGTATTACCCTTCCATTCTAGGATGGACTCATTCAGGAACTAAAATTGAACTATCCTATTTTTGTAGTCGACTGTGGCATAACAGGAATGAAGCCATTCCATGTCGAGAATGACATCAAAATTAGTCATCTCTAACTTGACTAAATCTGCTGACGTAGCTTTCTAAAATATCATAACCAGGCAGTTCCTATATACCCACCAAGCTATGATGGTTTTACCCACTGGGGTAGAGACTGAAAAGGGCTCTGCTAAAATTTTTAGACTGATTCTGAAATCGCCTGCTATATCAGGAGTAATAAAAGAAAAGGATGCACTTGGATCTAGGAAAGCCTAAACATGAACATAGAAAATCTGCAATGTACTAGTAACAACATCAGGAGAATTTTCCTAATCATGTTAGGTCTGAAGAGCATAGAGTCTATTTGGGCATTTTCCACTAGTAACATTGGATGTGGCACCCTGCTGATTTAGGCAATCGGACTGGGCTGTGGAATAATTATGCTGACCCTGCAGACCTGATTGTGAACACTCTCTAACCCTGTGGCCTGGCTTGCCACAACAGAAACAAACATCGCTACCAGCTCTACAGGTACCATTGTGGTTCTTACCACAAGTATTACACGGGGAATTAGTTCTGGCACTGTTGACACTGCCCTAAGACTTAGAGCCTAGTGCTCAATCTCGATTGTCGTCTTTGAATTTCAGTACTGGGGCAGTGAAAAAAAAAGAGGGTGGAACTACTGGCTTCGGACGAAACTATGAATGGTTTCCTCCATCCGATTTGGGTTGAGCAAGACATAAGCTTCCTGACCTTGGTCTCTTGTTCTGCCTCTCCCTAGTCCTAATCTTCTGCTCCTCTATTTTCTGAGCATGGTTCATGAGCCTGGCTAAAGTCATATCATTGTTCAGTATCGTAGACCTATACTTATTTACCATGGAATTATTTACCGCTAACATGAACTTGCTCATCTTAGCCCTGTTGTCTGCAACCACATGAAGGGCATATCTGGCTAACTGAGTAAACCTAAGAGAGTACTCTTTAACCATCATATTTCCCTATTTGAGGTTGATGAACTCTAGAAAATTTGCCTCCCTCAGCTCTTGGGGAAAGAATCTATCTAAGAAAGTCATGACAAATTCCTCCCACTCTATAGGACTTGCATCCTCTAACCTCTTAAACTTTCACTGTTTGTTCTAAGTGTGAGTAACATTCTGTAATTGGTATATGGCAAACTCGGCACTCTAACAATAAGTAACTCCCATGATGTCTATGACTTTCTGGACTTGGTCAATAAATTCCTGAGGGTCTTTATCAGACTTAGACCCAAAGAAAGATGGAAGGTTCATTCGGGTGAATCTCGAATCGTAGCTGTGACTGAGTTGGCCACTGGATTGGTTGGAGTAGCTGGTGGCCATTTATTTTAGGCATCCACAAACTGAGCATGAGTGGTAAATGTGGTCCTAAACTCTGCATGAGAAACAAGATGTCCCAAAGGTTTTTCGGGATGAGAGGCTCACTGATTTCTTCTCTTAGGAGACATGTTCTGGCATAAAGAGAAGAAGTGGATTAGACTGAGAGACTAACTTGTGATTATACTCACTGGCACGACATGAATACTAAAAGAGGGGAAACTATTCTTAAAATATCTCATAGCCTCTTGCACATAAATGTGGCGCACAATACACCCATGTACAAAACTTTACTAGATGCGGCTTTCAGATGTCCTAGGACTCTATTGAACCTTAGGCTTTGATACCAAGTTTGTAACACCTAATTTTCTGAACCAAAAGGCTACATGGTGCTTATGACCCAGGACCACAAGTTAACCCATGACTGATGCCTATACCTGTAAACTACATAATATACATATAAAATGCGGAAAACATGAACAATAGGCCATAAAGTTCAACTGAATAAAATATCTAACAAATCATAACATCTATATGGGGTAATAAATACCCAAAATAACTAAAGTCTAAAACAAAGATGAACTAAATCTAAAAGCCTCTAAATACTGTCTGAGTAAGAAGTTGAAGGAACATGTCTTTAACTAACTCCGTAAACTGAAAGATAACCAAAGAAAATAAATGAATTCAAATCATATCATCCTCGAATGAAGAGGATTTACTGCAACTCTATTTACTGAAATACGACTGCTACTGCTAATCTGGAACTCATGGCTCTGAACCTATGGTGTAACATAAAAAAAAACATAGCCCAAATGCGTCAGTACAACTGAAAGTACTGAGTATACAAGTGAGTTAGGCTATATACAAAAGGGCTTACATGTATGAGTAGTGCTAACTGAATGACTAATATGAACGTGAGAGTGAAAACATGCATACATAGTAATTGAGATCGTGAATACGTGATATCTAGATCTGTACGCTAATACATGGTTTATTGATATCTAACATGACTAATACTCGGATTTCTGATAACATCGATGACTGTGTCTGACAGTCCTAAATCTGA
>NC_061119.1:93068015-93078432 GCF_002878395.1 Capsicum annuum
CAATGGCAGATCAAATTTACCCAATAATATAAATATTTATATTGCACAAAACTTAAACTCAAATAAAAAAACAGAGAGAGAAGAAATGAAACTAATTTTTCGGACGCTCCTCGGACCACCACAGAATTCCAACAAACAACCACCCTCCACCGTCCCTATTCCCTTTCCGATGGATTCCGAAAAAACAACATGATAGCAAATTAGACATTGGGTTGGGCATTTTTCGATCAAATTTTGGTACCAAACTGTCATTAGCAGGGACAATAGTCAGGCCAGGCAATTTTTCCAAAATTGTAAGATATCACGAGAAAAAGATGGTAAACGGAGGCAAACCCAAAAATTTAGTGTCCCCTTCTTCCTTCCTGCACTTTCATGTTTGTCCTTTTTTTCTCTTTCCTCTATTTCACATATTCAATTCTTTCCTCACTGCCCCTTGAGTTTTTCTTCAGATTTGCAAAAATGCTGGCTCCGCCTCCGCACGAACTAGTTTTAGACGTCAATCTCAAACTCCTTATCGCAACACAATATTGAGCTCCGGTGAGTTTACGGATGACTGATTGTGTTTGTGGCGACTGGTGTTGTGGTAGTGGAGCTTCATCGGAGCAGTGGATGATCTGATGTTGGTGGAACTTCTTCGGACATGCTTTCGGCGGAGTTCGTTGGAGATGAAAGGTCGTGACTGCTGGTTAATGAGATCTGATGAGTGGGTTCTTTTCGATGGGTAAGCTGAGAGACAAAAAAGGTGCCAAAACAATGAAGAAGATGGGTAGAAGAAAAGAATTGACTACTAAACTGAAACGGAGGAGTAATTATATACTTCCTCCGTTATATAATAAATAAATTGTTTTATTTTCACACATAAATTAAAAAAAATATTAAACACATAAATTTAATATAACTTTCTATTTTAACTTAAAAAAAATTAACCTTGTAATATCTTTTCAAAAGTTAATTGGTTGTCAAATTATAAGAGTAAATTTAAAAAAAATTTCAATAATTCATTTATTTTGAAACATCAATAAATATATCAATAATTTATTTATTTCGAAATGAAGGGTGCAGCATTTAATAAAATATCAGCAAATCGCCCACTATCAATATTTAAAGTGCCTAAATCTATGGGAATGTGACCGTTTGCAATAGTGTATTAAATGAGCTTAGAACTAAAATACTCTCTCCGTTCCATTTAACTTGTCCTAAATTAGGATGACACAGTTATTAAAAAAAATAATAAATAGCATAACTAGTTTATCATAGTATTCCTATTAAATGATATTTATATTTAAATTTAAAGAAAAAACAATTAATGAAAAGGGTAAAATATTAAAAAAAAAAATTATCATGTCTTGATAAGTAAAAAAAGACAAATAAAATAGGATACCAAATTAAAAAATTTGGGACGGATAAAATGAGACGAAGGGAGTATGTCCTGTAACTAAAAAAAAGAATTAATATATGCTATATAAATAAAACATATCAAAATAAGCTTTGTGTATTTATTAAGTACATAATGTCTTTAAATTTGTAACGGATGATGGCTGACAGCGTTAGAAAAGTGAAAATTAACATTATGCACTCATTAAGTGCATAATTCATTAATAAGTGCACAATTTATTTTTTAATGAAGTGTACAATCTAATTTTTTATGGATTGTGCACTTAATAAGTGCACAATGTATTTATTAATATTGTGTTTCACGTGCTACTTTCAATCTAATGTCAAATTATCTCCAAACAAATACTAATTTAAAATTAGTGGTGAAAATTCGAACATTAAGAGGTCTTTCTTCTCAGCATTTTATTAGTACTCTAGTAAAATTTACCAGTTACCCAGATTGCGTTTTTACCAAAAAAATTACAAATAGTGTCTTTTGTTTATTGAGCTAGTTAATACTCAAATTTATTATTTTTCGTTATCGAGGTCTTTTCTCCTAGCATTTACTTAGAAAATTAAGTGTGAACAAGCACGTGATAATCATAGATATCAACCATATGCCAGTGGGTCTCTCTGTGTATTATTTGAGTTTGCTCATTAAAAAAATGGATTGTGCATTCATTAAGTGCACAATGTCAATTTCCACCTTTTTACCGTCGTTAGCCATCATCCGTTACAAATTTAAAGGCATTGTACACTTAATAAGTGCACAAAGTCTATTTTTGTAATTTTTTTTTTATATGACATATATTAATTCTTTTTTTAGTTGTAGGGCATATTTTAAATCCGGATTCACATTAAATATTATTATGATTACATCAAATAAGACACTTCAATATTAGTTTGCAATTCAACGAAGAAGTTGTGGGGATTTGAGGGGTAATATAGTCGATCAATGTTTGAAGGGCATTTTTGTAATCTAACTTTCAATTACGGGGCTTCCCACCTCTAAAATATTATAAATATAGATTAATAGATAGATAGTGACAGGAGCGTGTAATATTTTAATTTTTAACTAGTTGGAAAATTTGTAAAAAGTTTTTAAAGTTAATTGTGCAAATCTCTTTTTGGCCTATTCGTATGAAATGTTAATTTTTAAAAAAACCAGAAAATTAATTACGCAGATTTCCAGAAAAAAATCAATCCAAACAACTAAACTCTTTCCAGGATTGTTTTCCCCGAGCTTTTCTAAAACAAAGTATGGAAGGGAAATGGCACCTAGCTGATACTTTCAACAGGAAATGGATAGAGCCAGATAGACAAAACTGAAATAACCTTAGGGAGCATACTATGTACAAGGACATTTAGCTAATTCTCAGGTAGAGAGACGAAAGCAGTAGCGGGAGAATTTTCTTATTAGGTCAAAAAGTCGATTATCAGTTCTCGAGTAGACATGGGACATCACCTAGCTTGAGGTATTCTTCCTTGCGGCATATGATCGATAAGCTGTCAATCCAACTACGGCTACAGCGGCCACAACTGCAATTTTAGTCAAGAGTCAGACAGAATACAATAATTTGATTCAAAATTTTGGCTCTAATATGCCGGCCTATCTTTAAAGGGAATGTTCGTTCATTCATTCAGTTCCGTTTTCTACTTTTCTTTGGAGATACATTTAGGGGTATTAGATTCATAGTACCTGAAGTAAACATAAGAGAGCGATTAACAAGGTGGCGGTATCGTTTCTGGCTACGTCCAACTTCAGTTTCAGGAACACTTAAATGAGGGTGCTCTGCGGCAGTGACAATTCTATTGAACATGCTGTTCAGATCTCCCTCCTTCACACTTATGTGAATTGGTGCATCTATTCCAAAATTCTGACATATCTGGACAAATATTTCAATTTTTATTGAAAAAACTTGTGTAGAAATAGAAATCAAGCATAAAATCTTTTCATTTAATTCCTTTAAAAACACAAAATTCAATCTCTGCACAAAATAAAACACAATGTGAACAATGTAAGTACCTTTGCTGAATCTTTTATTGCCATTGGATATGAATCAAGATCATCTTTTGCAGCAACAAATAGGCAAGGCACCATGAAACCACTAACTTCCCCTTGCCTTGCCACAGTCATCAGCAATTCTGATGCTCTTTTTAAAGAATATTCATCGGAGCTAAAGGAGGAAAAAAAGTATTCACACAAAAAGCAGTATCATGACAAACGATGAAAAAGAATGAACCTGTCTATATCCAAGATGATGGACTGAACCAATGAATTCAACTATAAGCTAAAAGCTGTTAGTCATTCAGATCTTGCATTACTCACCTGTCATATGCAAACACTGCTACATCACAAGATGCCAAAGATTCCTTCGTAGATAGAATCATCTTAACTTCATCTTCTGGAATCTCCCTAAGTACAAGTGCTTTCTTAGTTCCCTGCAATAAAAACCGTACTTCGTAAGATGGCAATTACTTGGATGTCAATTTTGAAAGCATTCAACAAGGGAATACAATTGCAAAAGCAATGATCGCACAGGATGCATATCCATGCATCAAAGAAATCATGAAACGGAAGCGTGGTGCACTCAAGCTCCCGCTATGCGCAGGGCTCCACCACAAGGGTGTATTGTATGCAGCCTTACCTTGCATTTCTGCCAAAGGCTGTTTCAAAGGATTGAACCTGTGACCCCCTGGTCACAAGGCAACAACTTTACCACCGAGTAAAGTTGCATCAAAGAAATCATGACTCTATTAATTAACAATATGCATATTCATAATGAATCATGTGCACAGAAGCTAAGACATGTATGAGCTCTTACTCATATTTGCAGCACACTGGCATACCAGTGATAGAAAGATCAACAAACATCCTATCAAGTCAAATGGTGAATCTTCTGAGAGCACTTACCCCAAGACGGTCAACAACATTAACAGCATAGTGCTCGTCAGTTGTCGCTGCATAATTTTCTGAGAAAGGCCTTTGGCGAACAAAAGTTATGCATCAGAAATTGCCAGGCTAAGGATAGTAAATAGTAAAAGCATTATAGAGGGAAATGCCAATTACAGGAAAAAAGGAAATCTGCTAATCAAAAAACTGAATTTCGGAGAAATAGCTAAAAGCCATAAACAAGAACTACTATTAACAAAAGCAACTCACTATCTTAAGTTCATATAGATACCTTTCCAACAATGACTTCAGCAAGGCCGATTTGCCAGATCCTTTAGGACCAAAAACAAAACACTGGTAAACATTTCGATCTGTCTGTTGTTTCTTGCGATCAACTGATTTTCTCCTGGTAAGACGGAGTGCTGATGCAGCACCACAGTTATATCCAATGTATATCAAGTTGGCCAAACTTTGAGCTGGTTCCAGCAACGTCATAAGAGCCCACTGATATCGTTATCGGCAATAATTAGCAGTTTCGATCTTTATATACAAATTACTTTTTTCTCTGATAGAAGTATGTCAACTAGAATATGTTACATTATAAGCAATAAATGTAAAACGGTTAAAGTACACTAGAAATGGCAGACTAGCACAATCTTATTTAAGAGTAAAGTCCTGGAGAGTAATCTATAAGATAAATATCCTAATGACCTTGTACACAGTTAAAAAAACATAAAAAGCGAAAAAAACCACAGTCAATTAAATTTTGGGTGGTTATCTATCTACTACATTTGAACAAGTTAACTGCGCCAAGCATGTAGGGCATTAAAGCAAGGGAGGTATATTTCCGAATTATCTCACTTTGAAAGAAAATGAAATCCGGTCTGTTGGAAGAAATTTTAAAGAGTTACAAACCCTCTTGACAATGCAACAACCAGGAGAGGGGAATGAAGAATGTTAGCGGTAAGAACCTCAGATAGGAAAGCAGAAAGAGACAAGCCCCCCAGTGGAGTTCTTTCGACAGCATCCTTGTAGGGAGTTTCGCCCCAGGGACTGCAATTTTTCAAACATAAAAACCTGGACTTAATAATCAACTCAGAGGGGTAGATAACTGAAATGAGAGAGCAGATGATCGGAGAACATTTCTCAACATAAGATTTAAACAAAGAGAATCGGTGATAATGAGAAAAATTATTTTACAGAACCTACAAGAAAAGAAAAGAAAAAAGCAACTGAAGAGAGAAGTCATCTGAATCAATCTGCAAGCATAATTCTAACTTATCCCTAGTAGTCAAAAGACTGAAAACTTCACATCCTCACAAAAGCTTCACACAAATTACCCAGACTACTATTTCAAGGATAGCTTCAAGAAAAGATTCAAAACCCTACATGAGATTCACAATAGATGAGTTATATAAATCTACTAAGAGCTGTCTCATTCGATCAATTTTTACATGTGCCAAGCAAGAGCTTATAGGCATACTTCACAAATTCACCCTAAAGGACTGAAATAATTTTGTAACCAACCCTTCGACATTAAACAGATATAAAAAGGGAAACAGCTTCTATCAATGAACGGACAAGATGTGTAACAAATAGCAGCCTACTATCCAAACAAACATTCATTAGCAGAAAGCGTGCAACAAAGTCATCCAAACATAATTCACAACAAAGAGCTCATCGAAACCTTTTTACCTTTCTGGTGCAGTTGAAAAAAGATCATCAAGCTCAGAATTTCTGAGAACTCCATCCTGCAAAAACAAAGATTATTTTTTTATAACCACAAAAAAAAAAAAGAGATGTCCAAAGAGTTAAAAGGCGTGGCAAAAGGTATTTGCATAATCACCCCAGTCAATCTTACTGGTATCCTGTTCAAATAACCGTGATATCCAGGTCAGCTTGCACACACCTCGGCTAATTAAATAGGATACCTACTAGGCTGCTACCTCCCACAAGCGCAGGAACTGGATAACTCTATCCACCAAAACTTGGATAGATAAGAGGAAATCACCTAGTACTTTTCCCTTTACTGACATGTGAACTTAAAACTTAATGGTTCTCAACCCACTTCACATTTCATTGACAATTAGGAAAAAACTTGTTCGGGCGGGAGGGCGGGACACAAGAAAAAACTTAAACTTAAGTGAGACAAGAAAGGATCAACCGACCACTGACATTTCAAATAGGAAATTGCTACACAATCAAATCATGACATTTGTCTGAACTTACTCCAAAAGAAATTCCACTCAAACTAGAGCATACGACGTATCTAGTAACATATTTGGAGCGGTTTCTAAATTTATCTAAAAAGTAGTGGCTAATTAAGACTTCTGTTACAGAATACATCTCTGACGGAAATATATGTAGACAGCTCTGTCCAAATCTCTCCTAGTCAACGAAAGGAAGGCCAACAACTTAGATGTAGAAAAATAACAGTGTGAAAGACAAACTCAGACCACCCAGGTAAAAAAGAGATAAGGATATTATAAGACAGAATCGGCAAAAAAGATTGCCTCCATGTTAGTATATGATGTGATGCGTGAATCTACAAAAAAATCTAGCACACTGCTTCGATGCTAGAAGTAAACACTTTTTGCGACAGTATTGACTGACAATTTTAATTGGTTTTGTATAATGATAAAACTTCTTCAAACTAAGACAGCAAGAGAGCTTGGGCATCCAAAATATGTTAGCCTCGTGAAAAACCAGATTGTTCCGCCACCCTAAAGAAACAAAATAAGGAAGAAGCAACACACCTGCAACTTGACACAGCTTAAATATGGAATCAAAATTGCAGTCAAAAACAGATAGAACTCCTCTTTCATCCAGATATGAGGACTCTAACTAGAGATAAATCCTAAATCTCGGTCCAAATCATGCAAGGTACTTATGGAAAAGCTCTTAGCATTCTTCCAATGAGTTGGAGTCTGAATCTTTATCAAGGCCGAGCAGTTGGCGTCTGACCATCTTCCATTAACTCTTCATTCCCTTCAATTTCACTTTGAAATCTTAAAAGAAGTAGGAGAATTGAAAATTGGCTCAATTAAATTCCTTGTAGTTCAATTTTTCATTTCTAATTTGGTTAAATTACATTGTGACTACATAATTAATCCTTAGTCTTAACAACATTCTTTTTGACTTCCTGTATCAAAGGTTGCCCTTTATCTTTACCACCAAGAGTGTGAGATCAATTCACTGCGCAACCTTTAGTTACTCAGAGCAACCCCACCCCCAGAAACAATGGATGCATATAAGCATCCACTTTACCATCAGGCCATATGAAACGCATAAAAAGTGAAAGCAGCCACTTATATAAAAGAAAATGCATGAAAAAACAGTGTCATACTTTATCTGTGTCAAATGTACTGAATACCCCTTTCAAGAACTCCACTGCTTCGCTGGTCAGTTCCAGACTCTGCAATAAGACAGACAGTATTGAGAAGGGAACTAACAGAAAGACAGTTAGGAACTAGAAAAATATGAGTATACCATCGGAGTTTCTCTGGTAACAAACAATGTTTTTGTCAAACAACTTAAAGCTTAGAGGGAAAAAAATGAAGCAGCATTGGGATGGAGAAAGACGGTTTCTATCATCTATTCGTTGGTAATTTTCCATTATAGGAACTGTGAATAAGGGAGCTGATTCACCATGAATCAGAAACTTTTTGCAAACAAGATTAACAAATTATTGATATTTCCCATGATCTTTCCTTTGGGCCTCAGTGCCAAGGTTCTTCCAAACATAGACAGCGAACTATAACCATAACAATATCTTGGACTAAACAAATATCATAAAAACCATCTGCTCCAGAAATAGAGTCACCTGATCAGGAGCTTTTTTGAACGGTATAGTGAGGTGATCATCCTTCAGCTTAATTTCATCGTTGTACCCAAATTTTCTTAACACGGTCCACGTGGTCTCAAGTCGACCTTTCTCTATAAAAAGTGCATGAAGAAAAAGAAACCCTGTCAATGTAAGCCCCAGGTCATTTACACCTTGAGGTAGCTTCTCCTGAACTACTCTTTTGACACCCACTATTTCAGCAGGCTGCAGGGGAGCATTGAAGCACTTAATCTGCCAATTTTGATGGAAAATAAATAACACAAAGTGATAGATAGATAATAAGGTTTCGTAAAAGAAAGTAATTGAATTTTTTAATAAACTCGAGGATAACAAAATGAAGAATGACCTGAAATTCATTAAGCTCTTCATCATTAAGAGCATCATCCATGTCATGATCACAAAGGATAAATATCCGTTTGAGTGCTCTAACACAACGGGGTTTAAGAGCCTGGGTTTCATGATCAAAGAGTGGAGCTGTTGGATGAAGTACAGCTTTCTGAGCATAATAGAACACTTCAGGTACCTGTAAAGGTTAAAAATATCATTCTACTGAACTGTAAAATCTCTGCAATGAAAAGACCCTAGTAACAAGTTGCACCCACCTGAACTAGGTTTGCAGCAGAACATTCTATGCAAGTCTCAATCTCGCGGAACCGTTGCATGATTGGAGCCATCACTTGCTCAAGATTCATATGATGCTCCTCATCTCTCTTATCTAGCTTACAGCCAACAACAATTACCGGCACCTTGATCTAACCATGGTAATTCAGGTGATTAAATGCATAGAATTCACATTCTCATTTCTCAATGCAGACTATATTAGTACATTATCCATCCAAAAGAGTTGCACGTAATCACTTTCCATAATGATTATAACTGGAACGACTATATAATTGCATGAACTAAAAAGTGAACAAGACTCCCAGGAAACTACGTGCCAATACTAAAACTAACTCATGACCATAACATAGGCCTAATATACAGTATTTAATCAATTTATTGAAAAAGACACGTAAAAAAAACTTTTCCCTCTCAAGATATTTAGAACTTTTCATGAATTAGAAAGTTTTGGATCACACATTAAAACGTCTTTTTTACCATTTCAATACAAAGATAACGCAGCTTGCATTATTTTTCGTTCGATTCGGAAATTTCTAAATATTACTTTAGAAATCTAAACTAAACATTTTTCGATCTAACTAGATTAACAATGAAAATAATAAGGGCACATAAATTGGACAGCTGATGTTTTTTAGTATAAAACGAGAACCTCTAAGCGACGAAACTCGAAAAGCCAGAAAGTAGTCAAGCGATTGAGTGTAGAAGGCTGATCGCAAGCATAGGTGAGAACAACAGCATCAGCTCGCTTCAATTCTTCAGCAACCTTACCTCTGCTCTCCAAACTACCAAATCACATAAATCATCAATCCATGCAATTCATCAAAATTTGAAAAACAACAAATCAACTGTTAAAATTCCAAAATAGGGACCAAAAAACACTAGGTGATTCTTCCCAGCCACGGTGCACAGAGTTATGTGTCAGTTATCCCATGGATTTAGGTGCGCAAAAGCTGGCCTGGATACCACGTTTATAAAGAAAATCCAAAATAGAGACATAAAAACACTACATGATTCTTCCCATCTGTCCTGTCCTGTCTTACCCTTAGATGGACATAGTAACCTCATATTTCGAGGATTTAGTCAAGGTACACACTAAAGTTGGCCCGAACACGATAATTATCAAAAAAAAATCCAAAATAGAGAATTACGAACCTTGAGGAAGTATCAATGATGGTAACAGGAACATTATCAGGATAGAGATCGGCAGAAAGTCGAGTCGGAGGAAGAACCGGCGGGACTTCCTCCGGGAAAGTTTCACTGGCGGCAGCGGTAATGAGGCTTGATTTGCCGGTAGCACGATCGCCGACGACGACAACACGGACGTTATTACGGCCACCGGAAATTGAACCGCCGAGCATTTGGATTTGACACTGGCAAAATGGGAATCGAATCAAAATGTATTATGTAGTACTAGTTATTATTTTATTCCTGTGGAGGAGTTTTCTGTTGCTTTTGAAAGAAAAAAAAGTATGTAATTTAATGAAGGAAGGATGTATATGATTGAGGTGTGCAACTACCATATGGAATTAGTGGGAAGGTAACTGTCGAGGGACAAATTCATGGCGGATGGGTTACTTAGGAATTGGAACTGGATTGGCCTTAGTGGCCCACTAAGAAGATTTTGGGCTTGATTAATTAAAGAGTGCATAAATAGCCGTTTGAAAACGGTAAAATTACAAAAAAAA
>NC_061119.1:93081432-93096396 GCF_002878395.1 Capsicum annuum
CACACCCCTCTCCTCTTTAAATTATCGATTGTCTCTCTCCTCTCTCTCTCGACAACTTCTCTCAACAGTTCTGCAAAATTTTTCCCTTTAATCCCCAGCGGCTTCAACCTCTGGATATAAATATTCAAGTGAGTTCCTTTTCGACTTTCAACCGTCAATTGACGTGAAGACTTCTCCAACGATAACAACTTTGAGTTCTTCATCATTTCATTTCTTCTTTCATAGGTAAAAATTTATGTCTTTTTAGTTATGAAGAAACAGAGGAACTTGAGTCAACTTCTCTTCTAGTATTGATTAACAATTTTAATATTTCTTTCTTAAATTTGAATTATGGACTGAATAAAATCCTAATTTTTGTCAATTCTTCTCCACTCTTTTTGGTGTGAAATATAATTTTTTGTTGTTATTGTAGTTCTTGTTGTCGAACTATTGATTCAATTTGTTGGTGATTTTTGGTCACTGTTGATGTTTAGTGTGTGTGTGTGTGTTGTATTAGTGTTGCTGGGTTGATTTGTTATTTTTCATGGTAAAAATAGTGTTGCAACAGATTAACCATCTGATTCAATAGATTAACCACTTGATGCAGTAGTTTAACCATCTAATGCACCATATTAACCATCTGATGCAACAAATTAACCATCTAATTCAACAAATAAATAATCTGATACAACAGATTAAATATCTAATCAACAAATGAACAGAATAGATCATTCATCTATTGCAATAGACGACACTTTTTTTGGAAGAAATCTAAATAATATTGATCCAACAGATAACTCATTTGGCAACAGATGAGTGATTTATTTCAACAGTTGTGTCGCCTATTTTTATTGTTTCTAATGAATTACTCATCTGCTACAATAGATTGCTTATAGGTTCAACAGATAACCTAACTGGTGTAACAGATGAGAGACCTATTTTTATTATTTCTAACAGATTACTCATCCGCTGTAATAGGTTGGTTATATGCTGCAACAGATATCCTACTTGGTGTAATAGATGAGTGATCAGTTTTTATTATTTCCAATGGATTATGCATCCGCTGCAACAAGTTGGTTATATGCTGCAACAAATATCTTACCTGGTGCAACAGATAAGTGATCTGTTTTTATTTTTTCCAACGAATTACTTATCCACTGCAATAGGTTGGTTATATGCTGCAACAGATACCTACCTGGTGCAACAGATGAGTGATCTGTTATAATTATTTTCAATGGATTACTCATCCATTGCAATAGTTTGGTTATATGTTGTAACAGCTAACCTTCCTGGTGTAACAGATGAGTGATTTATTTTTATTGTTTCCAACGGATTATCATTCATTGTAACAGGTTAGTTATATATTGCAACAGATAACCTTCCTGGTGCAACAGATGAGTGGTTTGTTTTTATTATTTCCAATAATTTACTCATCCATTGCAACAGGTCGATTATATGTTGCAACAGATAACATACCTGGTGCAATAGATGTATGGTTTATTGTAATTATTATTTTATTATTTTGCATGTTAGATTTACTATTAAACTATTATAATTTATTTTATGTTCTTGTTAATTTAAGATAATATAACTCCCCAAAGAAAAGAAACTGAATCAAGTCTAAGTAAAGGAATAAGTGAAGCAGCTAGGCTACATCCACCACTTTATGAGCTTGCTTTACAAGCGTTATCTCAATCAAGAGTAGAAGATAATGAACACGGGGAGGAGAAATATTTCAAAAGAGATAATCCAAATGCTAATAGACCTTTCACCAAAGAGTTGGTCAAAATCTTCATCATTGATTGTTATCCTGTGAGACTGTAGTACGATGGTGCCACAGATTTAACAAGTGATTTCGTGGTTAAGTCAACTATGGAAAAATCTTTCGACACCTTCATAAAAATACTTCGAGAATAAAACTTGGATTCTTATTTCAAGGAAAGCTGCTTTGGGCAATATCTTGATTTGTCGGAGGACAACAATGCTCGTTTTCAAATGAAAATGGTATGTGATCTTCTCAAGTATAGGTTTATGTATAAAAACAAAGATAAGATGGATGAGGTGTGGATAAATTACTGTGGCATGCCTATTTGTTTTGGTTGGAAGGAGTTTTTCATAGTTACTAGACCAAAATATTATCCTCCTCCTCCCCCTTCTCAAGTTATACCTACTTTAATCCCAAAAAGTACCCCACACACTTAAAAAAGACAAAGGCAAGTCGAGTGATTATGATGGCCTAGTTTCCATTATTGGTCCAAGTTTCAAAAACAAAAATTTGATAGAAGCGTTGAAAAATAAAAGACTTTCAAAAAAGCACAAGCAATCATTGTGCTTAGTTTGTACATAATATTGTTTGGGCGAGAGATGTTAACAACAACATAAGCCTCGGTTTGATAAATATCTCTGAGGATCTTGAGGCATTTAACAGCTATCCTTGGGGTTATGAAAGCTTCAAAATGACTGTCAAATATTTATTGACTCCGTTAACGCCAAAGATAGTGAACTTATATGGCTTTTCATGGGATTTCATGGTAAATATTTCTTTTATTATGATATGATTCATTTTTTTATTCAATAATGCTTTTGATTTATTGGAGTTATGTTATAGGCTTGGTCATTTGAAGTCATTTCTTATTTGAGACAACAAGTGAACTATCAGGAAGAAGTTTCTTGTCTAAGAATCCTGAGATGGTTGTCGGCCAAAATTGATAAAAATGCATATTTCTTGATCTTTTCAATCCCCCAAAGGAAGCAGTAAGTCTAATTCTAATCAAGTTTCTATTTTAATTAGTGATTATTTTAAATGATTTCATCATCATTCTAATATATGTACTAATTTATTTTAGATTGTCCATCCGTGGCTTGTTCCGACCAATCGAGAGTTGAAGATGCCATTTTTTCTTACTTTACGGTCCGTGCAAACTTTATCAAATCCTAAGATCGTTGATAGAAAAAAATAGAATTGTTTAAAGCAACAACCATCACAAGAAAAATAATTTTGGAGGGTAGGCTTTTTGTTGTTGATGATGGTAATAGTAACGGTAGTGGTGCTGCTGTTAGGGGTAATGATGCTCCTCTTATAATTTTTGAAACAACAAGCTATTATGATTATGATCATACTGATTATACAAATTTTACCACTTCTAGCAAATGTTCTGTATGCAAATGTCAAGACTGCAAGGCGAAATATGATGGAGTGATTAATGCTATTAATGCACTAATTGCTTCGATAAAGAAAATGACATCTAAGAGGGGCATATCCATACACTCTACCAGAGATCAAGATGGCTAAGAGGAGAAGGAAAGATACTTCTAGAGTATCATCAAACATAAAAAAAAGAAAAATTACAACGCCTCTGTCTTTGTCTTGCACCGCTGTTCAATGTACAAGGGCTACAGGAGAGCAGCATGAGCTGAAGAAGGTGAATGTATATCATCTATTTCAACAAACAAACAAGCACATATCTATTTCAACAGATGATACATCTGCTGAAAAATATCAAACAGATATATACATTTGTTGCAACTGTTGTCTAACCTATTGCATCAGATGCGTTATCTGTTACAACATATATTTGTCTGTTTCAGCAAATCAAATAGTTTTTCATACTATTTTAACTTGTACCAATATATTGTATAGCTGTTGCGACAGACAAACAGAAATATCTGCATAATGCAACAGATGACCAACCTATTGCAACAGATAATTAATCTGCCACAACAGGTATGGTATCTATTACAACAGATAGACAATATGTTGCATTATAAAAATTCAACTTTCATCAGACATAAAAAATTGTCACTACATGTATGTAAAGTGAAGTGAAATGGCTTGAAATAAAAAATTGTTATCGTTTTCGTCTCTGTCTTTGTACATATTCTTCTTTATACACGGGCTCCAACCATTTAGGTAGTACCCTATAAGCCCAGACCTCTTGCATCTTTTCTACAGCGGTGTCGTACATACCGGTCATTTCTGTGCCGGTAAGCAAATACTTGATGTATGTAAGCGAGTATAGCCCGCACGCGGCACTGGTTTGATTTTTTGAAAGTGGATATTCTTATTTCGACCTTTAAAATTTCATAATTCCTTCATCAAAACTAAAGCCGACAAATGATCCATCAGTTTACTCTGTGTTAACAACTTAGGGAACAACATCAAGAGTGACTGCACGTGGGTTAAAAAAGTGGCCTCCTTAAAGACAAGTAAGTTGCAGTCATAAACTTTAATCTTTTCCTCGTCGAGTAGCATCTCAACAATGAGAAAATATTTGACTTTCACATTTATGACTACAAGAATTCTCGTTGCCTTAGTACAACTCTTGCAGTGTGGATATGGCCTCTTCCCTCTAACATAGTTAATCATGTCTTCATCCCATTTGAACGTAAAAACTAACTTATCAAATCTCCAAATAACGGGAGGAGCTTGACTACGGAGAGTATTGTATCTACTCTTGAAATTATTGTAGAAGTTGAGGTCCATTATCCTATCAGCAGCATCATAAGCATCCGGGTACGCTAATTGCCTACCCCTCATTAGGCAAAGAATTTTGTCAATATATTATAGTATAAGAAGATAATTTTTAAATAGGTTGGTAATTATAAAGAAGAAAAATACAGTGGAAAGATTTTGTTGCAGAGGGTTCTTTGAATCAATTCATAGATTACCCAGCTAACGCAACTTATGCAACATATGTGTATTATGTTGCAACAGAATACCCAGCTGTTGCAATAGATTACACATCTGTTACGTAGTTTCTTCTTCATGGAGTAGATAGGAAGGCTAGGTTAGCAAAAGTAAACTTACATTTTCCACGTACCACTCATGCATATTTGTCATTCTCGTGAAGTCTTGGGTATCAAATAAATGCATGGTATTTTCTTGTGGAACCTTCGTCTTGTCAGTCATGATTTTTTGCAGTTTCTTCTTCTTTTCATAGCTAAGTGACTTGTATATGTCCACCTTCTTCAGCGGCCCCTGAATTTCAACAGCTCTTGGAGCATGAGGAGTTGTAATTTTTTTTAGATTTTCGATTGGAAAGTACTTGGCTAATTGCTCTTTTCTTCCTCCTAACCGCTGCTGTAGGAGTGTATGGCTCCCCCACCTTCTTGGATGATATGACACCCCTCTTGGATTTTAACTCCTCAGTAGCTTCAATAATAGCCTCTAGTTTTTTAAAGAGTTTATCCTTTCTGTCCTTACACACTTTGCATTTGTAATAAGAATATGAGGGTGAAGAGGGGTGATAGGGACCTGGGGTGTTTCCAAACATATTTATTTCTTCCTGAGTACCAACATGATCATAATCATGACTAAAAGCAACAACAGCATCAGGATGACTGCCACCATTATCCTGCTCAGTAGGCACTATCCAAGGATGCACAACTTATAAAAAAGACAGAAGGAATTTAAATCATATTATATAATAATTATTTGCAGTCAGTTGGGTTATATGTTAACACAACCAACTTATGCAACAGATGATATATCTGCCGCAATAACTGATCTGTATTTCATAATAGATTGATAATATATTACATCAGATTACCCATCTGTTGCATAATTTATAGTAGATGGGTAATCTGTTGAGTCGGGTTTAGGGAACCAAAGCAATAGATGGTTAATCTATTATGAAATATGGATCCTCTATCATAACAGATTATGCATTTATTGTACCAGTTATAGTTGATGGGTAATCTGTTTTAATAGAAGACCCGTCTGTCGTAACAGATAGCACATCTGTTTCAATATCTTTCTTTGAGACAAATTATTTTAGTTGAAAGAAGACGTACTGCATCATTCGGAGGTTTAAAGATATTATCCTCATAAGGTTTTTTGCTGCCCTTTGCAACCAACCACCTAAGGATCCTTGAATGAGAAACTTCATCCGAGTAATCCTTGAACTGCTTTCGGAGGGGGGAATGACTTCAAATGTCCAAGCCTAAAAAATATAAATAGGAAGCAAGAAAAAAAAGTCATAATAACTAGATTCAATATAAATTAATGGATGAGTAAAAATAGTGATCAATTTTACCATGAAAGCCTAAGGAAAGCCGTATAATGTGATCATCCCTGGGCATAGCTTCATCAGTAAATATTGGACAGTCAAGTAGTAGTTGTTATATCCCTAGGGATAATCGTTGAATTTCTCAAAATCATCAGCAAGCACAACAAATCATCTTCTATGACTATCCTGGCGTCTCTTGTCAATAAAACAGAATGGACAAATCAAACTAAGCACAATTTCTCCCTGTACTACTTTGGTATGTTTTTATTCTCGAGATCTGCTATCAAATCTCCCGCTTTGTAGTTACTTACAACAATGCCCAACAATCTATTTTTTTACTTGTGTTTGTTGGACCTTTAGTGGGGTGTATCCTTAATGAGAGGTTCTTCTAGAAGATCACATCTCAAGCTCATCACTATGGCAAATTCTTTTAATCCAAAACAAACCGGCATGCCATAGTAGTTGATCCAAATTTCATCTATTATTTTTTCACCCTCCTTTAAATCTTTATCATCCCCCACGTACTTAATCCTGCGCTTGTGTAGTACCCTAAACTTTTTTTAAAGTCTAATTTAGTCTCCAGAAGAATTAGGGATGACTTCCTAAGTGAATAATGTTTAAATCATATAGAATTTCCCTAGTTTTGACTTTTTATCATGTGAAAAATTGAATTAGCTTTCCAACAATACCAATTTGTCAAAATCTGGTATCGGGGTAAAAAATTATGGATATTTTACAGAGAACTGTCTGAACTGCCCAGGAGCGATGGGTAGGCCAACGGACCGTCGCGCTCGCGATGGACCATCGCTTCGGCCATCGTAACTGAGGCAGAAAACCCATTTACTCGCCAAGTGCGATAGTCAGGTCGACGTACCTTCGAGCTAGCCATGATCCGTCGCCCAAGCCATCACAACTGAGGCAGTAACCCTGCTTTTGGGCAACGTGCGATGGGCAGGCCGATGGATCGTTGAGCCTGTAACGAACCATCGCTCAAGCCATCGCACACTTCCATTCAACGAATTAAAGTCATTTTTAAAAGGATATTTGGGTCTTTTTCCATTATTTTAACACATATTATATCAGATCAAGGCTCATAACTCCTCATTCATCCGTAACATCAAAATTAGGATTTCTTTCAAGATCAAAACCCAAGAACAAGATTAAAACCCTTCTTCAAGAAAACTCAAGAATCAAAACGTCACTATTCAAGAACCTTCAAGAAAAGTTAACCTCCTTCAAGATTCAATCTTTTAAGGTATGTTAGATGTTGATTCATAGGTTCCTTCCACCTATGAAACTCAAGAATCCTTTTTGAAGTGCAAAGATTGTGTATTTATGATTTTCATGATTATGATTGAATTGAAGTTCATGTTTATGTTATTCTTGAGTTTTGATTCATGTTTTAGATTTCAAATTCTAAGAGTTAATCCTAGTAGGTGATGATTGGTATGATGTTCATGATAAACCCTTCAAATTGCATGTTGATTGATGTAGCCATGTTATTTAGATGTATTGTTGGTCGTATAACCAAAGCATGCTCCCTATATGTTTGATTAAATGCCTAGGTGAATGAAGTAGTGCAATTATAGCATGTTAATTTGAAATTCCCCTTTCGTGTACAAGTTAATGTATGTTAAGTGTTTGTTAAAAGGCTTTGGTGAATGAATTATGATACATTAGTATGTATGCCTATATGTCTATAAGTTTATGATCTCAAATACTTGAAAGGATGCTTCAGTGATTGTATTGCGAATGATAGACAATTGACCTGTTATTCAAGAATTGTTATGCTTTACTTTTATGCTATCGAGTCCTGGGGGTATTTAATACCAGATAATTTAGCTATGTGCCTAGAGCCAGTGTCAGTTATAGTACTCTCAGTCAAGTCACGATAAGTAGTATTCTCAGTCAGTTATAGTATTCGGTAGAACTCAGTCATCTTCATGACTTAGGAAAGTTCAGTAAGCTTAGTAACATCCCAGTCCAATTCAGTCATCAATTCAGAACTCAGTAGCATTCAATCAGCTAATAGAACTCAGTAGTTTTCCGCCAGTCAACGAAACTCAGTAAATTCAGCTCAACTCAGATAATCAGTATGACCAGTAACAGATTTAACTCAGTCTAGTACAGTCTAAGAATCAGTTCAGTGTCTTCAATTAGGAGTAGGATTTAGCACCAAGCGAGGGCAGGGATGACGACTTTCTCGTTAGTCAGGTGAGTCATTAGTAGCAGTCCCTGTACTCCAGAACTGCGTAGCCAGTGCAAGATGAGGAGTTACCCATTAGATTAAGGCTTGACTACCTTCTAGGAGTCACCCATTAGATTAGGCATGACTTCTTGTTTAGGGTCACCCGTTAGACAGGCTTGGCCATAAAAATGTCTTTACCCGTAGCACGGTACTGACACCCTTCCAGCTGGGGTTACAGATTGAAACCCACCAGTTTAGATTTGGGGCATGTCGGTTAGATGACTACTTTCCACAGTCTCAATTTTAGATTCAGTCTCAGTAATTGAACTCAGTTTAGCTATATAAAAATCAGGACTATCAGATATAGATAATCAGCTTAGTAAAGAACTTAAATAGTTCCAGAAATTTAGAGATCACCCGTTAGATAGGCTTGATCTTATTTTCAGTAAATTATATTCATTATCAGTAGATTCAGAGATCACCCGCTAGATAGGCTTGATCTCAAATTCAGTCAATAAGTGCTAGTATCAGCAGATTCAAGGATCACCCGCTAGATAGGCTTGATCTCAGATTTCAGTATTTATAGACTTAGTTATTAGAATTCAGTATCAGTAAACTCAGATAGCAGTTATCAGTAAACCCAGTTATCAGTAATTCAGTTATTAGAATTCAGTATTTAGTGTTACTACGATTTCAGTTATAGTTTGTGCATTCATGCATGTATCCTCATTCAGTAGTCTCATGTTATCCAGTCAGCTATAGTTCATGCATATGAGCCTTTGCATTTAGCCTTACCTCATCTAGCTTACCAGTATATTCTCACGTACTAACGTATACTTTTCTCTTGCGCTATGGTGTTTTATACTATAGGTTTAGAAGCACGGATCTAGAGCACCCTTAGTAGTTCAGATTCAGCTAGCAGCAGTAGACTTAGAAGTGAGTCCTCATCATTCGAGGATGTTCTATTTTTTCATTATATTTCTAGATTCAGTATTTTAATAGACGGAGTTAGTTGGGGGATTGTCCCATCAACTTCTTATTGAGACAGTTTAGAGATTTCAGACTAGATGTTCAGACAGTTACTTTAGTATTTTTGATACTTTATTTAGTTGTATTTTAGTTTTTGAACCTTATGTCAAGTTTTCGCCAGTTGTTTTCCGCATTTTTACAATATATTATACAGTGCTCAGTTACAGGTATCAGAAGAGGGTTAGCTTATGGTCTTTTAGGATCATAAGCATCGTGTAGCGTCCGAGGTTCAGAATTTGAGGCATTACAGCTTGAGAAGACCACATACCATGTTCATTTAGAAACAGAGAGTGTGGTCCTCAGGCAGCTTAAGAAAGTATACAAAGTAGCTCATCTTAAAAAGACTGTCTATGTTTTCATTCTTCATAATACTTATAAATTCATCAAAACCTTTACCAAACTGACATTTAAGTACAAGATCACCTGTTACTTCTTTAGGGTGATCCATTAGCATCGCAACTCAAAACTTATCGATACTAATGGTTTTGACAGGATCATGCTGGGATTTCAATATTAATTCACACCCCATTGGTGAGAAGGATTTCTCACTTTCCTCAGCTTTATTTTTCCCTGACTGAAATTGTTCAGAAAGTTCGTCCAAATCTATCTGTACTCTAGCCTTTTTTGTTGGGTGGTCAGAAGTTAATCCACTTTTAGTTTCTTTTCTTTTGGGAGACATCTTTTAATTACAAATAATAGAAAAACTAATAATACATTACATTTGATGTCTGCATAATTTTTTTAAAAAGGTAAGGCAAATTTTAATAAATTATTATACATCACATTATAAAAAAATACTCCAACGGATAACCCATCAGTTGGAACAGATGGAGAATCTATTTGAAGACCTATTTAATATCTCCCAACAGATCTTCCACCTATTGCAACAGATGGACCACCAATGCCACCTCCGATGCCACAACCAATGCCACCACCAATGCCATCAAGACCATCACCAATGCCACCAAGACCACCTCTAATGCCACCAAGACCACCACCAATGCCACCAATACTAACAACAATACCAAGATCGCCAACACTACCACCAATATCAATACCAACACCAAGATCACCGATACCACCACCAAAATCACAAATACCTAAACCACCAATAATAGCCACCAACACCACCATAAACACCATCTAATAATACCACGACGGTTAATAAAATACTATAACAAAAACTAGAGTTTTTTCGGGTGCTTTCTACGTTTTTAGCATCAAAACTCAAAATTGTTAACCCATTCTCGAAGATACTACAACTAAAAGTCTTCTTTTTCATCATCAACTAAAAATCCCTAATTTTTAATAAAGAAAAAATGTAGAACTTTTGTCAAACTCTGTTACCTGTGAAGACAGAGAAAATAATGAATATAAGTGAGAATGAAGTCGAAAATAACAACTATGTGATCGAAAATGGGAAGAAAATTAATCTGTTTTAAAAAGTTAAGCAATATGTTAAGTAATTGTTGTCTGTATTATTGAGAGATAGAGATAGAGAGAGATAAAAGCAAGAACTTGAGATTTGAAATGAGAAAAAGTTTTTCCCACAAATGGATGATTTATATGGGTTGATCTATAATTTTGGAAAATGAATGACAAGTTTTGAAATTGTTAATTTGGTTCGAATTGATCTTAATTAATTTTTAAAACATTAAACTAATGAGAATCTTTTCAACTCAGAGTGATCGATCGATGACTCAGGTCTGGATGAACGCAATGCCAACATCATGCAATTGCAAAGACTCAATTGAAGTTGTAGTTGACCCTATGAACTCACCCCTAGTTCTACCTAAATCAATTTAGGTACTAGCTTAACATTAAGCTAATGAGAATCTTTTCAACTCAAAGTGATCGATCAGCGACTCGAGTTGGGATGAATGCAATACCAATACCATGCAATTGCGAAGACTCAATTAAAGTTGTAGTTGATCCTATGAACTCATTCATCCCTAGTTCTACAAAAATCAATTTAGGTACTATCTTAACATTAAGTTAATGAGAATCTTTTCAACTCAGAGTGCTCGATCGATGGCTCAGGTCGAGATGAACGCAATACCAATACCATGCAATTGCAAAGACTCAATTAAAGCTGTAGTTAACCCTATGAACTCATTCATCCCTAGTTCTACAAAAATCAATTTAGGTACTAGCTTAACATTAAGTTAATAAGAATCTTTTCAACTTAGAGTGATCGATCGATCACTCGGTTTGGGACAATACCAACACCATGTAATTACAAAGACTCAATAGAAGTTATAGTTGACCCTATGGACTCATTCATCCCTAATTCTACCAAAATCAATTTAGGTACTAGCTTAACATTAAGTTAATGAGAATCTTTTCAAATCAGAGTGATCGATCGACGACTCGAATCGGGATCAACGCAATACCAACACTATGTAATTGCAAAATCTCAATGAAATCTGTTGTAATAAATGATTGAGCTGTTGGAAATTTTCAAATAGATATTCATATATGTTGCAACAGATGACATATATGATTTAATTATCAAATAAATATTTTTATTTGTTGTGACAGATGACTAAGTTGTTGGAAGTTTTTAAACAGATATTAATATATGTTGTAACATATGACATATCTGATTTAATTATCAAATGGATATTTGCATCTATTGTTACAGATGACTGAGCTGTTGGATTTTTTCAAATAGATATTGATATCTTTTGCAATAGATGACATATCTGTTTGAAAATCTTTTTTTCTTTTAATTTTAAAGCGAGCTTCTATCCGAAAGAAAAAAGATAGATAAAATAGTACTACTAAAGGCGGTAAAAAATATTTCTTGGATAACTCAAAAATCTCATTGACTAGCCTTATCTTATCTTTCCAATGTCACCCGTCTTTCTCGTGCCCCTCAAGTTATTAATGAATATTAATTAATGAAAATTTAAACCCACGTCTACATCTAGAATTATCTCATCTCTCCTTCAGCCCTGAATTTATTTTATTCATCTCTCATTATTTTATTTCTCTCCTCTTTAGGGTTATCATAATTTTTTTCTCTTTTCTCTTTTCTCTCCTTTTTCTTATAAAGATCCTTTCCGATCTAAATTGATCCATATCTTTCCTTGACTAAAATTATTGTTTTGATCTCCTTTTGACATTGCAGATAAGGTATGATTCACTATTGCTCTTTCATTCTCATCTTCTTCTTTGCAAGTTATTTACATCTATTTTTTTATTTAATTACCATTTATCCATATCATATTTATTTAAAAAATTTGAAGGAACTAGTGTTGAATAAATAAACCGAGAATTTTTATTATAATATGCGAAAAAGTCATTTGTTGGGAGAAGTTTAAAAGCCTTGTTGACAGTATCATTTTTTTTGTATGTATTTTGTTTGTTTCTTTATTATTGATGTAGTTATTGATGTTGCTAATGGGGTTGGTATTGTTGGAACTTGTTGTGTGGTGTTTTTTATGGTGTTGGAACAAAGAATGTTACTTTTTTGTTATTGATGGTGTTGGAACAAATGATGTTATTTCTTTGTTGTTGATATTTTTTATTTGTAGTTTATACTGTTGTTGATGTTGCAACAGACGAAAAAACTGTTGGAATAAATCAAACCACTAACTAGCAAAGCTGGTCTGATGTATTCCATCAGACTCCACATCTGTTGCAACAGACTCCACATCTATTGCAACAGACTACACATTTGTTGTAATAGACTCCACATTTATTGTTATAGACTACACATCTGTTGCAACAAACTATACATCTATTGCGACAGACTACACATCTATTGAAACAGATTCCACATCTGTTGCAACAGATAAATAATATTCTTTTTATTCTTCTTTTATTTGACATTAATTTTTTTCCTCTTCTTTGTAGATATAAGAAACTAAAAGTTGATCAACTTTTGCTCGATCAACACAAGAGGCTACAGTAAAGATGGGTTCGGAGGAATAAACTGCTTGCAGATGAAACACTTTATATGTGGGAGGTATGTATTTCTAATAATATTACCGTGAAAACACATATAGAGTATACTGATTTTGTGAATGTTGTTTTTACCGTTTAGTAATTGATTATTCAAACAAGATATCTGTAATTTTACAGTTAAGTTTTATAGGTCCAAACTGATAAGGCTGAGGGACCATGAATATGGTTCTGATACCCTGTTAAGATTTAATATCCGTTGTTGCTCATGTTTATATGTCAAGCATTATGAAGGGATCTAGTTTTGGTGTCATTGTTAAGAGATTTAATAGCGATTGGACTAACTTTTAGGATGCATTGGACTCTAAGAGGGCCTTCGAAGCCTCCTACTGCTTCAACTAAGAACGAAAATCAATATAGTTATTGCGCTAGCCCAAATTTATATGGTTGGATTGCTCGAGGTAATGATTATATGCCAGAAGATGTGGTAGAACAATTCCTGCGAGGGAAAATAGGGGGTTAATGAAAGACTATATCATCTGAGAGCTAATTGAAGAGAAAACATAGGGTAGAAAGGAACTTCTAGCGTATCGAACTGATGAAACTGACTTAGAACATGAGAAATCTGAATCAAGTGCAAATATGAAAGTGTATCTGGTAATGAAAAATTCATTTATTGTTTCTCTGAAAGAAAAATAATGTAGATGGACAATTTGCTAGGGAGCAGCGACTAGGTAGCGTGGTCGGGATTATCACCTAGATAGAAAATAGCAGAAGAACAAGAAAGAACCTTCACAAGCATCGAGGGTTGAAATGATGTATAGTAAGTCTAGAAAACTTGAGCTAATAACAGCTGCAGTAAAAATAAGAAATCTAAGAGAAGGCTGCAATTTTTGAATTTTAAATTGCATCCCATGCCTTCTTGTTAGTGTTTTCGATTAGGCCCGTTGTTGACCTGATCAGAACCACAAACAAAATTGAAAGGCAGATTGAGTATCATTAATTCCTTAGCTATATGGATATAATTGATTGTATTTTTTAGCCTTAGCATACTTTCAACATATCTTGGAAAGATCAGAGACTTGCGGTAGTATTTGTATTTTGATAATTATTAAGCTTTCCTCCAGCTTGCTGATTTGGTATTCAAGCTTGTCGTTTCCATCTTTGAACTTGGTATAGAGTTCCTGGTATTTTATGAGCTCGATCAGGAACACTTTCTTTGAAGTAGTGGCATTGTAGAAGCCCTTCAAAACACTTTCTTCATAAGCCTTAAATGATACATGTAGGGTCACTATGTATGTTTTAGGTCAAAATATGTTGATGAACACTCAAGCAGTGGTCCCAATAGTTAATAGCTCACTTTTATTGAGTGTTGCTCAATGCAGCTTACTTAACCAACCTTCAAGGGATTTGACAAATTAATTAGCAATGAGTTACGTATTGTTTGATCTAAATTAACTCTACCAAGCCTATCAAACGTAACGTAACTCCAGGCTCATTATCCTATAAAAATAATTTGCTCGAGTTAGTGCACAAATCAAATGAGCTCAATCTCTCAGCCTTTCTGCTGATCAATCTTCTCCTATATAGAGCACTAGATATCTGCCATGCAAAAGTCTACACCATCGACAGAAATTCTTGCCACAATGAAAGTCTTTAGAAGAAAAGATTAGAAATCTCTCAATATCACTTTTATGACTTATTTAACGTCTCTTGCAATTATATTGGAATGGACAAACCAAAATAAGAATAATTGCTCACTATGTCCATTCTAATATATTGGCAAGAGATGTCAAGATAACCGTAAAAGTGATATTGAGAGATTACTAGCCATGCCTTCTAAAGACTTTC
>NC_061119.1:93099396-93122341 GCF_002878395.1 Capsicum annuum
TAAAAGTGATATTGAGAGATTACTAGCCATGCCTTCTAAAGACTTTCGTTGTGGCAAGCATTTCTGCTGATGGTGTAGACTTTTGCATGGCGGATATCTTTTCATCTATTTGGAAGAAGAGTGATTAGCAGAAAGGCTGAGAGATTAAGATCATTTAATTTGTCCACTAACTCGGGCAAAGATTTTTTATAGGGTAATGAGCTTGGAGTTACGTAATGTTTGATAGGCTTAGTAGAGTCAGTTTAGATCAAACGTTACATAACTCCTTGCTAATTAATTTATCAAATCACTTGAAGGTTGGTTGAGCAAAGCTGGATTGAGCAACACTCAATAAAAGTGAGTTATTCAACTATTGGGACCACTGTTTGAGTGTGCATCAACACATTTTGACCCAAAACATACATAGCGACCCTACATGTATCATTTAAGGCTTCTAAGGAAAGTGTTTTAAAGGGCTTCCACAATGCCATAACTTCGAAGAAAGTGTTCCTGATTGAGCTCAGAAAAGACCAAAAACTTTATACCAACTTCAAAGGCGGCAACAACAAGCTTGAATACCAAATTGACAAGCTAGAGGCAAACTTGAAAATTATCGGGATTCACATACTACAGCAAGCCTCTGATTTTCTTCAAGAAATGTTGAAAGCATGCTAAAGCTAGAAAACACAATCAATTAATCCATATTGCTAAGAAAGTAATGAAACTCAATCTATCTTTCAATATTATTTGTTGTCAATAATAGTGGACCTAATCGAAACCACAAACAAGAAGGCATGGTATGCAATTTAAAATTCAGAAATTACAGCTTTCTCTTAGATTTCTTATTTTAACTGCAGTTGTTATTGGTGCAAGTTTTCTAGACTTACTGTACACCATTTCAACCCTCGATATTCATGAGGCTACTTTCTTGGTCTTCTGTTATTTTCTATCTAGGTGATAATCCCAACCACGCTACCTAGTTGCAGCTCCCTAGCAAAGTGTCCATCTGCACTATTTTTTTCCATAGAAACAACAGACAGATTTTTCATTACCGGATACATCTTCATATTTGCACTTGATTCAGATTTCTCATGTTTTAAGTTAATTTCATCAGCCAGATTCGATAGAAGTTCTTTGATACCCTATGTATCCTCTTCAATTAGCTTTCAGATGATATAGTCTTTCATCAACTCCCCTTTCCCTCGCAGGCATTCTTCTTCGGCTCCTTCTGGTGTATAATCATCTTCTCGAACAACCCTTCCATATAAATTTTGGTCAGGAGAATTTCTATTATTTTTTCATTCTTGTTTGGTGCAGCACGAGGCTTTGAAGGCCTTCTCAAAGTCCAATGCACACTTAAAGTTAAGTCCAATCGCTATTAGATCTCTGTAATGACACCAAATATTGATACCTTCTCAAAACTTGACACGTATAAACATGAGCAACAACTGTCAGTAATTTGTAACAGGATATCGACACCATCATCATAGGGCCCTTAGCCTTATCAATTTGAACCCATCAAACTTAACTGTACAATACAGGATCTTATTTGAATGATCGGTGTCTAATCGGTTAAAAATTGCATTAACAAAAATATTATACTTTTTATGTGTTGTTCCGATGACTTTATCTGTAATACTTAACTCCCACACATGCTAGTGGATCCATCCATCTGCATGCACCTTATTCTTTCTAGCCCATCTATAGCTTAAACTGAATAAACAGATGACTAACAAGTTGCAACAGATGCCACATCTGTTTAAATTGTCAAATAATTACAGATATTTGTTACGACAGATGATCAATCTGTTATAACATATGACATATCTGTTGAAAAAATTCAAACAGATATATCCATCTGTTGCAATAAATTATCAATATGTTGTAAGTTATCTAACAGATGGAATATATTTTGCAACAGATTACCCATCTATTCGATTTATTTTAAAGCAATTTTCTTTTCTTTTCGAAATACAATAAAAGATAAAATGTTGTATTTAGATCCGTTTTTTTAATTACATATTCGAAAAGTCACCAGTTTTATTTAATTAAGGGATGGACAATTGTGGATTTTTGACTTATCCCTTCGAATTCAATCATTTATAGATAGGTCTCTCCATACTCGTTCATTTTACTACACTTACAAGTATGGCTGGTCCAGATTCGTACAACCAGATTAATATGAAAAATGGTTCGTAAATAAATAATAAAGAAAAAAATGATAAACACAATTTATAACTGTAAAAGAATGGTTATTTAATTTTAATAACTGATCGTGACTTTTCACCATTTTTTGTTTTTAAATTTATTTTTTAAAATTATGTATTTATTATATAATAACAAAAGTCACAATATTGAATTAATTAACTTATATGATGATTGTTAAGAAAAAAGTGAACAGTCATGACTTTTTGTCTAAAACACATTCAACAATGTTGTTGATGCATCAAATTTTTTCATCTGTTGCGACTGATGTATCAGCTGTTAGAAGAAATAAAAAAAACTATTAAAACAAATGGTCAATTTGTTACAACAGATGGTTTATCTGTTGCAACAGATATATAATCTATTGTTAGAACTCAATAAAAATGGTTATTATTTAAGAAACGGTTATTGAAAAGGTATCTTCGATTTTTAAATTGAGAAAAAGTTTATTTAATAATAATAAGCTAAAAAGTCATGACTTTTCATAATAATAAAAAACTCACCAGCTTAATTTAATTAAGTCATTTCTTTTCACAGAAAATAATAAGGAAATAAATGATAAACACAACTTATAACCGTAAAAAATAATTATTTAATTTGAATAATTGACATTAATATTTAATAGGCGCCATTTCTTTCACAGAAAATATTTTTGTTTTTAAATTTATTTTTTTAATTTATAAGTCAGAAAATTTGGATTAATGATATGATGATAATTTAAAAAAAGATAGATTATATTTTGCAACAGACAGATTATCTGATGCAACAGATTCACTATTTGTTGCAACAACTGATATAGCTGTTGTCACAGATGAGTTATCTGATACAACAGATATAGAATCTATTGTCACAACTCAATAAAAATGATTCTTGGAAAGAACTAATTAATAATAATAAGCTAAAAGTCATGACTTATCACAATATTTCTTAATTTAATTAAGTCATAACTTTTCACAGTAATAAAAAATATAATTAATAAATGGAGGTGAATAGTTGTGCCTTTTTACCTAACTTATTCAAATTCAATCCTCTATAAATAGGTCCCTCCTTACTCAATCGTTCATTCAACTATACTCTATTTATTTATTGCATCTTGTCTTTCATATTACACCTTCCACCACTTCCTCTTCCCTGACTCAGGTAAGTTTTTTCTTGCCAATTTGTAGTATACATTGTATTACATTCTGCTATTCTTTTCTTTACTTTTGTTTTTACATTTTTTGTCGATTCATATGTGTTCTAGATATGACTGATCCAGTGTGGGATGTTGCTTTTCTGCAAGACGCCGTGAATGAACTTCGGATGCAAGTTCGTGCCCTGCAATGGGAATTGAGAGCAGTTAGAGCAAGAATGCTCCATGAGATCCGCAGACTGAGGAGGGCCTTGCTGCTACCGGTTGAAGATTGGCCGGCTGGCAATAATAATAATAATAATAATAATAATAATTAGATTATTTTTTTCTTTTAGCCTATATATATGTATTTTTATGTGTTTTTGTTTAATAAAAAAAATTATGTTTGATCAATTTTGATGTTTTAATTCATATTTAATTTTTATTCTATCTATTATCTTCTCAACAAACATGTCGACGATTGGACGTAAGGAATAATTTTGAATCCAGTAGCAATAGCAAGAGTTGAAACATATTGGTTATCTGTTGGGTTTGTGGTAGGGGCTGATTTGTGTTGTTCCAAACATATTACTCATCTGTTGCAATAGATTACTCATATGTTGCAACAAATAACTAGTCTATTGCATGGCTTTGACGTTTTAATTCATACTCCCTCCATTTAAAATTACCCGTCCCAAATTGAGATGGCACCTTGATTAAGAAAAATAATTAATAACATGCCTAGTTTACCATAATACCCCTATTTAATAATGTTTACATTTTAATTTGAAGAAAAAGTAATTAATGTAAAGGGTAAAACATGAAATTTTTTTGTCTCTTCTTGATTAATGAAAAAAGACAAGCAAAATGAGAAAATAAATTAGAAAATTTGGGACGGGTAATTTGAGAAAGAGGGAGTATTTAATTTTCATTCTGTCTATTATCTTCTCAACAAACATGTCGAAGATTGGACGTAAGGAATAATTTTGAATCCAGTAGCAATAGCAAGAGTTGAAACATATTAGTTATCTATTGAGTTTGTGGTAGGGGATGATTTGTGTTGTTCCAAACAGATTACTCATCTGTTGCAACTAAGGGTGTTCATGGGTTTGGTTAAAAACCAAACCGGACCATGAACCGAACCAAATCGATTAAAAAAACCGATATTTGGTTTGGTTTAGTTAGGTTTGGTTTTAAATTTTAAAAAACCGACGCTATTTGGTTTGGTTATGGTTTTACTTAAAAAAATCGTGAAAATAACTAAACCGAATGGATAAATTTTATATATATATCATAATTATTTATATATAATTTATAAATAAAATATAAATATTTTATTAAATTTAATTTTAAACTAAATTTTAATCTATGTCTAGCCCAACCAATACTTTAGCCCAATTACCTAAAGCCTCAAACTCAAGCCCAACTCTACCTACAATTACTAATAAGTTAATCCTACGGTCCCTACCTCACTTTTTCTACTTCAGCTTTCACAATACGCAGTACATTAACTGTTGCTTCTTTTATTCTTCATTGAAAGGCAGCACCACATCGCATTGAAAGGAGTCTCGGCTAGCTCTGATATTGCAATATTTTCTTGTTTAGTTTCTTAACCCCTATATCTCGTTTACCCTTACTTTCGTAGTATAGTCTTCTCTTTATTTTTGTGGGATGTTTTCGGTGATTAAATCTGATTCTATTCTATAGTAAAATCCCAAAGTTTCATGGGATGTAACTTTAGCCAAGCAATGGTGCAGAGGGGTTTTATTAAATGTTACTGATTTTTTATTGATGTATGGTTTGTGAATAACCCAAGAGAGATGGCATGAATGATGACTGAAACTGTAATCCATATGTTGCTTCATCTTAGGTTACATAAACAAAGAATCTTTGAAACGAGTTACCATGGTCCCTGGTTAAAATGATAGTTTTATGTCTCTTTGTTTATTGAATCTTTTCCCTACATGATTAGCTCACCTAACTAGTCTATAAAATAAAAAAATTACTTAAATTTGCCCAACTCTGTCTCTTCTTACAGTACACTACAAACGAATACCAAGCTCTATTTTACAATGTACATGTATGTGTTTGTATGTTGTTGGATAATTTTAGTGCCTACAATACAAAGCTAGTGCTTTTCATCTCAATGTTGGCTTTGTTTAATGTACTTATTCTGATTTTTAAGAGTTTATAGTGTCACTTGTTCATCACTGTACAAATATTTCATGAGAAATTATTCAATGTGATACTCTTTTCTATGGGTTAAAAGAAGGAGTTTATTCTAAAGATGGTTGGAGTAGGCTAGTCAATAATCAAAGAAATTGAAAAATCTAACCAAACTGAACCAAATCGATAAGAACCAACCCGACAATTATTTTGTTTTTGTGGTTTGGTTTGGTTTTAAAAATTAAAAAACCAACTAAATTGGTCGTAGTTATGGTTTTAACCACTAATCGGTCCAAACCGACCCATGAACACCCCTAGTTGTAACAGATAAAAAGTTTGATGCAATAAATAATCAGTTTGATGCAACAGATAATCAGTTTTATGTAACAAATAATAAGTCTGTTGCAATAGATAAATCTTATGTTGCAATAGATTATCCATCTATTCGATTCATGTTACAGACACTATAGAAGCATAAACATGAATCTAACATATGAGTCTTTCGTTGCAACTGATTACTCATCTAATGCACCAGATGAATTATCTGTTTAAATTGTGGGAGATTATGTTGGATTCATGATCGGGTTCTATCCATTGTTGGAAAAACAGTAGTAACTGTGTACCCAGATGACAAATTCGAACAAAAATCATAATTTTACTTACCAAAGTCACCTATGAAGTAATGCCAAAGTGGAAAGTGATGTAGCAAACAAAATTTGACCTAAGAAATTGGTCAGATAGCAGCAGTAGCGGTAACAACAACAACAACAATGGTCGACAAGAAGAAGATGAAAATGATAATGAAGTAGAAGATGACGACAATGAAGCAGAAGATAATGAATAAAACAGCAGCAACAATGAACAACAATAATCGTGAAGAGAGAGAAAATAACAACGGATGAGAAGAGAGAGAAACGCGCCCTTTTCCCTTCCGTTTTTTGCTATATTAACTAACATTTGAATCAAAGTATAAATTTAAAAACTTGTGGGTTATTTTCAAACTTTCCCAAATTTCTTAATCCATAATAAAGTAATTGTCACCTCAACTCAATTGTTAAGACTTATGTCACCTACACCTCATTTTAAAACTCTTTTGTCACCTACAGCTCAAAGCCCCCAGTTTCTGTTGACACCCAATTTTAGCTTGATCTGTTTCCTTTAATTATTTTTTGGTGCTCCTCGACCCTAAATAATTTTTTAAAATAAATTCATATTTTTATTTTTATTTCTAAATTTTTTTGAAAAGAATAAAAAGAGTATTTATTTTTCTATCATATTGTAAAATATTCTGAGATAATTAAATATTTTTACCATTAAAAATCATAAAAAATATCTTTTAATAGTCGCATTGGCATTTTTTCTAATTTTATTTTTAGACGATACTATGGTCATATATATATATATATGTATATATTTATTATATAAAATATATATTTTATAAGATGTACATATATTTTATTATATTCTTGTCTTTACACACACACACACACACACACACACACACATATATATATATATACACGTATATTTTGTTAATATTAAATTGCAAAAGATATTAAATTGGATGGTTATTCAAATTACGTCTGTAATTTATATACATACGTACTAAAATAATTTTAGGATAGTACGAAGCATCGATGAAATTAATTTCAGTAGAAAAAGAGTATTTGGGCCAACAATAATCCAATTTCAATTTTTTGTTTCATCCAAACTCAACTTTATTTATAAATTTTAGCCAAGAGGTCCAAAAATTGGCCCAAAACTCAGTCCAATATCCATGTCCACTTCATCAACCCCACACAATATCCATCAATCACACGCTACTTTATCAACGAAAAAACAAAATTCATCCATAAATTAGTTTGATCCGTTGATTACTTCCCAATCCGAGGATATCGAAATTATTCAGTTATCATTATATATATATATATATATATATAATTTTTATTTTATTTATCTAATTATTTGTGTATTTATTTTTTCTCCTCCTTTCTTTTTAAATTAAACTCAAACCGTTCCGATCAAAGATCGAACGGATAAAAAATAATTACTTTTAAATCAACTTTTTCATATATGTATTCATCCATATCTATAATTTATATCTATAATGTATAATCTATATCTATATCTATAATATATTAAAAGTGTGAAGACCCTTAGAAAAGTGATTTGAACTTTTTACCCTTCATTAAAATACTATGTAATATACAAAATCGTCTTTTCACTCTTTTTAAATTTTTACTTAATTATATATATTATATTTTAAAGTAAAGAGTTCCAAAATATATGGTAAGTTTTACAAATTAAAGAGTACTAAAATATATGGTAAGAATTACTAAGAAAACTAATATTTATAGATTTCTAAAATATGCTAGGAGAGAAAATTAAAAAGTACTACATTTTTTTCGGCTAAAAATGAAATAAACAAATACACTTTTTTTTCCGGCTAAAACAAGAAATACATGTTAATGCCTAACTTCCTATTAAAGAAAAGTTAAAATTAAGAAAAGTTCAAAAAAGGAAAAAGAAAGAAAGCAAAAAAAAAAAAAGTAAAAAAACGTTTTATTATTCTAATATTGACAAATAATAAATTAAAACCAGCCAAATATGTTATTAAATTTATTTCTTACCTGGTTTTATAGTTTGGAAAACCTAATTAAATTATTTTTCTAATAATTAGGGGTTTGAAACCAACTAAAATAATATATTAATTTTTCCTTATTCGAGTTATGTAATTTAGAACTTTCAAACCAATTAATATTGTATATTATTTTTTTCTTATTCAGGACTTGTTAGGTTTTTTTGCTATGATTTTCTTATCAAAATTAAGTTTTATTTTTGTTGGAAGAAAAATAAAAGTAACCATAAAGTAACCATAATTACTTTTATCTTTCTAAAAGAAAAATATAATTTTTTTTTTCATATTTGACTAACCTCTTTCTTCGAGTAAAAGTTTTGGACATCTATAAATAGAAAACCCCCTTCTCATACCAAAACACAATAGCGTTCACAATGTAGTCATTAAAGAGTCTTTGTTTAGAGTAGGTTTTATATTTTTCATATTAGTTTATTAGTTTTTTTTATATGTAGGCCAATTGGCCAAACCATATCAATAATATAGTTTTTTAATATTGTTTTTATGTATCGTCTGCATTATGTCTGCTATGATTTACAAATTATAAGCTTTCGCATGATGGTTTGTCAATTTTGAACCCAACAAGACTCTCTTATACATAGAGATAGAAAATACTAATATCATAAAATTCTGTGGTATGCTTTTAATCCCGAACACCTTTTTTCTTTTGGGGTGTGTTTGATATGATGGAAAATATTAAAAAATATTGTTCTGAAAAATAAGTTGATTTTCTATTTATTATTTTATATATTTAGTTGGTGCGTGAAAAATATTTTTTAAAAAATATTTTATGGTGGTTGATTGATGACATTTCGTAGACCTTGCTACATATTACAGAATTAGAGGCATGTTGTGATGGCTTATTCAGATCATGCCAAGATTTTCTTGCTCCTAAAGTCAGTAAAATTTTATAGAAAGAGTGTCAAGAAATGCGTCACTTCCCCATACAGCGATACATCCCATCTTCTATGGATGGCAAAACCATGACCTTCTTCCTCCTCTCTCCCACATCTCTCCTCCACCACCCTCAAAACCTAAACCTTAGCAGACCCCTACCCAGTAAACCTTCAATCACTCTCTGCGCAACCCATCTCCCCCACCCCCAAAATCCGCGAAAGCAGTAAAATCAACACCATTTAGGGGGCAAGACTTCAAAATTTTCAAATTTATCATCATAACTCTGGAAAAGTGAGAGATTCAGATTTGAAATTTAAATCCATCTCAATTCTTGCATTTCTTATTCGATTTTGGTTTCAAATCCGGACTTTCAAGTCCGAATTTGGCCTATAAAAAGGGTGTTCATCGACCCAGAGGAGGGGGGTGGGGTGGGGGGGAGGAAGCAAAAAAGAAAAATCCAAAAAGGGTCAAAATCAGTCAATGCCGAGAGGTGAAAACAAAAGGGGTCTCAAAATTTTTAGTTTCTTTCTGATTCTGGTCCAAGTTCGGAGTTTCGTAATTTGAGTTTCTAGTCGCCGGAAGATCCCTGACGTTGAGGCCTCAGTTGCTGCACCACATAAAGTGTGAATCCCCCCTTTATTTTCGTTCTTCATCTTTTTCTATTTTTTCAATCTCGACAGGTTTATGTATATGTGATTTTGGTTATGTCTATGAATTTTGTTGTGAGCGTTTTGTTATCTTAAAGGATAAAGATGGTGTTAGTTCTAAAAAATAGGTTTGTAGGCATGTTCCGGTCAAAGTTTAAAAATTGTTAATCGATTTTGAAAATTGGGTTCGTATGTGAGCATTGATCAAGCTTACTCAGTTGTTGTTGCTTATGAAAAATGGATGTCGGTGAATGTGTGATCTTTGACTGCAATTTGGTTATGGTGGTAGTGTTATCTAATTATTATAAATTGATTTTGGGTTTGGTTTCATCATATCGTGGAAAGTGAGCTATTTGAAAATATGACAAAATATGTTCTCCCTTAAAGCTATACACGATAAGTGATGATTTTCTTTTGCTTTGTCTTCCTTTCCATGGACTGAAATATTGGTGTATTTTGAAGAGTATTGTTTTGCCTTTAATGAAAAGGATAAAATTATGTTGTTTTAAAACCTCTTCTCTTTCATCCGATGTTGGTTCTGCGGATACGAATTTTTTTTTTTTTAGCCTTAAATCTTTGCTATTATTGCTTTTCGTAGACTTTGCAGACAAAAAAAAAAATTCTAACGGTGTGATGTTGTTTCATGCGTGACTATGTAACTCTGCAAGAGTATGGATGGGTCATCTATTTGGATTTTGAGCTTGATTATAGCATGGTCAATAGATGGGATTCACGAATATGATTTAGTTTGAAGTCTACATTTCTTAATGTGCGAATCTCTCCTTTTGTTTTCATCAATTTCCTCTCATCTCGTTTTAAGTTCCATGGACGTATGATTTTTGCTTTGATCAACTCACGCATTGTTATTATGGTGCTGAAAGATGATTTTGTATGTGAATGTCTGCGTAAGTGAGCCACTTCCCCCCTTCTTCTCCATTTTTTGCTACTCGTTTGAATCCCGAAGCGAGTTCGAGTTTGATTTTGTTTCGGACATGCGGTTGTTGAAAATGGATTTGCCGGGGTGTCAAGCCCGTATTGGAATTGTTGCTCGTTTTCTAGTGAAGTTTAGTTCCGAGTATGATTTCTTTTAAACTTTGGGGCTGCTTTAAATCTAAGTGTGAGTTATCAGTCTTACTGGGCGATTGGCCATAAAATTGTGGTTATAATAGATTTGTTTTCAAGATAAAAAATGATATTTGAAAATTAAAGTTATATTTATTGTGAATCTGGTAAGATAATCTGAATCGTTCTCTTGAATTTTGTGACTAATTTGGAGTTGAAAAATGAAAATAACTCTTGGTGTTCTCCAAATTCCTAATTCCAGAAGTTTATGCCCAAATGTTTTTGGTGTTGAGTAAAATGTCATGGCCATGTTTCAAAATTCGGAAAGTGATTTTATGTACCACTTGAGCCGAGGGTCTTTCGAGAAAAACCTCTTTATCTTTTCGAAGTACTAGAAACTTTAAACGGATGAGTCTTTGGGATATCCTTCTCTTTCCTCATTGGGTGCTTGTATTGTTAGAAATTCGCACTTGAGTTTCGCTTACTGTCTAAACCAACATATTTTTGAGTGATTTTGGAGGAAGATTGAATCTTGGTTCATTTTTTGGAACCTTGAATAATTGAATGTAGTTGCCGCAAGTATTGTAAAGTGAATTGTTGTTTATGCAAATTTTACCGCATCTTAGAAGTCATCTTGATTTACTACTTGAAAGATTATTTGTAGCTGATTTTTAAGGTCTTCATGATAAAATAATACTAGCATTGTGATAAATTAGAAAGTGTAGGTGGATGTGAAGTTACTGGTGCATTCCTTAACGTCAAACTAGTGCATTACTTTGGATAATTGTGTCTTCTCTTCTTAAGAATAAATACTTGCGCGATTATTTTGGCTTGGGATAACTGGTTGTTTCCGGTTGTAAACCGAGGTCAAAAGTTAGTCAATTGTGATTCCAGGAAATTGTTGGTTGCGTTCTCGGTATTGTCCTTATATTTTATGTGAGTCTTCATCTTTTCTTGACTTTTTCTAAGCTTCGGTGTGCGCCTGTAATGTGTATTTGAATAAGTGTACGGTTGCTTTTGATCCCACCTCAATGTTAATGTTGGTTCCCTGCCAAGTTCTGCTGTTGTTACTTAGTCTTGACCCCGAGTTATCATCGCTATGTGGTCGTTTTGTGTTTACAGTAGGTGAGCTATTTTCCCCTTTCCCATCTTCTCCACGATTACGTTTTTGCCTATCCAAGTTGGGTTCAATTTAGATTTTTCAGATCTACTTATAAGGCTATCATAGGATCACATTTTGTTTTCCTCATTCTCATTTTTCTTTGCATGCGCACGAACATACATCTATGGTCATGTTTCCTCCAGTTTTGGTTAATAAATATATTCAATAATTTCACCCTTGATTTATTAAAAGAAGTTGTTTGAAATTCATCTATTGTTTGACTTCAGAACAAAACATATTTTTCAATTCATGTTACGAGCTACCAGCTGTGAAGTGTTTTCAATAATGTTTGGCCTATATCTAATATTTCCTAAATGATGTCTCGTATATTCTTTGTGACCCTAAGAAATTGTCATATGGTTATCCTTCAGTCACTTTTACATGACTTATAATGTTAAAATATGCTTCTAATTACATGTGAACCCCGGGAGTTGAAATTTCATTAGAACTCCATTTCGACCCAAACATCAGATCAATCGCAACTAGGATCGCAGTGCTCGGAATTTCGCAAATTAGGAGCTCAAATCCCTAAATGGAGTCTCATATTCTTTACCCTCTTGTTTAACCTTTATTTATCATGTTGAGTGTTTTGATAACAAACCCTCTTGTTATTGAATTTGTTTAAGGTAATTCTATTTGATTATTGAATTTATGTTATCTTTTTATTCGTCGATCCTTTAGAAGTAGTACTAACATCCTTTATGTTTATTTTTTTTGCCTAAAAGGGGCATCTAGCAATCTTGATATTCGACTAACTTCTTATAACTAGTTATTCGTCTCAAAAAATATTTCTATAGAATGGACAATGTCGCAATCTCAATTTCTTTTAACAAAAGAAAATTTTAATATGATCACACAAATAGATAAAAACTTGCATTTTTTTAGGGAACTATTTATTAATTCCGACTCATTTGAATGAATTAAATTGTATCAACACTTCACCAATTTTTATCCGTTCTTTTTATAACAATTTCAAATATCTATGTCCTTTTTTTAAGAACCCAAACAAAGTGAAAACACACAGTACATATAAAACATACACTATCATATACGAAATATTGTTGTCGCTATTTTATTTATTTATTCTTCTTAAAATAAAAATATAATAATAATAATAATAATAATAATAATAATAATAATAATAATAATAATAATTATTATTATTATTATTATTATTATTATTATTATTATTATTTTTTGTTCCGACTACATAGTTATATGTGTATTTTTCTATTGCCTTTACTTTTACCTACTTTTAATTACTACTTTTAAAATATTCACAAATAAATGAATAATCGCATGATCTCTCATAATTTTAGAATGTTCAAGTCTATTTTTAATACGTTAAAGTATTTCGATATTCTTACATATTCTTATTTTTTATTTATTTTCTTGAAACGCATTTTGTATAAATTTACTTTCAAAATAGATAAATTTTATATGTACGTAATGATTTATAAACAAATAAATTTTTACATATTTTAAAACGACATTTTCTTCTATCTCATAAATATTTTCTTTACGTACTTATCTCTAAATATCATGAAGCTTTATATTCTTGTAATTATAAAACTTTAAGTATAACAACATGCTAATGTTAGACTTTTCGCTTTACTTTCATTTTTTATGCATCTGTTTTGATAACAAATTATGCTACGTTTCGTATGTCATAAGAATATGTTTATGTACCTTGTGTGTTTTCTTTAATTTTGATAAATATATGTGTAGTTACCACAATTTAGCAAATAACGAAGCAATATTTTTATTTTCTAAACTGAGTTTAAGGACTATCTTCGGATAGACTCTGAGGGGTGCCTAACACCTTCACCTCGAGTAACCAAAACCCTTACTCAGAATCTCAAAATATTTTCGATAGACCAAATATAGTTTTACAATAAAATTGATTTTTCCTAATTTTCTTAAAAAGTTAGATGGCGACTCAAAAAAAAATAAAAAATTCAAAACCCAAGAGTCATGACACTAGCCACTACATGTTGTGTGCTGTTTCGACCGATTCGAAATAGGATGCGACAATTCCCTCATTACATCAAAGATTTATGTGAGGACGATGAATCTATCTTATTCTTGCTTATATTGTATAGTAATAACTATATTGAAATTTGAATGAGATTACAGAGTAAATTTCATGAATGATCATCCAACTTTGTGTTCATTAACCAAAAGTCCTTATTTTTTATTTTATTTCACAAAAGTCATTTAACTTTGCCTCATCTTTCACAAAATTCACTTTGACAAAATTTGATTAAAAAACTACATAAAATGTGAGATGAAATAAAAAAAAAATCTCTTATGTTTGAGGGTAGGTTCAAAATGGCTCCTCAAATATACTTTTGAACAATTTTAATCCACTATATTGTTAAAAATGAGCCTTTTTATTTACACATGTTTGACAAAGTCTACCGATCAAATTTAACGAAATTGAAAAAAAGTAAAACAAAAAAATTTAAAATTTATTTATCATAAATGTACAATAATTATATTTTTATTTTACTATCACACTATTTTTTTTGGTTAATTATAGACATCTATTCTTTATTTTTATTGCATATTTTTAGTAGATTATTAAGTAAATAAATATAATTATTAAATTATTTTATAATAGTGAATATTATTATCAACATATTGAATATGCAGAGTAAACTGTAAAATTTTTAATAATAGAGTTACTAAAAGAATTTAAAAAAATAAAATAATGTTACTTAAGAAATAAAAAAGTTAAAAAAATTTAGATAATAGATTTTTGTGAGGGGTTAGAAAAGGAGCTGAAAGATTTGTTGAAATTAGTTGAAAATAGGGGTATGATGAAAATTTTAAATTTATATCTATGTTTTACTCCTTAATATTTCAATTATTTCATAAAATAATTAATTCCTAGTATACACTTTTGTATTAGTGATAAATACATTGAAGGAATTGTTATAAAGAAATCAAAATAATCAAAGAAAGCGTGGTATCGTATGTAATATAAGAGATCAACGTTACGAAATGAAACTTGTGAAGGGATCTATGAAATTATTCTACAATAAATAAATTAACCTACAAAGCAACACCAAATATTTCAAGAAACTAATTTTTTTTTTTTTTTGTAAAGAATACATCTCTAAATATTTAATATTATATTTTTTCACAATTTTGTAAAATTTAACGATCAAAATTTGTTAAGTATTTTATGAAGATCAAATATACTCACATTTAGTAAGCTTAAAATATTAAAACTATTCAAAAATAGATTTGAGGTGCCATTTTGAACCTATCTTCAAGAGGTGCCATTTTGAACCTATCTTCAAACACATAAGATCTTTTTTTTCTTCTTATTATTTTTTAATCATATATTTTAATCAAATTTTGTCAAATCGACTTTTGTGAAAGGTGAAACAGTTAAATGATTTTTATATAACAAAATAAAGAATAATGACTTTTGAATAATGAAAACAAAATTGGAGAACCATCCATGAAATTTACTCCCCAAAATCAGCAAAAACTTGGAAGATAACACCTTCGCAATCCAAGAGAACTGAGTTAAAATCTATTTTGAATTCCAATTAGTATGAAAGCATATATGATGCCATCTTTATTTTCTGCACTTTCATTAATGTTCTTGTTGATCGTATTTTACTTCTGTTCAATAGTTGACCGCTGACTATATTTGTTCCTATTGATTGGATAAATTTTCTTCTGCTCAATAGTTGGCCGCCGACTACATTTAGTCGACTAAGAAAATCAAAGATAGCAGCCCCACCCCCCCAACCCTCTTGCTCTTTGAGATATTCATTTGGTAAGATTGTATAGGAGTTAATTGTGGAGTTTTATATTTATAAAAAATAACTATAATTTAAGTTATTCAAATTACATGTCCAAATAAAATTTTAACATCAAATCAATCTCTGATTTCAAATTACCGATTTCTAATATTATCCAAACGAGTCGATTAAACACCGAAACTAATTGAAGTTCAAAATCTAGACTTATAATTACAAGTGATCGAAAGGCAATTACAAGTGATTTAGACTTAAACACATTCTGTAGTGATTTGATAATTCATGTCATATTTATGGTAGAAGCTGGAAGGTACACGCATATGGAAAATGGTTCTCGAGAAGAATAGGAAACTTGTCTTTGTGCAATGACATGTATAGAAGCAATTCCAAAGCCAAAAGGAAGCCGAAACCTGTTCTGTGGCGCTGAAGAAGAATATATAAGTCATAGCTCTCTCCTATGAGAAGTTGATGACGCACCAATGATCAGACCACGATCTATCCCAACTGATCATCTGCTTCCTAAAATTTACCTAGCCCACTTTGAAAATCTTCTTTATTTGGTCACACTCCTTTTATGTATATATATAGAGTTATTTGACACGAGATACTATCAAATATTTCAAGCATAGAAATAATGTAAGACGAATTTAATACGGCCGGAGTGCTTATCCTCATCGATGATGAAGTCAATATATTTAGTTTATAAATTCTTAATCACAATTTCTTTTTTATTTATTGGTATAAATTATTTATACACATTTCATGAATTTTTCGATGCAAATATTAAGTTTGAGTCTAATCTACTGAAATCTTTCGAATTCATATTTACAATGTTGACTCCTCTCCAACTTCCATGCATACTATTGAATCCCATGTGACATGAATATGAATTAATCCACGATCGGAGATTTACCATTTGCTAAAAGAATGATATGCCAATTCCCATTCAAGCGAGTCATAAGTAAGATGATTAGTAGAAACATTGTTTAAAAAAAAGTACAGTCAAGTGCATTAAAGCTTTTACTATGCAAAAAATTTGAGAAAAGAACTAACCACAAGTGTGTATTGTACGCTTACCTTGTACTATTTATAAAAAGAAGACATTAAACATTTTTGTCTCATGAACTAGCTCTCCTTTGGAAAATTATGATTGTCGTCCTCTTTTACAAGGGAGGAAGGTAGAACAAATTACAGAAAACTAATAAATGACATGATTATGGTCATATCCTTATTTGAGTGAATTTTCTACATACTTGCATTCTTTGTTGGTTCCGTCTACAATATTACCGCTGGGGAACTAGCTGGCACACGTTAACATGTGCATGCAAAGCCTTTTGTCCTTGTGAATAAAAAAACTAAGTGGAGTATGTTGGTGTAATATAGCATAATAATAAAAAATTATAATTAAAAATAAAAATGAATAAAAATTAAATAACTAATATTTACGCTGAGGCACGAATATTTTGTTTTCTTTAAGGAGATTCAGGTTTATTGCGGCATAATCTACACCAATCTAGCAGTATATTTATTGACTTGTCCACTTCAGGATATAACTCCGAATTGGTTGAAGAGTTCAAAGTTTCACCACAAAAACACCTTCATTCAACACATTAAAACTCTCTTTTGTATTGTGAATATAATTGTAGACTTAGAATACTTTCTTTCTCTCAACTCTCTCTTCCACTAATATAGTTACTTTCTTTTGTGTAGTGAATATAAGTGGACATTTAGAATACTTTTTTTGCCTCAACTCTCTCTTTCACTAATATAATTTTTAAATTTATCATATTTTCTTGTATTTTTAAGAAATATGCAAGACCACCACTATTTATAAGTGGGGATTTCTTTCATGCAATGAATAGAAAACAATAGTAAGTAGTAAAATTGATATATAAATGACCTATAAATTACATAAATTACAAGTTACAAGACATAAAGAGGTAGAATTAAGGGTGTATAATAAATTAAAGGTTGTGGGAGTTTCAAGAAACTAATGGCATGAAGGTTACAAGAAATCAATTGCAACTAGTGTTAGGGTTTTTGCCCTGATTTTCTTACCAAATTTAAGTTTTATTTTTCTTAGAAGAAAAATAAAAGTAATATCATAATTACTTTTAATTTCATGAAAGAAAAATATAAAATTTTTTCATATTTGACAAACCTTTTTCTTGGAAGAAAGGTTTTGGACATCTATAAATAGAAGACACCCCTTCTCATACCATAACAAAAAATACCATCTACAATGTAGTTGTTAAAAGAATCTGATTTAGGGGGAGGTTTTCTCCCAATAGATTTTAAGTTTATTTTGATTTAGTTTTAAATATGTGGGCAAATTGGCCAAATCATATTCAATAATATATTTTTAGTATATTTTTTGTGTCATCTGATTTATTGTCCTTGGTTGCAAATTATAAGTTTCCGCATGACGTCCTCTTGATTTCAAACCCAACAAGTGGTATCAGACCATAGTTCAAAGATCCAGTGGTTTGGTAAAACGAGGTTGAAGACAAGTTCAAGGCGGTTCTAATCAATTTGCAATCAATTTGATGATAATGATATTTTTATCCAACTACATGTGGAGAGAACAAGTTTCAACCATATTTTCAATATTCTTGTTGCTGCATCTTTAAAAATAAAATAAAATATTAATTTTAACCCATTTTTAATCATGATATTTTAAACTTTATTTTTAACTATGACAAACAACAATTATGAAGATTATATCAAGAACGAAGTTCATGCATGTGATGTGAAGAAGGCGGATCAAGTGAAGAAAATCAAGCAAAAAAGGGAAGATTTGTTAGGATTTTTGCCCTGATTTTCTTACCAAATTTAAGTTTATTTTTCTTAGAAGGAAAATAAAAGTAATACCATAATTACTTTTAATTTCATGAAAGGAAATATAAAACTTTTTCATATTTGACAAACCTCTTTCTTGGAAGAAAGGTTTTGAACATCTATAAATAGAAGACACCCCTTCTCATATCATAACAAAAAATAACATCCACAATGTAGTCGTTAAAAGAATCTGATTTAGGGAGAGATTTTCTCCCAATAGATTTTAAGTTTATTTTGATTTAGTTTTAAATATGTAGGCCAATTGGCCAAATCATATTCAATAATATATTTTTAGTATGTTTTTTGTGTCATCTGATTTATCGTCCTTGGTTTGCAAATTATAAGTTTCCGCATGACGCGCTCTTGATTTCGAACTCTACAACTAGTGCCACTAATCAAAATAAAAAATGCAACCATTAACCGTAAGGGTGAAAATCATTTTTTCTCTCCAACTTTGTCTAAAAAATCAATCTTTTCCCTAAATTGAACAATATTCATCTTCCCCCTTTTATCCTAATTGAATTTTTAAAATGCCTATTGTACCCTCTCATCATCAACTTTTTTTTACTTCTTTAAAATCATCAAATTTTTATATTTTAAAATTCATAAAAAAATTTCATAAAAGCATGAACATTATCTTCTTGGAGGGGGGGGAGGATTTATAAAATCAAGAGAATTGTATTATAATTTTTTTTACTTGTAATATTAAGTAATTACATAATGTAGTAGTATAAACAAATTTAAAGTTTCAAAATATCATTAATAAGGTTAATTCAGTAAAATGTACCTCTAAATAAATTTTTCCTAAGGATTGTGTCATGTCAACAAAAGCCAATTAATATGAAACGAATGTAATAAGAGAGCGGTGAAACACAAAAATATATATGCACATGCATGTACATACATATACACACACTTAAAGGTGGCTTAGTTGAGAAGAATTTATTCTGGGATTTGTTATCCTGAAATAAATTCTACCAACATATATATGTGGTAACTTATTCCATCACTGTGGTATAAATGGTGGGATAAATAATTTTGAGACTAACTAATACCTCTAACCAAACACAGGATAACATAATCATGAATTTTATCCTCGAATTATTATAATTACAACTCACACTGAATGGTTCTTTACTACATATAATATTGAAATAACGATCTTAAAAAAATATTAAATTTTGTGACAAAATTATGAAAAGTATTATTTTTCTTATAATGTTAATAAAGAGGTATTACATAAATATAGAATTAAAATTACAAGGAAAAAAATGTACATTGCATAGGATAAAGGGAAAAGTATGATTATTATTTAATATTGAGAAGAGAATTTAATTTTTAAAGCAAAATTGGGGGGTGGGCGGGCGAAAATGATTTTAATCCTTAACCATAATGACAAACGCACACAATGCTACATAGAAGTTGTAAAAATATTTACAACTATGGTTATGATTGTGCGACTCCCATAGTAAAATTTAAATTGAAAAATTTTACAATGAAAGAGTCACAACCAACAAAAATTGTGTGACCCTTCATTAATTTTTCCGACACATAAATAATGGACCCTACTTTTTTGATTTCACAATGAAAGCAATGAAAATGAGAGATAATATATATTTATATAATTCATGTGGGTTTTAGTTGGTAAAATAAATATAAAAAGTAAAACAAAGGAGAATTATATGGCTCTTGCCAGATGCAACGACGTATAAGGTAAAGATATGATTTTTTTTCTTTATGATTTCATAAAACTCCACGTAAATTTTTGATTGTTATTTGAGATCAAAATCACACCAAATTTATGTATTGGTCTTATTTTTATTAATAGATATTTCATCCGTTTAAATTTATGATTTCTTTTCAAAAATTTTAAAAAAGACATATTTTTATATTTAGTACAATAAGGGGTCATTTGGTAGAAGGATAAGAAAAATAATTTGAGGATAAAATTTGGGATTAACTTTATCCCATATTTGGTATAAGACATTACTTAATTTCGGAACTATTTTATCCCATTATTTGTGCTAAAATGGTAGGATTACTATCTCATGGGGGGAGGGGGACGGATAAAATAGTCCCTTGGGATCCCATTTCACGTGATATCCTTACTTATCCCATCCAGTGTACCAAACGACCCCTAACATTTCTCATGAAATCTCACAAATGGGATTTGGGGAAGATAGAACATTTGCAAACTTTAACAGAGAGGGTGTTTCATCTTTTCTATTTTAGTAATAATTTAATTATAAAATACTATATATTTTATTCTCAATGAAATAATTTATAACCACATAAATTTTTTCGGCTTATAAAATACTATATTTTATTCCAATTCAATTTTTTTTAAATATGTACGGGTCAACTTTTACGTAAATTAAAATATATAAAATAATATTTTAATGTTTTAGATTTGTAGAAAAATAAGTATTTAGCATTTTACTCAGAAAAGTGAAAATTCTATTGAAAAATAGATTCGAAACTATTTTTCAAACTTGAAACATAACTTTAAGTTAGTTTTGAAATTTTCTCTGTCAAACACTAATTTTTAAATAAAATGAAAAAAATTATTCTGAAAAAAAATACTCATATTTTAGTATTTTATGATAAAAATGATCCTTATAAAAGATTGATGGATGGAGTTTTATTGCTTTTAATTATAAAATTGAATAAATAAGGTCCACCATTCATGTGTCAAAAATCTAATGGAAGGCCGCACAACTTCTGTTGGTTGTGCGACTCTTGTAGTAAAATTTTTCAAGTTGTAATATGAAAAAATTAAAGCCATTTGATCTCACAAGTCCTCCAATGTAAAAAGGAGGAGCTACCAACAATATTACATTTACACTCAACACTTTGGCAATGCAATTTTCCAATGTAACACAACATGATGCATGATAATATTTAGGCCAAACCCATCGATAGCCCCATAAACTTGTTCCTAAAATTCACTTAGGCCCCTAAACTAAGGCTTGTACCTATCAAACCCTCTAAACCCCCCAATTTTGTTTCTATTGGGTATTTTTTGGCCAATCAACTAAAATGTCAAGTGTGTGTAATACACACGCGACGATGTGGCAAAAAAGGCTAATTAGAAACTATCACGTGGCATTATGGTCCATTAATTAAGAAAAATTAATTATAATTTTTTTTGTTTAAAAAAAGGTTCCTTCAAATCCCCCCCAACCTACTAGTCCCCTTCACCCCCACCCCCACCCCCCACGCCACCCCTTCCATTCTCTTCTTCATTATTTATCAAAGATGATTTAAAACACACACACACACACACACACACACACACACATACGCTGGTACACCTGCTCCCCCGTCCCTTCACCCTTTCATTCTTCTTCTCTATTGTTCTGCAAGAAGAAAGGAAAACTTAAAAAAAAAAAATCTCCACTTTCAGCAAGCTGCAGAACTTAAGAAAAAAAAAAGTTCTCATGATACTTTGTCCATCAAGGATATCATTCCCCATTATATTGGATTTGAGTTATTTAAGTTCATAAACATGTAATTTTGAACAATCTTGAAATTTTAAAGTTAATTTTCCGGCGAGTCTCGCCAGAAACTGCATTCAAAAATGGCTAAAGAAGATGATGACTGAGGTCATGGTTTGTAAAGGAAGATGATGATGATGAAGGATTGTGAAGAAAATGATGAAGGAGGGTGTGAAGAAGACGATGAAGGGGGGGGGGGGGGGGGAAAAAGAGGATGAAAGTGGGGGGTGGTTTTTTTTTTTTTTATTAAGAAATTATAATAATTAAAAATAATATTAATAAAATAATTTAACTATAAATTTTTAATTAAAAAAAGTAAAATATTATTTAATTTACTGTTCACACGCCCAAGGAGAGTGTAACATACTCTCCTTACCAACTCAGTATTTTGTGCCTGATAGGTACCAATTTTAGCACTTGAGGGGCCTGATAGGTATAAGTCTTAGTTTAGGGGCCTATGTGAATTTTCGGAACAACTTTGAGGTCCTATCGATGGGTTTGGCCTAATATTTAATATTAAAATGCTTAAGAACCAAAAAAATATATATAGTGGTAGAAAGAGGGTCAGAAAAGGTTCTTACATAAAAACTTATTCATACTCGTTATTTATATTTAATTCGATAAATACATAACTTAGCATACACTATTATTGTTAGGCCATAATTTTAAGGAAAAATTACCCGGATTAATCATTATTAGACTTTTATTACCACTTAAAACCTAATTTTTAATTAATTACAATTCATAGTATCTCTTGTCTATTAATTAATCCTAATTACAATTCATGGCCTTTCTCATGTATTTTCTCTCTTTTTCTATTTCCTATTATTCTCTTCTTTTTTTTCCTTTTTCAGTTTTCTTCTTCTTCTTCAGCTTTTCTTTTCCTTTTTTTTGTTGCTTTCATTTTATTTTTTCTTTTTATTTTTTATTCATTTTTTTCTTTTTCTTTTTTTTCCTTTTCATTTTT
>NC_061119.1:93122441-93128850 GCF_002878395.1 Capsicum annuum
GTATTTTTTCTCCTTCCTTTTATCTCATTTTTCTCCTTTTTTTTTTCTTTTCAATTTCTCTCCTTCTTTTCATTTGTGCGAACTAGAAAATACAAATACAAGTGTGAACTATAAAATACAAATACAAATGTGAACTATAACATACAAATACAAGTGCGAACTATAAAATACAAATTCAAATGCGAACTATAACATATAAATATAAGTGTGAACTATAAAATATAAATACAAATGCGAACTATAACATATAAATACAAGTGTGAACTATCATTTCTATTTTTTAATTATTAAAAAGGAACGATTGATTTTATTTCTACGAATATTTGTTTGTATTTCACTACTAAAAAAAAGGTGAAAACCGACCACGAAAAACCGACCACAAATTGTGATCGGAAAAAACCGACCACTAGTGGTCGGATTTTAATTTTTTTTAAAAAAGTGACCACAAGTGGTAGCTTTTTTATTTTAAAAAATTAAAATAATTATAGTATTAATTATTATTTATTTTGCAAATGAAAAAAATTAAAAAAAACAAAAAAACCGACCACTTGTGGTCGATTTTTTGATTATTTTCTAATTAATTCTTTCAAAAAAACCGACCATTGGTGGTAGGTTTTTTGAAAAAATAATAATTAAAATATATATAAAAAATCGACCACAAGTGGTCGGTTTTCTAGAGGATTTGGAGACTAACTTTTGAAAGAGTATTGACCTCAAAATTTTGGGATTAGAATTTGCACTCTCTCTCTCTCTCTCTCTCTCTGGAATACATAACGTTCACAACGTTCACTAACACTAACGTCTCCGACCCAACGTTCATTGACCCTTGATCGGCCGATGCCGGCGACGGCGTAGGAGTGTCATAAACTATTAAGGTTATGTCCTCGCCCCCGTTCCCTCGCCCTAGTCTCTCTATTCTTTCCCCTCTCCCCTTTTCTTTCTCTCGCCGTCTTCTGAACCAACCAACCACTACTTTTGCTAGCGAGTTAAGGTCACAGTTGTCTCGACTCTAGTGACATAGGCAGCTCGCAGCTCCGATCACAGGCCACCGATTTCGGTGGGTCCATCTGAAGGATCTGCTGGTTCCGAACAGACCTGATTTCGTCAATTCCAGATTTGAGTCCGGCAGGACTCAAGCGAATCTCCGACGATAATATCCAGGCGACCAATTTATGCAATCAGCTTGAAGGGATACAACATTACAATATTCCAACATAACATGCAAGAAACAAAAAATTGGTCTACACGCGTATCCCGGTGATTTATAACATTTGCTATTTCCTCCTTCATATTATTTATCGTATTATCTCCTGTATCTTGACTTGCGTGTATGCTGTAGTATATTCGTGACTTTCACCGCTCCTTATTATTTGTTTTACTCTCCTTGGTGTCAGGCCATTAGTGTGCTATGTTTTTCTTACTGTTAGTTTTGTCCTTACCTTGGTTTTATTTTTCTCCGTATTTGAGTTTAGTTTTGTTTCTTGATTATTTCTTCTAATTTGTGTGAGCCTTGTATTTCCTGCTGCTGCTTTGTTACTATCATTATTTATAATTTCTTATATTTTTTTATAGTAGTGGTTGTGGGCGTTGATAGTTGGATAAGGTCATATCTGAGGGGGTTGGGGTAGGGGGCTATTATGGGTATAGTGGAAGAGGGAAGGGAGGGGGTGGGAGGGAGGCCAAGTTTTGGCGTCAGGGGGGGTAGAGGAAGACGTGATGATAGAGTTGGTAGGCTGAGAGTTGGGTCTTGGAATATAGGGACTCTTCATGGTAAGTCCATAGAGCTTGTGAAGATTCTTAGAAAGAGGAGGATTAATATTACATGTGTTCAAGAGACCAAGTGGGTAGGGTCTAAGGCTAGGGATGTGGATGGTTACAAGCTTTGGTACTCTAGGAGTGAGAGGCATAGGAATGGAGTTGGCATCTTAGTAGATGAAGAGCTTAGAGGTCAGGTAGTGGAGGTTAAGAGGATCAACGATAGGTTGATGACTATTAAGTTGATCATTGGGGGGTTTACCCTAAATATGTTTAGTTTTTATGCGCCGCAGGTGGGCTTGATGGGGAGGAGAAGATGCAGTTTAGGAGTCTTTGGATGAGGTGGTGAGAGGTGTGCCTAACTCAGAGAACATTATTGTAGCAGGAGATTTCAATGGGCACATTGGGGCGTTACCGAGAGGCTTTGGTGATGTGCATGGTAGTTTTAGTTTTGGGGAAAGAAATGAAGAGGGGGCTACTCTATTGGATTTTGCAAGGTCCTTTGGGCTGGTGGTGGTGAACTCGGGCTTCCCGAAGAAGGAAAATCACCTGATCACCTTTCGAAGCGCAATAGCCAAAACCCAGATTGACTTTTTATTGCTTAGTAAAGGGGATAGGGTGTTGTGTAAGGACTATAAGGTCATCCCGAGTGAGAATCTTTTGACCCAGCTAAGGCTCTTGGTTATGAATTTGGGTATAAAGTAGAATAAGAAGAGAAGGGGTGAGGAGTGTAGACCTAGAATTAAGTGGGGTGGCTTGATACCAGTGAATACATGGGAGATAGGAGAGCTGTTAGCGGGAATAGGGGTGTGAGAGTGTAGGGGGGATGTGGATAGTATGTGGGATAGGGTGTCTAGGTGCATCAGGGAGAATGCTAGCGAGGTGTTGGGTATTTCTAGGGGCTGGGCCAGGTATCATTAGGGGGATTGGTGGTGGAATGAAGAGGTTAAGAAGAAAGTGGAGACCAAGAAAGGGGCGTATGCTAAGTTGGTTGAGAGTAAGGACGAAGAAGAGAATCGGGTAAACAGGAAAGAGTATAAGTTAACTAGGAAGGAGGCTAAGTTAGTAGTTACGGCGGCTAAGACGACAGCATTTGAGAGCTTGTATGCGGGGTTACAGGAGAAAGAAGGGGAAAAAAGGTTGTTTAGACTTGCTAAGGCTAGGGAGAGAAAGGGTTGTGACCTCGATTAGGTGAAGTACATTAAGGGAAAGGATGGTACAGTGTTGGTGGAGGAAAACCACATTAAGAATAGATGGCAGTCATATTTTCATAGGCTCTTGAATGACAAAGGGGATAGAGATATTGTGTTAGGGGAGATGGAGCACTCAAAGGAGTGTCGGGATTTTAGTTATTGTAGACGTTTTAAGGTAGAGGAGGTTAGAGAGGCTGTTCGCAGGATGCGAAGGGGTAGGGCGACGGGGCCTGATGAGATACCTGTGAATTTTTGGAAGTTTTTTGGTGAGGCTGGTTTAAGGTGGTTGACCGGATTGTTTAACAAAATTTTCAAAATGGCGAAAATGCCCGAGGCTTGGAGGTGGAGTACTATGATCCCTCTTTATAAGAACAAGGTTGACATTCAGAGTTGCAATAACTATAGGGGTATTAAGTTATTGAGTCACTCTATGAATATTTGGGAGAGAGTGGTTGATGTGAGGCTGAGACGGATAGTGTCTATTTTGGAGAACCAATTTGGATTTACACCCGGCCGCTCGACAACGGAGGCAATTCACCTGGTGCGGAGGCTGGTGGAACAGTATAGGGAAAGAAAGAAGGACCTGCACATGGTGTTTATCGACTTGGAGAAGGCATACGACAAAGTCCCCAAGGAGGTGCTTTGGAGATGCTTGGAGGTGGGTAGAGTCCCGGTGGCATATATCAGAGCAATTAAGGACATGTATGATGGAGCTAAAACCCAGGTGAGGACGGCGGGAGGAGACTTAGAATATTTCACTGTCTTGACAGGATTGCATCAGGGATCTACTCTTAGTCCCTTTTTGTTTGCTTTGGTGATGGATGTGTTGGCGCGGTGTATTCCAGGAGAGGTGCCTTGGTGTATACTTTTTGCAGATAATATAGTTTTGATTGATGAGACGCGGGGGTTGTGAATGATAAATTAGAGGTGTGGAGACAAACACTTAAGTCTAAAGGGTTCGGGTTGAGTAGAAGCAAGACAGAATATTTGGAATGTAAGTTTAATGACGTGAGGCTGGAGAATGAGGTGGTAGTGAAGTTGGAATCGAAGGTGGTAAGTAAGATGGATAGTTTCAAGTATCTCGGGTCCGTGATTCAGGGTAATGGTGAGATTGACGAGGATGTCTCGCACTGTATTGGGGCGGGATGGATGAAGTGGAAGCTCACTTTGGGGGTGTTGTATGATAAGAAGGTGCCGCCCAAGCTTAAAGGCAAATTCTACAGGGTGGCAGTCCATCCGGCCATATTGTATAGAGCGGAGTGTTGGCCAGTAAGAACTCCCACATTCAAAAAATGAAGGTGGCGAAAATGCGGATGTTGCGTTGGATGTGTGGGCTGACTAGGGGGATAAAGTTTGGAATAAGACTATTAGGGAGAAGGTTGGTGTGACTTCAGTGGATAATAAGATACGGGAAGTCCGATTGAGATGGTTCGAACACGTGATGAGGAGGGGCATGGATGCCCCGATTCGTAGGTATGAGAGGCTAGCTTTGGATGGTTTTAGGTGTGGTAGGGGTAGGCCAAAGAAGTACTGGGGAGAGGTGATTAGGCGGGACATGGAGCAGTTACAGCTCACTAAGGACATGACCCTAGATAGGAAGATCTGGAGGACGCGAATTAGGGCAGAAGGCTAGGGTCAGTTTGGGTCGTTAGTGTAGGGCATTACTTGGTGGGGGTATTATTCTTGTTATGATACCTTGTTTCATGCTTTATTATGAATCTGTTTACTTTTCTCTGTTTACTATTACTTGTGGGTGTCGTATTTATGTTATGACATCTTGTTCCATGCTTTACTATGAATTTGTTTATTATTCCGTGTCTCGAGCCGGGGGTCTATCGGAAACAACCTTTCTACTTCTTTAGAGGTAGAGGTATGGACTGCGTACATCTTACCCTCCCAAGACCTCATTATGTGGGAATACACTGGGTTTGTTGTTGTTGTTAAGTGGTCGGTTTTTTGATTATTTTTTAATTTTTCTTTTAAAAACCGGCCACCAGTGGTCGATTTTTTTGTTTTTTTTTTTTATTTTTTTTTCATTTATGATTTATTAAATTATCATAATTTTATTTCAATTATCATAATTTTTAATTATCATGATTTTATTTCAATTATCATAATTTTATCATAATTATCATAATTTTTAATTATCATAATTTTATTTCAATTATCATAATTTTTAATTATTAATTCATTTATGATTTATTAAATTATCATAATTTTTAATTATCATGATTTTATTTCAGTTATCATAATTTTTAATTATTAATTCATTTATGATTTATTAAATTATCATAATTTTTAATTATCATGATTTATTAAATATATTAAATTATCAATTATTATGATTTACTATTTAAATATATAATTTTATTTTAAAAATTTAATTCACGATCAAAATTAAACTCTACAAATGTATAAATTAATAAAGAGCCTGAAAAATCAAATTCGATGGGCCTACATTACAATGTTTCAGATAACACAAGCTCAGTATATGTTATTTTTTGATCTCAAACAATGTGATCTAAATAGAATTTAGAAATCAATCATACTTTTAATACGTTTTTAGATATTTTAAGTTGTTAACTATTGTAGTTTATAATATTTTTTTTTCAAATAATATATGTTACTCTCCTTGTCCAAACTTTTGTGGCGTTGATAGTCAATTATATTTTAAAAATAATTTAAGTTTTTAGTTATTGTGATTTATTATACTATTCTTCTATTCCAATTTATATGTCATTGATATAATTTTGAGAGTCAATCAAATATTTCATATCTTTTAAAAATTTTCAAGTTGTTAATTATTGTGATTTATAATATTTTTTACGTACTTTTTGAAATATATAACATATTATTTTTACTTTTAGATATTTTAAGTTGTTAACTATTGTAATTTATAATACTTTTTATGTAATTTTCAAATAATATATGTTACTCCCCTTGTCCAAAATTTTGTGGCATTGATAGTCAATTGCATATTTTAAATAATCTAAGTTTTTAATTATTGTGGTTTATAAAACTTTTCCTTATATTCCAATTTAAGTGGCACAATGCTTAGACTATAATAATTAATTAGAGGTAATATAGTAAAATTACGATTGAAGCAAAGAAACAAACATATGTCTTAAATTATTCACAATAACTAATAAGAAGTGATATAATAAAATTACTACAAAAAGTACGTGTGATTTTTTTTTAAAATGGGCCTCATATAAGACGTGAAGTTAATTTAAAACATCAAAAGTTAACTTATTATTTTATATCTATTTTATTTTATTATTAAATATATATTTTTGTAATATTTAGATGACTTATAATAATTAATTAGGATGATATTTAGTAAAATTACGATTGAAACAGTTGAAGCAGACATGTCATATATGTGTGTGTATGTATAGGTATATATATATATATTGTATATACATATAATATAGTGAACGTATATTAATGACATAAGATAA
>NC_061119.1:93128950-93131789 GCF_002878395.1 Capsicum annuum
TCTATTTTGTGTCAATACAATATTGAGACACGTATATTGTTGAAGTTGTAATAATATAAGACAAGTATTATGAGGTATATATACATATATCTCGTATAATGACATATGCAGTGATCGAAAGATCGATAATTGAATCTATATATCAAAATATTTTGAATAATGCACTGATATCATACTATTGAGGAAATAGATATACTATTTTGTGTGAATGTAGATACGCGTATATTATTGAAGTTGTAATAACGTAAGACTAGTAATCGATAATTTATCTAATTAACAGGTTGTATTACGAGGTATATATATATATATATAATTAACATGGATAATTTATCTGATTAACACGTTGTATTATGAGGTATAATATCGTAATTAAAATTTAATTAACTAAAAATTTATCGTAATTTGTAAAATTCAATTATATTATCATGGGATTGAGGAAATATACTACTCGTGTTAATGTGATGATAAAATAACTAAATATCTGATTTATATATATATTTATATATGCATTGTATTAAATTAATTGGATATTGTTATAAATATTATAAAATTTATCATATGTAATCTATTTTAATATCGACATTTTTATTACATTTCCTAAAATAGCAACCCTAATTCAATTCAATTTTCCCAATTCATTTACTTTCTAGCTACATTTTATATATGTCTATGTCAATTTTATCCTAAATTCATTTTCAATTTGACCTCAAATTAAAATCCCCAATTTCAATTTCATTTGACTCCTCTCAATTTTAATCATAGCCATTGGTCTCATCCGATCAATGGCTGAGATTAAATCCACAATTTATCACACTTTTAAACAAAATAAGTCAAACCCTAATTCTTTTCACAAAAATAGCCGTACCCTCTCTGATTTCCCTCTTCCTCTCTCTCTATCAACGACGATGGAACCCCAGCGCCGCCAGCCATCAATAGAATCCCAGCGCCGCTAGCAGCCATCTCCACCAATGCCGGCAGCACCACCAGCCGATGAAGCAGCCGTCCACCAGCCATCCGGCAACCTCCGTCTCATTACTACCCTTAAAAAAGATTCCATGTGTTTGGCCCAAAAAGATGAAACATTCCAATACGTGAGAAGGTGTATTGTAGACCTAACATAAATAAATAATGGCATTCTCCCTTAAATTTAAACTCTTAGAGCTGGTCACATAGTTCAATGTTCCTATGCTTATTAAATCTTCCAGGTAGAAAATAGAGGTTTAACTAATTTTTTAATTTTACAAGGATTACAATTCCTGGGTTATTTAGGACTATAGTTCTTTGAATCTCTTTTACTTGTAAAAGAAGAACTCAATAAATGGTAAAACCTTCACCATTAATGATATTTGTCCTTGGCTTTCATTTCAGTTTCAAAAACTTCAAGGGTTTCCTAATATTAGCCCCTTGATAGTCTTTTCTCTGGGTTTCTCTTCTATAAATTGGGGCCACGACAGATGTCTATACAACGCACTTGATGCCGATACACACAAAAAAATTATCTGATCAAAAAGATAAAAATCTAATATAAAATTAGAAAAACAACATGAATCAATGTAGAAACCCTTCCAAATATGCTGCAATGCTTCCTCAATCAATAATTACAAGTCCCAAATAACAATGATGAGCCTATAAGCTCTCAGTCATGATTACTTGTCTTTTTAAGGTTCCTAGTGTGACAAATTTAAATACAATATAAATATCAGTCAGAGAAAATACAATGTCGACATTGTTCTCTTGCTAGTTCATTCTAAAAAAAAATAATTGACGCAATTTTATATTTGAAAACACCTTAACTTTAAAGTTTCTATTTTATTCTTAATACATTTTTTCTTAACCACATAAGTAATGCGGTATGTTTAAGATCACAAGTTTAAGATCCGTTGAAAATGAAGTTGTGTATCTTTTAATTTTCTAAGCTCATTATTTTCGATATTGTAGTTTCCCGTGAGAGAATCTATAAGTAGATTGAAGCTGCCATTTTGAAATATCAAGAAATGAAGAAAAATATCAAAGATATGTGGACATAGTGAAGCTGTGTGGGGCCTTGTGCGATTCACTATTGTTGTTATCTTTCTTTGATTGTTCATATTGAAGTCTAGTGAAGCCGTGTGTGGCCTTGTGCGATTCACTAGCATTGTTCTTGACATCTTGTTGGTTTTGTTGTTGCTTAAAAATTGTATTATGAACTTGATCTTGAATGTTTAGGGACTTGGTAGGTTGAAAATGATTTGGTGACTTGGTAGGTTGAAAATGATTAAGTGTAGAGACTTTAAGGGTGTCACGGTAGGTTGAAAGTGGTTAAGAGTAGGAACTTTGAAGGGGATTTTATGTTTTGAATGTGACTTGTTTGACAACTTAGTAACTTGAAAATGGTTAAGTGTAGGGACTTTGCAGGGAATTTTTTTAGTTTTGAATGTGGTTTGTTAGGTCACTTAGTTGCTCGAAAATGGTTAAGTCTAGGGACTTTGAAGGGTATTTTTTTTGTTTTGAATGTGTTTTTGTTTTGATACTTAGTTGCTTGAAAATGGTTTAGTTGGTGACTTTATTTGTTGAAAATGCTTAAGTGCCGGTGACTTTAATAGGGAATTAGTTTCGTTGGTGCCTTTGTTAGTTGAAAAAGCTTAAGTTTTGGTAACTTTAATAGTGAACTAGTGTTTAGGAGGTGATGTTGTTGGTGACTTTATTTGTTGAAAATGCTTAAGTGCCAGTGACTTTAATAGTGAATTAGTGTTTAGGAGGTGATGTTGTTTGTGACTTTATTTGTTGAAAATGCTTAAGTGCCGGTGACTTTAATAGTGAATTAGTGTTTAGTAGGTGATGTTGTTGGTGACTTTAAATG
>NC_061119.1:93131889-93167402 GCF_002878395.1 Capsicum annuum
TGTTGGTTACTTTATTTGTTGAAAATGCTTATTAAGTGCCGGTGACTTTAAAAGTGAACTTTTGTTTAGAAGGTGATGTTGTTGGTTACTTTATTTGTTGAAAATGCTTAAGTGCCGGTGACTTTAATAGTGAATTAGTGTTTAGAAGGTGATGTTGTTGGTGAATTTATTTGTTGAAAATGCTTAAGTGCCGGTGACTTTAATAGTGAATTAGTTTCGTTGGTGCCTTTGTTAGTTGATGTAGTTCGGGTAGCGAAAGGTCTATCCCTCCTGGATGATTTCGGCATTGGCGATGATATGAAAGACGAGGATGAATTCGAAGATGATGATGACTTTTAGTTTTGAGATTTTGTATGTCTTCTACTTTAAATTTGGATATTTTGTTGTTTCAAACTATTGTTGTTGTTTTTTCAAACAAACTTTTGTTGCACATACATTTTGTATGTCTTGTACACTTATGAAAATATTTATATTTGGGTTTTTGTTGTTGGAAATGCTGTATTTGGATTTTCATTTAGTGGTGCTTTTGGAAATGCTGTAATTAGATGTTCAGTTTTTATTTTTTTTAAATTCCCAGAAAAATTGACCATAAGTGGTCGATTTTTTGATACTTAACCTCAGAAAACCGACCACTTGTGGTAGATTTTTAATTAATTAAATTAATTTAATAAAAACGTACCACAAGTGGTTGGTTTTTTATTAAATTGATTAATTAATTTGATAAAAAACCCGACTACAGGTGATCGGTTTTTATTAAATTAATTAATTAATTTAGTAAAATACCGACCAGAGGTGGTCGGACTATTTATTAAATTAATTATTTTAATTTAATAAAAAACCGACCACATGTGGTCGGGTTTTCTTTTTTAATCAAAAATTACTTTTTCAATTTTAAAAATATTATAATAAATTTTTAAAAAATATAAATATTTTTTTAAAAAACCGACCACTCGTAATTGGTTTTTGAAAAGCCACCACTGTTTTTACGACCACGTTTTTTGGTCAATTTTTTGGTAGGAAATTGGATAAAACCAACCACTTGTGGTCGGTTTTCTCCCTTTTTTAGTAGTGTTAATAAATACAACTCAAATTTTCATACAAATATAATATATACAAATACATAGTGTATTTGTATTTGTAAAATTATTTATTTCATTTGTTTGTCATTGTATTTGTATCAAGTGATATTTGTTTATTTACAAATATGAATGATAATTTTGATATACAAATACAAAATGATACGTTTTTATCAAATGATACATTACATATTTATATATTTTAAAATCACAAAAATACAATTAATGCACTTATTTGTTTGTATACAAATACAAATGATAAATTATACATAGTCACGACTAAATACAATATGCAATCAGCTTACAAATACAAATACAAAATAATTTTTTAAAAATAAAAAGGTAATGAAGAAAATAGAATACAAATACAAGTATAATCCAAATATAATCTAAATATACAAACACAATAAAGCCATAATATAAATATAATCTAATATAATATGCAATCAATTATAAAATAAAAATACAAAATAGTTCTTTAAAATACAAGTGTGAATTATATAAAAGATAAATGATGGAGCAAACTAACAAATACAAATACAAGTGCGAACTATTAAATACAAATACAAATGCGAACTATAAAATATAAATACAAGTGCAAACTTTAAAATAAAAATACAAATACAGTTGTATCAATAAATACAAAAATAGAAATGACGGTGTGATTACAAATACGATAAAGAATTGTGGTATTTACGTTATCATCCATGACTTGTGCTTGACTAGTCATATTTTTTGAAAATACAAAAATACAAGATAGAACAAAAAAAATAATAAAGAAAATAAGTACAAAAATGAAAAAAAAAATCAAAGAACAAATGAAAAGAAAAAAGAGAAATAGAAGTTAGAGATTAAAGAGAGGAAAAAATAAATAGAAAGAAACAAAAAAATAAAAGTAGGAAAAAATAGAAAAAGAAGAAGAAAAAATGGGAAAAACATAAAAAATAAAAAAATATAAAAAAAAATAATGGTAGTGTTAGGCAAGAAAATATTCAGTTCAACGAGATAAGCGTGATTAGAATTTTTTTCTTTTTAAAAATATTGAATTCCATTTTTGGTGCGTCTAAATAGGGACTGTATTCATATTTTATATGAATACATACTATCTGTAAAACCGAATACAATGGGTATAAATCAAATACAACGGTTATAAATGGTAATTATGTAAAATGTGGCTATGAAAGGTGGGTTTTATAGCAAAATGCTGCTATTTTTGAAAGATCTCCTAATTTTAATACATATTTACAACTTAATTCATAATTAAATATGATAAATTAGTACTTATATTTAATATAAATAATATATCTTTAAATACGGGTATTATTGGTAGGAAGAAGACAAGAGAATCTCATGATGGTAAAAGCCTATGCAAAGATTTCCAAAATCAAGAATTGCTTCAAAGGAAGGGTGGGCAGTCTCTTTCATATCCAAAATGGATCTTAATTTCTCTGTTTTATGTCATTGGTTGTCGGCCTAATAGGAGATGGGTCGTAGAATACACAAGAAAATAGAGTGAGACTTATTTCTTTAGCAATTTAAGCTATAAGCCTTAGGATGGTTGGGGTCGCAAATTAAGTGTTTGTATAATATATCACAATAATTAAATTACAATTGGCTGAGGCACAGATATCTCGCTCTTTTTAAGGAGATTCAAGCCAACTACGGCATAATTTACATTGATCCAGCAGTATATCTCTTGACTTGTTCCCTTCAAGATACAATAACCCATCAACGATGTAAAACTCAAGCAACTCCATATTAGTTGCAGAGTCCAAAACTCCACCATAAGAACACCTTCTTTCAACATATGTTTACTCTCTTTGTATAGTGAATATAGTTAAAGACTTAGAATATTTTCTTTGTTTCAACTCTTTCTTTCACTAATATAATTACTCTTTTTTGTATAGTGAATATAGTTTTAGACTTAAAATATTTTCTTTGTCTCAACTCTCTCTTTTACTACTATGCACTATAAATTTTTTCACACTTATCATATTTCCTTGTACATGCAATAACATGCAAGACCACCTCTATTTATACATGAAATATTCATCCTTGTATTGAATATGAAGAATAATGAGGGGTGGTAAAGAGGAAAGATTAATAGTCTTTAGGCTACAAGAGTTACACGAAACTAGTGGCACTAATAGCCATGAGAGTTACAACAAAATAATGAGAGAATTTACAAATAACTAAAGACCACATTCTACCACCATTAACAAATAGAGTAATGTGGGCAGATAAATAGTCTTCTTGTTACATATGTTACATGCAAATAATGACCATAGAGTTACAACAACTAATGGTCATATGAGTTACAAGACATAATTTGGTAAATTATGGACAAATAAAGTGTTAGAAGTTACAAGAGTTATCAAAATATAGTTACCCACTTTCTCCACTTTATTTCCATAAATTATCATTCAAATTAAGATTTTGATATTAAAATGCATATTTAAACCAATATTAAGTTATCTCAAAATTATTTCTTCAATGCAAAATGATGAGGGAAAGATTTTTGGGAGGGTCGAACCCCTAACCATGCTTAAATAGTATGCCCGATTTAAGGATTATAATTTAGAGGTTCCTTCATTGCAATCTATCCCGGTGGTCTGTGAGTTTACCGAAGCGTTACCCAATGATCTTCCTAGTGTTCCTCCTGACAGGGAAATTGATTTTGGGATTGATTTTCTTCCAGACACTCGGCTTATCTCTATCCCTACCTATAGAATGGCTTTGGTTGAGTTGAAAGAACTTAAGGAGCAGTTGAAAGAACTTCTTGATAAGGGTTTTATCCCTCCTAGTATTTCCTCGTGGGGTGCTCCTGTGCTCTTCGTGCGTAAGAAGGATGGGTCCTTTCGAATGTGTATAGATTATCGCTAGTTGAATAAGGTGACAATGAAAAATAAGTATCCTTTTTTTTAGGATTGATGACCTATTTGATTAGCTTCAGGGTGCTAAGTACTTCTCTAAAATTGACCTTTGATCGGGTTATCATCAGTTGAAGATTAGGGAGGTGGATATCTCTAAGATAATTTTTTGAACTCGGTATGGTCATTTTCAATTTTTGGTGATGTCCTTCGGTTTGACTAATGTGCCGACAATGTTTATTGATCTTATGAACTGGGTATCCCATCAGTTTTTGGACTCATTCATCATTGTGTTTACTGATGACATTTTGGTTTATTCTAAGAGTGAGGAAGATCATCTCCTAGTAGTGTTGTAGACCTTTAAGGAGTAGTGATTGTATGCTAGATTCTCTAAGTGTGAATTCTGGTTGAATATTGCGACCTATTTATGTCATGTTGTATCTAGTGAGGGGATCATGGAAAATTCACAAAAGGTTGAGGCAGTTAAGAAGTGGCCTAGACCCACAACTCCAAATAACATTCAAAGCTTCTTGGGCTTGGCTAGATATTATAGGAGGTTTGTGAAAAGTTTCTCTTCTATTGCTGCCCTATTATCTAAGTTGACTTAGAAAAAGATAAAGTTCTTGTAGTCGGATACTTGTGAATGTAGTTTTGAGAAGTTGAAGGATAAGTTGACTTCAGCTTCGATTTTGACTCCTGAGGGTACCAAGGGTTTTATGGTTTATTGTGATGCCTCCCATATGGGACTGGGCTATATGTTGATGTAGTATGGTATGGTTGTGGCCTATGCTTCTAGTTAAGAGTTCATGAGAAGAATTACCTGACACATGACTTAGAATTGTTGGCTGTGGTCTTTGCTTTGAAGATTTGGCGCCATTATTTGTATGGGTTTCATGTTGACATTTACTCTGATCATAAGAGCTTGCAGTATGTGTTCACCTAGAATGAGTTGAATCTTAGGAAAATGAGATGGCTTGAGTTTCTTAAGGATTATGATATGAGTCTTCACTATTATCCAGGTAAAACTAATGTGGTTGCTGATGCTCTTAGAAGGTTATGTATGGGAAAATTATCTCATGTAGATGAGGAGAAATTAGAATTGGTGAAGGATATTCACTGGTTTTCTAATCTTGGAGTCCATCTCTTAGACTCTGAGGATGGAGGTATGTTAGTGCAAGAGGTGGTGAAGTCATTCCTTAGTGCTGAGGTGAAAGAAAAACAAGTTTTGGACCCCATTTTGATGCGGATTAAGGGTGGCGTGGGCTACCAGAAAGTGATGGTTTTTAAGATTGGTTGTGATGGTGTCTTGAGATACCAAGGTAGGTTGTGTGTACCCGATGTTGATGGGATGCGAGAGAGGATCTTGGTTGAGGCTCATGAGTCGAGGTACACTGTTTATCCTAGTTCAATAAAGATGTACCATGATTTAAAAGAGATCTATTGGTGGAATAACATGAAGCGAGATGTGGCAAATTTTGTGGCCAAGTGTATGATTTGTCAACAAGTGAAGGTGGAGCACTTGAGACCTGGTGGTTTTTTTTAAGAGATTGAGTTGACCGAATGGACTTGGGAAGTGATTAATATGGATTTCATTGCTGGTCTTCCACATTCCCACTATCAATTTAATTTTATTTGGTTCATCGTGGACAGGACGACTAAGTCCGCTTGTTTCCTACCTATAAGGACTAATGAGGGTTATTCAAAGTTGTTCATTTAGGAAATCATCAAGTTGCATGGTGCGCCCTTTTATATTATATCTGATCGTGGTACTTAGTTCTCCTTACACTTTTGACATTCTTTCTAGAGAGGTTTGATGAATAAAGTGAATCTTAGCACCACTTTATACCCTCAGATGTATGGACAAGCGGAGAAGACCATTCAGACTTTGAAGGATATGCTAAGGTCTTATGTGTTTGACATTAGTGGTAGTTGGGTTGATCATTTTCCCCTCATAGAGTTTGCTTATGATAATAACTATTACACAAGCATTGGGATAACTCTATTTGAGGCTTTGTATTATTGGATACGTCGTTCTCCTATTGTGTGGTTCGAGGTTAGTGAGGCTGGGTTGTTCGATCCTTTTTTCGTTCATCAGGCTATAGAGAAGGTGAAGTTGATCTAGGATAGAGACCATCCAAAGTCACCAAAAGTCCTATACGAACATGAGGCAAAGGGAGTTGGAAATTGAAGTTGGCGATTGGGTGTTCTTGAAGGTGTCTCCCATGAAAGGAGTGATACGGTTTGTAAAGAAGGGTAAGCTCAGTCCTTGTTATGTGGGACCTTATTTGATTTTGAAGAGAGTGGGTAATATGGTTTATGAGTTAGAGTTGCCTCCCTATTTGGGTTTCATTCACCCAGTTTTCCATGTTTTGATGTTAAGAAAATGTGTGGGTGATCCTTCCTTGGTAGTTCCTTTAGAGAGTGTTGGAATTTTAGATTACTTGTCTTATAAGGAAGTCCCGATTGAGATTTTGGATCGGCAAGTCCATCGGCTGCAGACAAAAGATATGGATTTGGTAAAGGTTCTTTGGAGGAATCATAAAGTTGAAGGAGCTACTTGGGAAGTTGAAGAGGACATGAAGTCCAAATACCCTTTCTTGTTCCCTATTTCGGATACTTGTGCTTAAGGTAAGTGTTAATCTTACCATCTTTGTTTTCTAACTTTTTTAAAGGAAATTGTGATTTCCTTGACATCTTTGTTTTTTTTTCTTTGTTAAAGGTAAGTGTGGGTGTGTTTCTGCGTAAAGTCGTGCTAATAGATGCCTTGACCCATCATTCGAGGACAAATAATCCTATTAGGAGGGGTGAGGAAGAGGGAGAATGTGATGCTCAAGGTATTGGCCACTGAAAATTCTAAGTCTTTGAACTTACTGTCCTAACTATTACTCACCATATGAGTTGTAATTTGTCACTGTGGGTCATAGGACCCCAATTGTAGGGTGTCCAGTAAAGGTAGCCTAAGTTACTGTCCTAATTACGAGTGGCTCCTAACAAGTCGTAAAGACTCTAAATGAATCGTATGGTCCCATCCGTAGCCAAACCAGTGTGTTACTCAAGTGTTTCTATCTTGAATACGACTTGGACCCTATGAGTCTTAGGGTTGCTTGACGAGTCATATGGTGTGAATCGTAGGATCACTAGAGAAGGGTCCTCCAGCTACTATCTTGATTACGACTCATAGTGATGAGCCATAACATGTCCTTATGAGTCGTATATTGACTCGTCGTCACTGGCGATAATTTTTCAGCTTTTAGTTAAGGACACTTTGGCCATTTTCCTTTTTTCCAAATCATGACCCACGACTTAAAACCCCTTTAGGGAGTCATTATTACTCCAAAACAAATTGAAATAACTTCTCAATCACTATAAATTCTCTAAGGTCAATATACTTAGGATTTTCAAGAAGTTGATCAATTAGAGATCCTAAGGGCAAATTCTCTCCATTACTCTTGATATTTTAGGTATATTACTTTTCCCAACGGTTAGTTTGTGAAATCATATGTTTTAAATAGTTATCCATGTGGTTTTGATGTTAGTTTTGGAACATAGGTTGAGGGTTTTGGATGTTTGTTTTGAATAATGTTTCCCATGGTTTACATAAGATTGTTCATGATTTATCTATGGTTTTTGAACTTGTGGGGGTGCATCAGCATGGTGAAAAAACTAAGGGACAGTGATTTCCCTAAATTTTGTGATTATTGACAATTGAATTGGTATTAACCCCCAACCCAATTTTGTGAAAAGTGGTTTTGAGCATGATAATATAGCATTGGACTACTTTCGGAACAATTGCATGATGTAAAGATGTTATTAAAATATGACAGTTTGATTAATGAACAAAGGGAGTTTTTCTTCCGAGTTAATGGAATTGAAATGACATGTTGATGTTACCTTGCAAGTGTAGTCGTTATGACGATACCAAGAGTGTATGCCTGAATGTGTATTATGGTTCAATGAATGGGAATGTGTGATAAAATTTTTAATGGGTCTTAAATAGGGTTGTGTAGATGGACAGTGAAAGTGGCGGTCCCGAGGGACCAAAACTGGAAACCACATTTTTAGGCGCGAGGGTCTAAATGGCCTGGAGTTCGAGTCCCCTTTCTTATGACCGGGTGGTTAGAGTCCCCTTTATTATATGATTGGGAGGTTCTAGTCCCCCATATAACATTACATGATCGGGTGGTTAAGTTAGTTTGGTATATTATTGGGAGGTTCGAGTCCCCCATGCATATATATAATATTATTCTTTGGTTCATGTGGCTACTCACACTGGGGCCTGATCAGGGGGTGAGAGATTGATCCCATATAGCCCGTGGGTACTGATATATGATGGTTAAGATACACAACCCAGATTAAGATTTAAAAAATGCATGTTAAGCCTTATTCCCTATCCCAGCATTTTATATAAGTATATATGTATTCACACATGTATATGAACATGTACATTGAGTTGAACTGGATTTTTGAATTAACATTATTTTATCCTTATCCCTGAATTACATGTTAGTGCTCAACCTACTAATCGTCTTCGGACACTATATCCCTACGTGATATAGGGTCCGAAGACAATCCTACTTTTCCTGCGCATTGTTGGTGGATCACCTCGATTCGTTGATCATTTTTAGTGAAGTGGTGAGCTTCTATTCTTCGGAATACTTGATCATTCCATCGGTTTCTTTTCATAAACTAGAATTAAAGAGTTCATATTAACATTGTCATTATCAGGGTCGAGGGCATATCTCGACTTAGATTATTTTTGGATTAGTAGTGGCTTTATAGTTATTACTATGGATTGGGTATTGTTGTTGACATTATTAGATGTCTTTGAGTTTATTACATTTCTATCTTGTTATATTTTTGTGTTTCAACCACTCCTAGGGGTGTTGTATCCCATTTGGCTAGGCAAAGGGGGTGGTCCCCGGTCCTCGATAACTTGGGATGCCCATCACGGCCAGGCCCTGGTTCAGGTCGTGATAGTATCGCTTAAGTCACACTTTTCTACTTAAGTGGTGTCGGCTTAAGCGACCCAGTGTCCGCTTACACGATGCCTGGGTGGTTTAAATGCCTTATTTTCTCAAATTTTCACTATTTTTATACTTGGAGCTTTGGGTTTTAGATTTTTTGGGCGATTTCTTCTATTTTCAAGCTTGGGTAAGCTTCAAATCCCTATTTCAATTATTTTTCTTCTATTCTTGTCTTTTAAAGCTTGTTAAAACTCGATTTCAAAAGTGAAATTTGGGTATTTTAGCCTGGAAGGCCTAAATTAGAAATTCTTCGATTGAAACCCTAATTTCAACCCATTTTCACTTGGGTTTTCTTATATGTCTTCCTTTAATCACGGCTAATGTATTTTGAACTGAAAATTTAATTTTACCCTTCTTTTTTCGAAAATCCATTTCAGTGGTCCGTTTTGATCCCGACCAAACAATGGGAAATATAAATATCGTTGGCATTTTTTATGCGTAGATTCTATATTTGTATATTTTAGTTAATTCTGTGTTCATTCGTGAGGGGAAGGATCCGTGTTGAAGGTTGTCGGACTGAGTTTTCTTCATTTGAGGTAGGTTATGGCTTAACTTTCTTCAGATTGGGCTGGGTAGTTAATATTGATATTTAAACATATTATGGGTGTGGGAACTAATCATGGAAATGACTTTATTATTATTTGTGCATGTGTGAGGGCCTATTTGTGCATGTGTCGGGGCGTATATTGTTGTTAATGGTTTTGAGACATTATTTGCTATGCATGGCCGTGCAGGATCTTATGTGATTTGACTGACACACCCCTAAACCAAGCCATGTTGTATGGGAACCTCAAGCCCACATGAACCAAAGGTCACCCCAATAACCCATCATAATCATCACATCAATCACAGGGGTCGGCTAAATCCTGATTGCATAATAAGATAGCGGAAGCAATACTAGAAGTTGCAACTTAACAATGTCTAACCATTTCAAAAATATCAACACACTAACCAGTATACCCAAGTCCACAGTTATCCATAATACCTCTATACAAATCGATGTTTAGAAATATATATGTTGGGACAAGCCCCCGACAATAACCAAACCAAGTCAAAATAAGACTAAGTCTAAATATTGGGGATCAAGAATGAATGTCTTCCGAAATAAGAAAGCTCACAACTCCATAGTCAATCACGAACCGCTTCGATCACCTAATCACTGCGCAGGAAGAGAAGATAATGCTCCCGTCCCTAGTCGTGTGAGGACATAGTGTTCAACATGGTTAGCAGTTAGCGCGCTAGCATGTAACTCAAGGATAAGGATAAAATAACATCATTATTCAACAAGAAGTCAATATATCATATTCAATAATATCCACACACTTATCCATACATATAGGTATATCACTTGCTAATCAAGAAATCAAGGCTCAACAACATTCTTGAACATTCATTCATTAGACATGAAGTGGAGGACTCCGACCTTCCATACTTAGCTTAGACAATTCTATTTAGGACTTTAACCATGCTTACACATTCATTAGACAAGAACTTTAACTACATACATAATTATTCAAAAAAGAGACTCTAACGACACACTCATTCCTCTAGGCAAGGGACTTCAACCTCATGCCCGTTTATTAGACAAGGGACTCTAACCTCATGCGAAGGGACTCTAACCGCAAGCCATTTCATTCGGCGAGGTACATTAACCTCCAAAGATCTCTTCATGCAAGGGACTTTAACCTCGAGCAATTTCATTGGGCAAGGGACTCCAACCTCAAGCCATTTCATAAGGAAAAGGAATTCAACCTTAAGCCAACACAACTATCATTAGTTGATATTGGGACTTTAATCTTTTTCCCATGCATCAACATTCATTTCATACAATACTAAAGGACTTTAACTATATAACTTATTCAACACTTTACATGACCCCATGGTCCTTATGACAACCTTCATTGCTCAACCATTTCAATAGGCCGTTGCCTCCATTCAGTCCATTATACAATTCAAGTTATGGTCATAAATACCCTCATAACTATTCATATTTCATTAACCATCTTACACCACATTCTCACCACACTTGGTTCAACACACAATTCAAATACATTATCATGTTTAGGGAATTCAACCCCTTATTAGTCAATTGACCCAACATGGTCCTAAATTATACAATATGTAGCTCACAATACTTTTAACACACCATTCATCAATCATTCATACTTATTGGGCCATTGCCCTAGTTTAAAACATCACCAATATGTGACTAGATAATTCACTTAGACATTTCCACAAATATCTTATGTGCATACCTTTAACAAGGCTATTTTTATGGTAGAAATCATCAAGGTTAGGGTTACTTAAGACCCTCATGTTAAAACTCACACAAAAAGCACCCACATATGAAAATAATCATCATTAATATGTATAATCATGAGTCTAAGCAAGAGTCAACATTATTCATCATTAGGCACCAAAACCCTTTTCATTTGATTTCAAAATCACCATGTACACTTGATCATCCAAGTCTAAAATACATGGGTTTAGAGTTATTTAACAAGGGAAAGAGTTACATGTCTTAGACAACTTGATTCGCCCAAGAATCTTGACTTCACTTTTCTCCTAGATGGACACCCTTGAACCTTAGCCTCCAATCCTTCACAAATTATGTTAAAGATAGAGTTTTGGATGTTTGATCCTCTCAAAGAATGTTTAAGAAGGCCTTATACACTTATATAGTGAAGTTACTTAGTTTTTAAGGTTTGGGAAATGATTACAAGGCTCTTAGTTAAAAGCTGTAAAATAAACCTGTGCAGGGGTATGACTCACCTTACGAACCGTACCCTAGGGTACGAGTGGTACCCTGCCTTGTACCCTAGGCTTTTTCTAGGTCACCCACACTATTAATGGTATAATTACACACCCTTGAGTTGTATCCAAACGGTACGACTCAGCCCTTAACTCGTACACACCACCCGTACCTAAAATAGTCCACTCAATCTAGGACATCCCTCTATACGATCATGTTGGGTACGACTCATATACTTAGGGTACGATTGAGGAGGAGGGTCACTCGTACCTTGGACAATGAGTAACCCTTACCACACTGCCTAAGACATGATAGGGGAGGGGAAGAAGGATACAACTCATATCTAAGGGGTAAAACTCGTGCCCCTAGTCGTACCCATCCAGTGACATCGAATAGAGAGTTTGTTTTAATGGTTCAAAGTCTAAGTATTTCAATTATCCCCCACTTGGATCAGTCGGCCGTGAATGATAGGTAGGGCAAGCAATAAACACAAGCTAACATATCATCACACATCAAATCGACCTTTAAACAAGTTAGAACAAGCATACAACAAGGATATAACACACATCATGATATTTATCAATCAATCATTCATCTTACTATCTTCGGGACTCAAACCCATTATTTATCAAGACACTTGTTCATTGCAAAGCTTAGGGACTTAAACCCTTACTTATCAACACTCACTCATTTCAAAACTTAGGGACTTCAACCCATAGATTTATCAAGGATACTTTCCTAATTCAAGGATTAAGGACTCGAACCCTTCATTTACCAAAGGCATAAATCAACTCAGGATACTAGGGACTTAAGCCTATCGCAACAAGACACACATAATTTCAAAGCATTAGGGACTTGAACCCATGGTCTAAGAAGACACAAATCAACTTAACACATTGGGGACTTTAACCCATTGTCTATAAAGACATAAATAAAAGCAAGGAGATCAACATATACCTCCATCCTAAGTTTTCAAAATGGGAAACAAATGCGTGTACTTGGAATTCATGTCCTCTTTCGATTCCCACGAAGCTTCCTTAAAATTTTGGTTTCTCCATTGAACCTTCACCGAAGCCACCTCTTTTGTTTGCACCGGCGAACTTGCCGATCCAAGATCCTTACCAAGATTTCCTCACAGGACAAAGAGTCTGAGATATTAACATACCTTAAGGGAATAACCAATGTCAGATCACCCATACATTTTCACAACATAGAGACATAGAAAATTGGGTGAATGAAGTTCATACTAGAAGGAAACTCCAACTCATAAACAATATTGTCAACCCTCTTCAGGGGCTAATATATCGGGGTCTAAGATTTCTCTTCTTACCAAATTGCATTACTACCTTTATGGGAGACACCTTCAAGAATAACCAATCACCAACACTAAACTCTAAGTCCCTACGCCTCATATCCACATAGGACTTTTGGCAACTTTGAGTGATTTTTAACCTATCATGAATCACCTTCACCTTCTCTAATGCTTGGTGAACTAAATCGGGGCCAAGTAACTTACCCTTTCCAACTTCATACCACCCAATAGAAGATTGACATCTCCTACCACACAATGCCTTGAATGGGGCTATGCCAATACTAGATTAGTTACTATTAGTACAGGCGAACTCAATCAAAGGCAAATGTCTATTCCAATACCACCATAATCAATCACACAAGCCCCGTAACATATTATCTAATGTTTAGATAGTCCTTTTCTCTTGCCTATCCGTTTACGGGTGAAAGGCGGTACTAAGGCATACTCTAGTACCTAAACTTTTATGGAATAACTTCCAAAAGTAGGATGAAAATGGAGGACCACGATATGAGATAATGAAAACTAAAGCACCGTGCAACCTCATGATCTCCACAAGATACAAATTCACATAATCTTTTGTTGAGTAATTTGTCTTCACGGGAAAACAATTAGCGGACTTGGTCATTCTATAAACAATGACCTAAATAGAATCGTATTGATTTCGAGATTTAGGGAGATCAATAACGAAATCCATATTAATTTCCTCCCACTTCCATTTGGGTAATATAATTTCTTGGTACAACCCACCGGGCCTCATGTGCTCAACTTTTACTTAGTGACACACTATACACTTGGCCACATGGCTAGCCACATCACGTTTTATATTTCCCCACCAATAAAACTCTCTAAGGTTGTGATACATTTTGGTGGAACCTGGATGTATAGCACATCGAGATTCATGAGCTTCGGTCATGACCCTTTCCCACAATCCATTAATATTGAGAACACATAGTCTACCTTGGTATCTCAAGAAACCATCACCACCAATCACAAAGTCCGCAACATTGTATCGACCACATTACTCTTGATCTTCATTAAGTCATGGTCTAGAGTTTGCCTCTCCTTTATCTTAACAACAAGAGATTACTGAGATACCAAAAGCACAAATACACCACCATCCTTAGAGTCCGCAAGTATAACTTGAAGATTAGCCAAAAGGTGAACGTCCTTCACCAATTCTCGATTATCCTCATCTACATGGGCCAAACTTTCCATGGACAATCTACTAAGAGCATCGACGACCACATTCACTTTACTGGGATGGTAATGAAGACTCATATCATAGTCTTTCAATAACTCAAGCCACCTTCTTTACCGGAGATTTAACTCCTTTTAGGTAAATACATATTAGATACCCTTATGATAAAAAAAGATATCGACATGAACCCTATAAAGATAACGCCACCAAATCTTTAACAAAAAAACCACAGCTAATAACCCTAGGTCATGAGTAGGGTAATTTTTCTCATGAACTTTCAATTGCCTTGAAGCATAGGTCACAACCCTACCATGTTACATCAACACGCAACTGAGACTGATATGAGAAGCATCAAAATATACCACGAAACCATCACTACCCTCGGGCAAGGTCAAAACTAGAGCCGAAGTCAACTTATCTTTTAATTTTTCAAAACTACCCTCACACGCATCCTACCAAAAGAACTTGAACCTCTTTTGGGTCAACTTGGTCAATGGGGTAGCTATAGTAGAGAAACTCTGCACAAATATTCTATAATAATCGCCTAGACCCAAGAAATTCTGAATATTAATTGGAGTCATAGATCTAGGACACTTCTTAATCACCATAACTTTTTGGGGATCTACCATGATCCCTTCATTAGAGATTCACTAGAGATGACATGTCCAAGAAAAGCTACGACTTTCAACTAAAACTCACACTTGGATAACTTGACATACAAATGATGATCCTTTAAAGTTTACAGCACTGCACGGAGGTGATCGACTTGATCCACATCATTCTTAGAATAGACTAAGATGTCATCAATAAAGACAATGACAAACATGTCTAAGAATAGTTGGAAGACCCTATTCATCAAGTCCATGAATTCCGTCGGGTCATTGGTCAACCCAAAAGACATGACAAGAATCTCATAGTGACCATACCGAGTTCTAATTGCAGTCTTAGGGATATTCACATCCTTAATCTTAAGCTGATGATAACTCGATATAAGATCAATCTTAGAGAAACACTTCACACCCTAAAGTTGATCAAAAAAATCATCGATCCTAAGAAGAGGATATTTATTCTATATGATTACTTTGTTCAACTGAGGATAATCAATGCACATACGAAGGGAACCATCCTTTTTTGTGCATGAATAACATGAGAGCACCTCACGAAGACACACTAGGGAGGGTAAAACCTTTATCTAAGAGGTATTTTAATTGATCCTTAAGATCTTTTAGATCCACCAAATCTATTCTATAATGAGGGATAGAAATCGGATGACTGTCCTGATGTGTAAGTAGAAGATAACACATTTAAGGCTTTTAACTGAGAATAATTGCAAAGTCTTAAGCAACTTTTGTAATTTTTGAGAGTTTTATCTTTGATTTTGCAGTAGAAGCTAAGATGCTAGATAACAACAAGGATAAAAGCAAAAGAGTTGAAATCTGAAGCAAAAAAAAAAGTGTGGCTGACGACATTCTTGATAAGTCGTCAGCCCTGTGATAAGTTATCAGCTTCATCGTCAGCCTTAGATAGAGAATGAATCTCAGCTGAAAGTTATGATGTTAATTTGTGATAAGCCATCAAGGAGTTGATAGGTTGTCTAAATTGTCTTCAGTCTAAGGCAGAACATGAGAGCTGAGGTAGATAAGTGACGACATTTATTATAATTCATCAAAGATGTGATAAGCCATCACAGTTCATCATCAGCCTAAGGCAGCAAATGTCGAAATCAAAGAGGAGCTGACGACATTTGTGATAAGTCATCAGCCTCCTGTTAAGGCATCATGAATGGCGTCACCTGTCCGACACTCTATGATTTTGTTTTCATAATTAGGGTGAACTATTTAAAGCATTGTTTAGGATTTTCTAAGGAGTTCCGAACATCTTTTGGAGACACGTATTTTGTTACTTTTCTCTCTAGTTTCTTAGATTGAAAAACAATTAATCTTGAAGAGATTTCCATTAATACTTTAGGGATTCCTATTGTGATCTAATCTAAGAATCACTAGTTATTATTTATCTTGTGGTAAGTTTATCTTTCAAATCATAAATACAACTAGCTATGTCAAATTTTGCATTATGAGTGGCTAAATCCCTTTGACCCGAATCATGGGATCTAGGGGTAAGTCTTGATAAGATGCTAAGTGTTCAAGATTCGTAAGGTAATAGGAATCCTTGATAATTCTGAGATTTTAATTATCGTCTATTGGTTACAAACAATAAATAACACCTTCTTTGATTTGCTTGAGATAAGAAATCAATTATAGTAGGAAGTGAATTATCAATAGGAACTTGGAAGCACTAAAAACTTCCATTTAATAATTAACGCTGTAACAAGGTTGATTAACCTGAGGTAAAGTCTGATCAGTGAATATAAATTTCCTTAGTTTGAGCGGATTAGGTAATTAAATGCTTAATTCTATCAAGAGATATGTAGGCATAACTTCGATAAAGATAATCTGTTGTCTTACCTACTATGAGCATCTTGAATCACTATTCGCATTTGTCAAGTACCAAAACCCCTAGTGAACATAATTCTGGTTTTTCATAAACTCTTGATTACAAACACCGAAGCTAAAGTGACCAATAATTATTTGTTAATCTCTAAAACCCTTATTTTATATTTTTATTTCATCTATTTGAATTCAACTCATAGCTATAGTTTCAAATTAGTTTAATCGCCACTCATATTGTTCCCTGTGGATTCGACCCTGACTCCAAAAGTTAGGTAAATATACTAATGACGACCGCCTTGCACTAGATTGACGTGTAAGTTGAGCGTTATAAAAATTAGCGCCGTTGTCAGGGATCAATTTAGCGTATTGCGTTGGTTTTGAATTTTATCCTACTTGCTTGAATCCAAACTTGTAAATATTTGTTTTTTATTTTTTTTATTTCTTGTGTTAGGTAGATTTTTATTTTTGTTTACTTATTACTATGGCATCGTGGAGTAAACATGAGCTTGGTGGTTGGAAATCTTATCTTGATGATCCATGTCCATATTGTGATGGACCTCACTTTTGGAAAGATTGTAAATATGCTCCCCGGAGAGAGATATGTGCACCATCTCCATCCTACCAGGAGTATGATTGTTCTTTATGTGGTGGTCAAGATGGACATTGGAGTGATTTCCTAAATACCCCTTTCCCCTATTGCGCTAACCCAAATTCTAGTTCTTTTTATGAGTTTGATATATCTTATGGTCTAGAAAAGAAAGAACAAAGCACCAGAAAGAGTGGTATTGAAGTTATGCTTCAACTAATGTTGGATCATATGGACACAATGAATGATATCATATACGATATATGTCAAGACATTAGGGCATTTAACAAGGAAAGAGAAAGGATAGGGGAGATGGATATTGAGGTCAATTATCCAAAGCACTCTTCTACATTATGTTTAGATGATATCTTGTCTATAAACTCATTTAGACTAATCAAAGAGTATGAATATGAGGAGCAAGAATTCTATACTGATGATGAGCTTGATGTTGATCAACCCTTGGAGATTTCCCAACCAATCGAACCAACCATGAGGGATGATGCGAAGATTGGGGAAATGGTGCTAGAGGAAAAAAAAGAAATCAAGCACAATCCTTGTGAAGACTCTAGTCCATTTTGGGATAAAGATACTAATAGGGATGCTACTCCAGAAGTAAGAATTAGTCCTCATTCGAACCACTTTTCAACATTATGCTTGGTGAATGCAATGAAAGTCGAATCACCCAAGCAAATGATAAATTTTGAAAATGAGAAGGAGAATTCTTACATTTTAGAGTTTATCTTTCCAAAAAGGTATACCAAAACTCCAATCATAAAAGTGAAGAAGCCTAAATATCGATGTCCATTTAGTGGATTTTTAAAATCCTCACTGCTTCTCAATGAGCCCACGTGAAAGTTTGATGCAAAATTGGGCAAGCGGTTCAACTTTTCAAAGTGGAGTGATAGAACATTCTTTATCATGCCCTCACCTTTGGCCAACGGACCTAAAAGAAGTAAAGATTAAAAGATGAGCTGACAATTCAAATCGTCTAAGTGGAGGGATAAAAGATGAAGCACTTTCAAGGTATCTTGATGAGGTCTGAGTGGTTATGATAACCTGGTCATTCCACGACATTAAATTACTCGCTATTTGGGAGGCAACCCAAGGTATTGGATTGTTTGTATTCGTATTATGTGATTGACATCAGATCTTCACACCCATGGTGCCACAAGTATGTTTCTAACTCTCTTGTTTTGGTTTGACGTATTGTGGAAATTGCATGATTTTAAGTTGAGGGTGAGATTACTTGTGGGGGTTGATGTCCTCTTGAAGTTTTTGTTGCCATACCTCTTTTCCCCGGAGTCTTATTCCTAGTAGAGTCGGCATGTTTAGGCGTATTGTGGTTTGTTGTAGTATTTTATAGTTGACTAGGAGAAATATAAGTACCTAAGGCAGTTAACACGGTTTTGTTATTCTGTGAACACCTCTCAAGTGGTCTAATTCTTTAACTATGTGATTTGCATCTAATTGTGACCACTGTGCATCTCTGTATGGTATTAGTTCTAGTGCCTTGATAACCATTGCTAAATAATTGAATGAACCGGATAAGTAGTAACTTGTGATATACTTGTGTGCCATGTGTGTGTGAGATTCTACTTAGTTTCCTTTGTATGTTGAATTCAGAACTTGCCCGGTTAATCTTACCTAGGTTAAAGGATAGGGGTTAGGAAAGGATCATAGGCCGTTTTGATATTAGCTCACTTTAGACTAAATGACCTTCCCTCTATGCATATATCCCTTGATCTTTATTTTGAGCCTGAATAGCCTATTTCTTTTTATGATACCTATCACCATCCCATTTTTATATCATAATGAACTTGTTTTGGCCCTGGTCCTCTTTGGACACTGTACACCTTGACTTAGGCAAATGGCCTAAGTTGAGGGTGGCTATTATAGGGGTGGATGATGTAAAATGAGTAGGAAGAAAGGTAAAGTAAAAGAAAAGAATAAAAGTTGGGTGCAGTGGAAAAGTGAAAGAAAAGAAAGTTATGAAAAAGAAAAAGTGATTGTAGAAAAGACCGCACCTATCCTGAATAAGTGTGATCATGAAAAGAGAAGAATAGAAAAAGGCTAATAAGTGAAATCCCAAAAAGATAGTGTAGTGTCAAGGAGGCTTAGTCACTTTAAATATCATCGAGTATCATACCAACCCATAGCCTACATTACAAGCCAAAGAGAAGACCTATAGTGATCCTAGCTGACCTGTCTGAAGATCGGGGTAATGAAAATAAAGGGAAAGCCTATGGTATTCGGTATAAATTGATTGGAACTTCATTCTTAGAGTGAGTGTATTATGATTGTCCCCATGGTTATATATGTGATGTCTGATATGAGAAAAAAGGGATTTTTTTGTAGTGAGGGCACACTGATTATATTGCTAGTTACTGACTTATTTGGTTAGTGTAAACTTGATATATGCATGGTTGTGTTGATGAGTTGGTTCCATATCTTGATCCTTGTTTGTTGAATTATTGTTCTTCAATAATATACACATTTGTTCTTGAATTGACTGACCTTGGAGATGGTGAAGATGTTTTGATATGATATAGATGATTGACTGCCAAATGTACTTTGTATTCTCTTAGTTGTATTTGATTTGCTTGAGGATAAGCAATTATTTTAAGTTGAAGGTGTTGATGTGTGAGAATATGCTAACACATTTGAGGCTTTTAACTGAGAATAATTGCAAAGTCTTAAGCAACTTTTGTCATTTTTGAGTGTTTTATTTTTTTATTTTGCAGTAGAAGCTAAGATGATAGAGAACCAACAAGGATGGAAGCAAAAGTGTTGAAATTTGAAGCAAAAAGAAGAAAAGTATGGCTGACAACATTCCTGATAAGTTGTGAGCCCTGTGATAAGTTATCAGCTTCGTCATCAGCCTTAGACAAAGAATGGACCTCAGCTGAAAGTTATGATAACATTTTGTGATAAGACGTATAGGATTTAATAGGTCGTCAAAATTTTCGTCAGTCTAAGGCAGAACATGGGAGCTGAGGTAGATATGTGACCACATTCATGATAAGTCATCAAAGATCTGATAGTGCCATCACAGTCCGTCGTCAGCCTAAGGTAGCGAATGTCAAAATCAAAGAGGAGCTGACGACATTTGTGATAAGTCATCAGTCTCTTGATAAGGCGTCATGAATGTCGTCACCTGTCCGAGAAATTGCTGCACTCTATGATTTTGTTTCCATAATTAGGGTGAACTATTTAAAGCATTGTTTAGGGTTTTCTAAGGACTTTCAAACATCTTTTGGAGACACAAATTTTGTTACTTTTCTCTTTAGTTTGTTGGCTTGAAAAACAATTAATCTTGAAGAGATTTCCATCAATACTTTGGGGATTCCTATTTTGATCTAATATGAGAATCACTAGTTATTATTCATCTTATGGTAAGTTTATCTTTTAAATCATGAATACAACTAGTTGTTTCGAGTTTTGCATTATGAGAGACTAAATTGCTTTAACCCGAATTATAGGATCTAAGGGTAATCTTGATAAGATGCTAAGTGTTCAAGATTCGAAAGGTAATAGGACTCCTTGATAATTCTGAGGTTTTAATTATCGTCTATTGGTTGCAAACAATAAATAACACCTGCTTTGATTTGCTTGAGATAAGAAATCAATTATAGTAGGAAGTGAACTATCAATAGGGACTTGGAAGCACTAAAAACTTTCATTTAATAATTGACGTTGTAACAAGATTGATTAATCTTAGGTAAAGTCTGGTCAGTGATTATCAATTACCTAAGTCCGAGAGGATTAGGTAATTAAATGCTTAAGTAGGTCGAGAGACATTTAGGCATAACTTCGGTAAAGATAATCTGTTGTCCTACCTACTATGAGAATCTTGAATCACTATTCGCATCTGTCAAGTACCAAAACCCCTGGTAAACATAATTCTAGTTTTTCCATAAACTCTTGATTACAAACACCGAAGCTAAAGTGACCAACAATTATTTGTTAATCTCCAAAACCCCCATTTTATCTTTTCGTATCATCTGTTTGAATTTAACTTGTATTTATAGTTTCAAATTAGTTTAATCGCTACTCATATTATTCCCTGTGGATTTGATCCCGACTCCAAAAGTTGGGTAAAAATATTGATGACGATCGGCATGCACTAGATTGACGTATAAGTTGAGCGTTATCAAGTTCGGAACAAGATCAATCCCAAAATTAATTTCCCTATCGGGAGAAACATCGAGAAGATCATTAGGAAACACCTCAAAAAGCTCATTAAACACCGGATAGATTCTAGAGAAATCTCTTCCGAGTTAGAATCTTTAACTTAGACCAGATAATACAAACACCCCTTTGAAATTAACTTTTTGGCCTTTAGATAAGAAATGAATCTTCCCTTAGGCACTAGGGAACCACTTTCCTATACAATAACTGGCTCATTGGGGAATCAAAACATGACCCTACGGGTCTGACAAACTAAAGAAGCATAGCAAAAGTGCAACCAATCCATCCCTAGAATGACATCAAAATAAACCATCTCCAACTCTATCAAGTCTAAAGAGCATCCCTACTACTAACTGATATCACCCACCCCTTATGACCCTTCTAACAATCACAGAGTCTCTGATTTGGGTAGAAACAAAAAAAAAGAAACCGATAGACTCTCGGTACCACACTCAAGATACACAACCATATACAGGGTCACATAAGAAAGAGTAGACCTTAGATCAAGCAAACAATACACATCACGGGAGAAAAGTCTCAATGTACCTGTGATAACATCGAGAGACGCCTCTGAATCCCGATGAGTAGCAAGTACATATAAGCGATTTTGGCCAATAACGGTGCCAAAAATAGAAGTAGAGGCAAACATAACACCTTTCGGTGCCTGGAGTAGATGGCATAGCAACAGGGTACGTATTGGCCCAAGAAACTTCTAGAGAGGGGTAATCATACTGCATATGCCCAATCTGACCATAACTAAAACATTTGTGCTTCCTTTTCTTACACTGACCATGATAAATCTGACCACAAAATCTATAAGGAGCACGGGTAGAGCGGACTGGGTACCACTAGCCTCCAATTGGGCACCCTGTTCCTAGGGTCCACCACTAACTGATACCGATAATCTCCCAAAAACTTTAGGTAAGGAGAGAGAACACTAGCCGAGGAGAAAGAACTCAAACTCTCCTACTTCTTCTGTGCCCACTTACCCCCATCACCACCACTATGCTCAGAAGGCCTATATTTCTTTCCTTTTCCTCTTACTATGATCAACTTGCTTTTTTTCTCTTCTTCCACTTGTTGAAAATACACAATCAACCTAGAAATATCCATGTTTTCAATCAACAAGGCTGCCTTACTGTCAAGGACTAACTCACGGGATAATCTTGAGACAAACTTATGCATTCTAGTCCTTATTATAGAAACCATCTTGGGAGCATTCCTTGATAATTGTTTGAATTTCAAGGCATACTCTTGAACGGACATCCTCTCTTGCTTCAAGTTCACAAATATTCCACCTTTGCCTTCCTCAACTCTTAAGGAAAGAAACGATTTAAGAAAGCCTTAGAGAAGTCCTCCCACATGGAAGGACTAGCATCAACACCTATAGACAACTCCAACCCTTCATCCATTGATACACTATATCTTTTAATTAGTAAGAAGCAAACTCAATGGCCTCAATCTCCAAAACATTCATAATTTGGAAGTTTTTTTATATTTCATCATAGAAGCCTTGAGGATCTTCTTCAACCTTTGTACCAAAGAACATAGGAGGGATAAACCTCATATATTGGCCAATTCTTATGGCCTCAAAAGAATCGGTAGCCATAGAACCACTCTCTGATTTAGATGCTACCAATTGAGTTAAGAGGTTGATAGAGCAATGAAACTCGCCATTAGTAGCATCCTTTTAAGGTGACAGAATTGGAGGGTCGCTCTCATAGTTGGGGTTGCTGGGGACAGGTGGAACCTCATGAAGATGGTCGGATGCCGCAGCCCTAGCCCGAGTCTAAACTCCAAAAATTGGATGAGCTTCATCCATAGTGCCCTCAGAAGGGTTTGCCTGAGTCCCAGATCTCCTTGGAGGCATGATATGAAAGATAGTAAACAGAAATTAGAGGAATCCAAGACCTTAGACTCTATAGATTGAGATTGAAACGCGAAAATGGAAATATTCCTTAAAATGTTTCATAGCTCCTCTTTTGTAAGTGTGGCGCACTTCATACCCATAAAAGAGAATCTACTCAACTCGGTATTGTGGACACCCAACTGACCATAAAACTAGGCTCTGATACTAAATTGACATGCCCTAAAATTGGTCTAGGTCATTTGGGAACCTCAAGACCACATGAACCAAAGGTCTCTGTGATAACCCATCACTATCATCACATCAATCTCAAGGGTTGGGTAAATCTCGACCGCATAATAAGATATAAAAAACAATACTAGAAGTCATAACTTAACAATCTCTAACCATTTCATAAATATCAACATACTAACCAATATACCTAAGCCCACAGTCATCCATAATACCTCTATAGAAACTGATGTTTAGAAATATATATGTTTGGACAAGCCCCAGACAATAGACAAACCATGTCAAAATAAGACTAAGTCTAGAGATAGGGGATCAAGAATGAATGTCTTTCAAAATAAGGAAGCTTACCTCTCCATAGTCAATGCTTGAACTTCTTCGATCACCTAATCACTACACAGGAAGGGACTCTAACCTCAAGCCATTTTATTGGGTAAGGGACTCCAACCTCAAGCTATTTCATAAGGCAAGGGACTTCAACCTCAAGCCATTACAACTATCATTAGTTGATATTGCGACTTTAAACCTTTGACCATGCATCAATATTTATTTCATACAATACTAAAGGACTTTAACCATATAGCTAATTCAACACTATACATGACCCCATGGTTTTTATGGGAGCCTTCATTGCTCAACTATTTCAATAGGCCATTGACTCCATTCGATCCACCATACAACTCAAGTTATGGTCATCAATACCTTCACAACTATTCATATTTCATTAACCCTCTTATACCAAATTCTCACCTCACTTGGTTTAACACACAATTTAAATACATTATCATGTTTAGGGATTTCAACCCCTTATTAGTCAATTAACTCAACATGGTCATAAATTATACAATACATAGCTAACAATATTTTTAACACACCATTCATCAATCATTCATGTTTATTTGGCCATTTCCCTAGTTTAAAACATCATCAATATGTGACTAGACAATTCACTTAGACATTTTCACAAATACGTTATGTGCATACCTCTAACAAGGCTTTTTTCATGGTAGAAATGATCAAGGTTAGGGTTAATCAATACCCTCTTGTTAAACATCATGAAAAAAACACACACATATGTAAATAATCATCATTAACATGTATAATCATGGGTCTAAGAAAGAGAACATTATTCATCATTAGGCAACAAAACCCTTTTCATTTAATTTCAAAATCACCATGTACACTTACTAATCCAAGTGTAAAATATGTAGGCTTAGATTTATTTAACATGGGGAAGAGTTACATGACTTAGACAACTTAATTCAACCAAGAAACTTGACTTCACTTTGCTCCTAGATGGACACTCTTGAACTCTAGCCTCCAATCCTTTATAAATTGTGTTTGAGTGAGAGTTTTGGATATTTGATCCACTCAAAGTGTGTTTAAGGAGGACTTATACGCTTATATAGTGAAGGGAATTAGGTTTTAAGGCGTGAGAAATGACCACAAGGACCTTAGTTAAAAGATGTAAAATGAACCCATTCAGGGGTACGACTCACCTTTTAAACCATACCTTAGGGTACGAGTGGTACCCTGACTCGTACCCTAGGATTATCCTAGGTCACCCTCACTATTAAGGGTACAATCATACACCCTTTAGTTTTATCCAAAGGTATGAATCAACCCCTAACTTGTATACACCACCCGCACCCAAAATAGTCCACTCAAACTAGGACCTCCCTTTTTACGATCATGTTGGGTACGACTCGCATACTTTGGGTATGATTGAGGATGGGGGTCACTCATACCTGGGACAATTATTAACCTTAACCACACTTCCTAAGGTATGAAATGGGAAGAAAAAGAGGATACTACTCGTATCCAAGGGGTATGAGTCGTGCCCCTAGTCGTACCCATCCAGTGATATCAAATGGAGAGTTTCTTTCAATGGTTCAAAGTCTAAGTATTTCATTGACCTAGTATTTACATATTTGATTTTTATATTCTTGGTGGAAATTGTCTAAGTTGATATTTACGTAGTATAACTGGAATATTATTATATATCTTGCTCTAATGACAGGTAGATTATATTGGATAATGGATGGTTGGCTTATTAAGTAGATTTTTGGTTCACGTGGTTAGGATATTGATTGGATTTAGAAACTATAATTTTGGTTAGTTATGAGCATTGCATCCTTATATCATATACATTCATGTAACATTGATACCATCATAGAAATATCAATTTTCTGACAGAAAATGTGACATCTTTATAAACCCTCTACCGATGTATGTGCTGAAGAAGAGTTATGGTTACTGGATTTTTGTTGGTAATTAGATTGTATATGAATTGATGAACCTACCATGGGTCTTACCTTGGGATCATAGCTCGGATGTGCTATGATTTCATGGAACTTTCGATACTTAAAACAAGGAAAATATACAAGTACTTAGGGATGTTGCTAGATGTGATATTTTTTATGTTGGTTTTGTAGGAAAATAGAGTTTGGAGAAGAAAACAAGCAAAAGGGATGAAGCAGAGCAAAAACCCCTACCTACGAGCCTATCCACGAGTAGTAGGTAGTACCTACGAGCCTGTAAGTGACCCATGTAGGTTGAGTTCTATGAATTCTACAAGTTGGTGATTGTTTCCGATTCCTACGTACCCTACCTAAAGTTTTCTCTAATTTTGATGAACTTACCTAGGGCCCATAGGTACTACCTATGACTCGTAAGTGGAGTCGTAGGTTGGTAACGGCCTTATTTTTCTACTTTATTTTGGATAGATTTTCTGATGTAACTATAAATACCCGTTTAATGTTTTATTATTAGTTTACGCACTTTACATACTTATTACATTATTTAGAGTTCTAAGATACACTTTTTAATCGTGATATTTTTGATATTGGTTTTTAGGGTTTGATATAAAGATGAAATTTTGGTTTTCATTCTTAATTATTTATGATATCATTCATATGCTTTTAATTATGAATTATATATGTGTTCTTACGATCATGAGCAGCTAAACCCGATAAATAGGATTTTGGGAACCTTGATGGATTAACAAAGTAGATAAAGTGTAAAGTCATTCTTGATTGTTATTTGTTAATATATTGTTGTTTCGTTCATATTGATTGCTTTCTTGAAAATTGCAGACATTAAGAACCTGTCTGTATTCAATACTAACTAAGGAGAGAGGTTGAGATTAGGAAAAAAGATCACGACAGTAATTTAAAACTACCAATCTTTATCTAATTAACTTGAGACCGAGAGGAGATAGTTAATTTAGGATCTAGGACAAGGGTTAGTAATGTGACACTCTGAGACTGAGAGGAGATAGATAAAATTCACCTAAACCAAGGTTGAGAAATGGTTAGGTGATACATAACTTGCTGGATTCTGCATACAAGGCACCAAGATAGTTTGATGAGCATGATAAGTCAGCAGAGATAAAAAGTTAGGGGGAACACAATCCTAGTAATTATCTTATACAGGTAACAACCCTATTTGCCATAAATTGCTGCTATTACTACTGTCCTTACAAATCCTTTCCCCCATTTACTTTCTACACTTTCTAGCTACAATAACAATCTTCTAACTTTATTTTCGTCCTACTCCTTGTGGATTTGAACCCAACCTTATTGGGTTCTATATTTTACAAGTGACCACATTATACTTTTTAGGCGGAGTAATTTTGGTAACATCAAGTCTTAGAGCTATTGTTGGGGAATATGATTATGGATTAGTTGATTAAGGTTGTTCGTTTTCTATTTTTTGCTGTTTTAGGGGCATTGACCTGTGTATGTCCAACACTAGTATTCAAGGAAATCCCCTAATTCTTTTTGATCCTAAGTTTGAATGAAACTTTAGACAAAATCATAAAATAAAAGATTATAAGCATAGAGCCCAACATGAAGGGCTTCATTATGATCTAAATGTATTGAATCGGCTACTTTCGATTGGTGTTCATGACACTACTGAGGAACTACTAACCGATTGTTAGTGACCAAGAATACAAGGTTAACACTAGATCGACATGCTGAGAAATAGGCTATGTAGGAGGTAAAAGATTGTTGAGTAGCCCTCGACAGGGACAGATTTATATAACGCCCCGGATTATAAACCCCAGATGCTACATGATGCTTATGACCCTAAAGGACCACAAGCTAACCCTTGGCTGATATCTATAACTGAGCACTACATAATATACTGTAAAATATGGAAAATTAGTGGAAAACTTTCCATAAGGTTCAATACTGATATAGAATTGAATAAAGTATAACAATACTACAACTAAAACAACTATTTGAAAGTACTCTAGTCTGAAAAAGCCTCTAAACTATCTGAATAAGGAGTTGATGCGAAAATCCCCTAACTAACTCCATTTATTGAAATACTAAATCTAATGCAATAATAAAATAAGAAACATCCTCGAATGATGAGGACTCAGTGTTAAGTCTACTACTACTAGCTGAATCTAAACTACTAAGGATGCATGATATCCCATGCTTCTGACCCTATGGTATAAGATTCCATAATGCAAGAGAAAGGTATACATAAGTACGTGAGAATGTACTGGTATGCTAGATGAGGTAAGGCTGAATGCAAGGGTTCATATGCATGAACTATAAGTGATTACATAACGTGAACATAACTGAGTGAGAATGCAGGCATGAGTGCATAAACTATAACTGAAATCATTGTATCACTCAATAGTGAATTCTAATAACTGGATTTTTGATAACTGGATCTACTGATACTGATATCAAATTGACTGAAGCTGAGATTAGGCCTATCTTACGGGTGATCTCTGTATCTATAGAACTATCTAAGTTCTTTACTAAGCTGAGTGACTGTGTCTAATAGTCCTGATTTTTGTAATACTGATCTGAGTTCTATTCTAAAGATTGAGACTGAAACTATGAGAGGTAGTCATCTAACCAACATGCCCCTTCCTGAACTAATTAGGATCCAACTTGTATCCCCTGCTGGAAGGGTGTCAATACTATACCACGGGTAAATACAACTGATATGAAGTTAGTCCTAATCTAACGGGTGACCCCTGAGATAAGTCCTAAACTGGCGGTTGATCTCTGATTATGTCAGTCCTATATATCGGGTGACATCTCATACCTACATTGGCTATGTAGTTCTAGAACTTAGGGATTTCTTCTAGGGACCCAGTCCTCACTAACGGGTGTGACCCCATCCTAGGCTTGCTCGGTGCTGAATCCTACTTCTAAATGAAAGACACTGGACTGATTTTGTAGTTCATACTAGGCCTAATTGAGCTGTTATTGATTTCCTAGTTCATACTATGCCTGACTGAGCTATTAATTGAACTGAAATGAGTTACTGAGTTATCCTAAGTTCTGTAACTGATTGAGTTCTACTGATTGTGGCACGACTGAGATTGTTTTGAAACTGACACTGGCTCTAGGCACACAGCTAAATTATTGGGTATTAAATACCCTAGGACTCAATTGCATGGATAATATAAGGCATGGCAATTCTTGAATAATATGACAATGGTTTATCATTCACAATATAATCAATGAGGCATTTCATCTAGCCCTTGAAAGTCATAAACTTGTAAATGTATATAGAAGCATATTAATGTCTTATGATTCATTCAATAAGGTCTTTCATCAAATACTTGGCATGCATTAACTTATACATAATTGGAGATTTCCTGTCAACATACTATAATGACTCTATCTCATTCGCATAGGCCTTTTATCAAACATATGGGGAATATGCTTTGGTCATACAACAATAAGTATATCTAAATCATCATGGCTACATCAACTCACTTGCAAATTTAAGGGTTTATCATGAATATTATGTAAGTCATCACATACTAGGATTTTAAGACCCCACAAAATTCTCTCATAGTCTGAGGCTTAGAGCGTGTTCAGTGAAGTGTTAATCCGGCTTTCAAAGATTAAGAAGTGTCTTTCTAAGTGAAAAATATTTTTAACCATGTAGAATTTCCCTAATATTGACTTTTTGTCATGTAGATCATTGAATAAGCTTTCGTCGATACGAAATTCTCCTAAATCCGACACTCGGGCAAAGAGTTGAGCTATTTTAGTGAGACAGTGTGCCACCTGGCACTTTAGCATGTTGCGGAGCTAGACAAAATGGCAATCGTCAAAATCCAGTGAGCCTCTATGATTTTGGTGCGTTGCGCCAAGACTTAATTTTAGAATTGTCAATTTCCAGTGCACTAATACAATTCCACCGTGTCGCAGTGCCTTTTCAATTTGTAGCCAAGGTGGAAACGCGATTCCACTGCGTCGTGTCATCAAGCAGTTTACTGATTTTAAAATTTCCAATGAGCTGGCATGATTATGACACATTGCTCCAGTATGTAAAATTGGGATTTCTCAGTTTAATTCCAAGGGCAAAAAGGGTCTTTTACCAACCCCTATATATACTCCTTAACACAGGATTTGACCTTATTTCATCCAAAATATCATTGTTTTCTCTCAAAGTTGTTCAAGAACAAGAGCTAGAGTTTCGACAAAAATCAAAACCCTTCCTTCTTCTTCAACAGAAATCAAGAAATCAAGAATCTCTCTGAGAGCTTTCAAGAAAAAGTTTCTCTAAGATATGCAGATGTTGATTCTTGGGTCCCTTTTATCCAAGAAGCTCAAGAACCTTTTTTTAAAAATTCAAAGATTTTATGTTTATGAGTTTCCATATTCATGTGTGTTGAAATTGATGTTCATGCTATTATTAAGTTTTGATTCATGGTTGTTTGTAAGGTTTTCAAGCTTTAACCCTAGTATGTTATACCCATGTGATGTTCATGATAAACCCTCTTCAAGTTGCTTGTTAAGTGATGTGTTCATATCAATTAAGTGTAGAAATTGTTGAATAAGCAAAGCATGCTCCCCATATGCTTATGTGAATGAATTAGAGCTGTTATAGCATATTGACTAGAAATCCCCAATTATTTGTAAGCCCATGCATGCCAAGTATTTGTTGAAAAATCTTAGTGAATGAATTATGGCATGATAGCATGAAATTCCCCAATTATGTGCTCTTTGATACATGCTAAAACTTTAATACATGCAAAGTATTTGATGACTGAATTGTAACATGCTAGCATGAAGTTTCCGAATTATGTGTTCTCCGATACATGCCAAAACTTAAATATGTGCGAAGTGCTTGAGGCAAGGCCTTATTGAATGGAGTACGATCCAATAGCATGTCCCCCTATGTTATTACATGTTTAGGATTCCTAAATACTTGAAGTGATGCCTTAGTGATTGTGATGGTGAATGATTGTCCATGATCTTGAATATTCAAGAATGGTTATATTTTACTTTTATGTTATCGAGTCTTGGGGGTATTTATACCCGACAATTTAGCTGCTGTCTAGAGACTGTGTCAGTTTTCATGATAATTCCAGTCGAGCCATGATTCTCAGAACTCAGCGAGTTATAGAACTCAGTATTCTCAGACAGATACAGAACATAAGAAATCTCAGTAATCTTTGTAATTATCGTAATCTCAGTATCGCTAGTATTCTAGCCTTAGTTCTGTACCCAACTCAGATCTAGTAATATTCAAGTGTTCAATTTGACCTCTGTAGTAATCGAGTACTCAATTCAAAGCTTAGTGTTGTTCAGTTAGATAACGAGATTTAGTATTATTTCGTCAGATAAGAACCAAGTGAATTCAGCTTAACTCAGTCAGATCATTCGAGAAACATGATCAGTATCAGATTCATCTTAGTTTGTGTTCAGTTAAGAATTAGTTCAGAGTCTTTCAGTTGGGATTAGGATCTAGCACTGAGCGAGGTAAGGGATGACGACTCCCCGTTAGAGAGACAGAGTCACTAAGAGCAATCCCTGAACTCCAAAACTGCGTAGCCAGTACAGGATGCAGGAGTCACCCGTCAGGAAAGGTTGGTCACTCGTCAGATAGGCTTGACTATTATATTGCCTTAGGCTTGACTTCCTGCGAGGGTCACCCATTAGATAGGCTTGACCAGAGAGGTCTTTACCCATGGCACGGTATTGACACCCTTCCAGCTGGGGTTACAGGTTAGACCCCACTAGTTGAGATTCTAGGCATGTTGGTTAAGTGACTACTTCCCACAGTTACAGTTACAGTATCAATCTTAAAAAATTAGGACTGTCAGATACAATCATCTATCTTAGTGAGGAACTCAGATAGTTTTATTAATTCATGGACCATTCGTCAGACAGGCTTGGTCCCATATAAAGTTATTCAGTATCAGATCTAGAGATCACCCATTAGATAGGCTTGATATCAGTCTCATATTCATTTAAGTAATCTCATTATCAATATTCAGTTGAGTAATCTCATTATCAGATCTAGAAATCACCCGTCAAATAGGCTTGATCTCAATCTCAGATTCAGTTAAGTATTCTTGTTATTAGATCTAGAGATCACCCATCAGATAGGCTTGATCTCAGTCTCAGATTCAGTTTTGTATTCTTGTTATTAGATCCCAAGATCACCCATCAGATAGGCTTGATCTCAATCTCAGATTCAGTTGAGTAATCTCATTATCAGATCCCAAGATCACCCGTCAGATAGGCTTGATCTCAGTCTCAGATTTAGTTGAGTAATCTTGTTTTAAGATTCAGACATGATCATTTCTTATCACTTATAGTAGATTTTGAAATCATCCATTAGAGAGGTTTGATCTTTGATGTAGTCAGTCGAGAGTAGAAAGCTTAGAATTCAATCATTGATGTGAGTATATTCAGTTAATCAGCTTTAGTATCCTCAGATTCTGAGATCACTCACCAGATAAGACTAATCTCAGCTCAGTACTCATTTATAAGTATCAAATAATTCAGTTGTTCAGTATCTCAATATTAGTAGTGAGTTTAGATATCAGTAATACAGTACCCGAGTTTCAGTACTCAGAGTCATGATGATTGTGATTATGGTTGTGCATTCATGCATGTGTTCTAATTTAGTACTCTCATGATTATTCAGTTAAGTAATTGTTCATGCATAAGCCCTTGCATTTAGCCTTACCTCGTTTGCATGCTAGATACATTCCCATACTAACGTATTTGCGCTATGGTGTTTTATTTGACACCATAGGTTCAGAGGCACGAGATCCAGAGTACCCATAGCAGTTCAGTCCCAGTCAGTAGCAGTAGATGTAACAGAGAGTCCTCATCATTTAAGTATGACCCTTTGATCATTTTTGCACCAGATTTTATTTATTTTTAGTAAACAAAGTTATTGGGGACATGTCCCATCAACTCCATAGCTCAGATAGTTTAGAGGCTTTTCCAACAGATTTATCAGTATTTAGTTTTTAATTTTGAGTATTTTTAGATATTTTGAACCTTATGGCCAGTTTTCGCATTTATTATCTATATTATGTAGTGTTTAGGTATAGATATCAGTAGAGGGTTGGCTTGTGGTCCTTCAGGATGATGAGCACCGTGTGACATTTCGATTCCTAAAAATTGGATCTTTACAAGGATCAAATCTTGAAACTTGCAATCTAAGACATGAATCAACACTCAACAATAACATGAACATGAATATTAATTCACATAATTCATGAAAAAAACTCATAAATATATAATCTTTGAAATTAGGAAATGGATTCTTGAACTTCTTGGGAGGAAGGTACCCATGAATCAACATCTAACATACCTTAATACTTGACTTTAAGAAGATTGACGGTGAAATTCTTGAGTTTTGAGTCTTGAACTAAGAACCCTAATGCTTGTTCTTGAGTGATTTTGAGAGAAAACAAGTGTACTTTGGTGAATAATGGATGAATCTTGTGTTTTAGGGCTATTTAGAGGTGGGAAAAAGACTAAAATAACCCTGGGGTCACGAATGTTTTAATGACTATAAATTGGGTACCGACGCGATGGTTAACACGCCGCGTCGTTGGCACCAATGCAATAGCCAATGCGTCGCGTTGACGTCGTATTGGCTCAATAAAAATTTCCTTGAGCTGAGGAACATTTTATCTGTCGTTACGATAGACAACGTGACGTGCCAACATTGTGTCAACGCACTATTTTGGACACTAGAACTTGGTCTAAATAAGGTCCAAAAGATCTAAAACTAAGTTTGAAAACTTAGCTAGAATTTTCTAAGTTTGGGACCCCTTGGCAAGCATTAATGGACTGGATTAAGCTTAGGATTTTTTGGGGTCTTACAATATCTCCCCCTTTGGGAACATTCATCCTCAAATGAGACTGACTAAGCTGATATTTCTGATAGACTGAACTTACTTACTGGACAAGAACATCTGAAGCATGACTTTATAACCGACATTACTAATTTACTAAAATTTCATACTGGACATGCATATATAGTGCATGGATACCTGACTCATGAATGCATGACTAAATATGCAATGATGACTGATATCGAGTTTGTAAGGAAAAATCTGAACATGAAACTAGATGGGTTTAAGGACATGAAAGCATCGGGGAAATCATAGGGTATCTCCCCCTTGGGACACAATGTCCCTCTAAGAATGCTTACTTCAGTGATATACTGGGGCGATGCACAGGGCACCTATGAACTGAATCATGACTGAATATCTGGGATTTCAAACTAATGCATGATTCATGAACTAGGCTGAACTCGCAACTACTAGGATGTTCTATATGGGAATAGTTACATTCCTGAGATTTCTAGTAATATGACTAGATGGAAAGATGGGGAAAATAAACTATACGAATTTGACTGCATGACTGCTAAACTGAACTACAACATTACCGACTGACTCATGCTAAGAACTTAAGCTCACTGGGAGCAAAGGATCTAACAAAGCATATCATGAAGATGAAAGACTCATAACGTACCCGAATCTATATTAGGGGAACTTTCCTGGTCATGGCAAGCCTGAAGTACATAAAATCTATTTTGAAGCTGACCATTAGTGGTACTGGAAGTGGTACTCTACCGACGCAAATCTTTACCCCTCTGAGCCAAAACTCTACACTCCCGCAGCCTGTGGCCTGCTTACCACATCTAAAACATTTTTCACTGCCTTCTCTATGTGCACCTAGGTAATTTCTTCCACACTCTTTACAAAGAGGATAGGTACGATCACTTCTCAGAATACCCTGGGTTTTGGAGCTTGGTACCTCATTATGACTGTCATTCCTAAACTTTGGTATTGGAGCACTAGTTGAAGATGGTGTTGGGACTGAGAACTTCTGACTATGTTGAGAATGGTTACCACCCTGAATATTTGTTGTCACAGCTTGGGATAGCGTCTGAAAAGCTTCCCAAAACTCTACATGTGACACATTCTCATTCAAAGGATCTATGGCCTGAGGTGGCTGGTTATTATTTTTACGGGCATTATCTCTGCGAGGAGGCATATTCTGTAAATGAAAGGAAGAAACATATTAGACCGAGCATTTTACTAGAGCTCATGCACACTCGTACGACATGAATACTGAAAGAAGGGAAACTATTACTAAAACATCTCATAGCCTTCTATACATAAATGTGGCGTGAAATACACCTATGCACAAGACTCTACTAGATGTGGTTTTTTAGACTTCCTAGGAAAATGTTCAACCTTAGGCTCTGATACCAAGTTTGTAACGCGCCAAATTCTAAACCTTGGATGCTACACGGTGCTTATGACTCCGAAGGACCACAAGCTAACCCATGACTGATATCTGTAACTGAGCACTACATAATATATTGTAAAATGTAGAAAATTAGCTAAAAACTTGCCATAAGGTTCAATACTAAAATAAAACTGAATAAATTATAACAATACCAAAACTAAAACAACTGTTTGAAAGTACTCTGGTCTGAAAAATCCTCTAAACTATCTGAATAAGGAGTTAATGGGACAATCCCTCAACTAAATCCATCTACTGAAATGCTAAATCTAATGCAATAATAAAATAAGAAACATCCACGAATGATGAGGACTCATTGCTAAGTCTACTGCCGCTGGCTGAATCTAAACTGCTAAGGGTACTCGATATCTCGTGCTTCTGAACCTATGGTATAAGATACCATAGCA
>NC_061119.1:93167502-93258915 GCF_002878395.1 Capsicum annuum
ATGGGACAATCCCTCAACTAAATCCATCTACTGAAATGCTAAATCTAATGCAATAATAAAATAAGAAACATCCACGAATGATGAGGACTCATTGCTAAGTCTACTGCCGTTGGCTGAATCTAAACTGCTAAGGGTACTCGATATCTCGTGCTTCTGAACCTATGGTATAAGATACCATAGCATAAGAGAAAAATATACGTTAGTATGTTAGAATGTACAGGCATGCTAGATGAGGTAAGGCTAAATACAAGGGTTCATATACATGAACTGTAACTGACTACGTAATGTGAACATAATTGAGTGAGAATGCTAACATAAGTGCATAAACTATAACTAAAATCATAGTATCACACAATACTGAATTCTAATAACTTGATTTTTGATAACTGGGTCTACTGATACTGATATCTGATTGACTGAAACTGAGATCAGGCCTATCGAACGGGTGATCTCTGTATCTATAGAACTATCTAGGTTCTTTACTAAGCTGAGTGACTATGTCTAACAGTCCTGATTTCTGTAATACTGATTTGAGTTATATTTTAAAGACTGAGACTGAAACTATGGGAGGTAGTCATCTAACTGACATGCCCCTTTCTGAACTAATTGGGATCCAACGTGTAACCCTAGCTAGAAGGGTGTCAATACCGTGCCATGGGTAAATACAACTGATATAGAGTCAGTCCTAAACTAACAGGTGACCCATGAGATCAGTCCTAAACTAGCGAGTGATCTTTGATTATGCCAGTCCTATATCATAGATGATATATCATACCTACGCTGGCTATGTAGTTTTGAAACTTGGGGATTTCTTTTAAGGACCTATTCCTCACTAACGGGTGTGCCCCCATCCCTAGGCTCACTCGGTGCTGAATCCTAATTCCAGCTGAAAGACACTGAACTAATTTCCTTGTTCATACTAGGCTTGACTGAGCTGTTACTGATTGTACTATTTAACTGAACTAAAATAAGTTACTGAGTTATCCTAAGTTCTGTAACTGACTGAGTTCTACTGATTGTGGCATGACTGAGATTGTCTTGAAACTGACACTGGCTCTAGACATATAACTAAATTATTGGGTATTAAATACCCCAGGACTCGATAGCATGAATAATATAAAGAATGATAATTCTTGAATAACATGACAATGGTTTATCATGCATAACATAATCAATAAGGCATTTCATTTAGCACTTGAAAGTCATAAACTTGTAAATGTATAGAGAAGAATATTAATGTCTCATGATTCATTCAATAAGGTTTTTCATCAAATACTTGGTATGCTTAACTTATACATAATTGGGGATTTCTTGTCAACATGCTATAATGACTCTATCTCATTCACATAGGACTTTTATCAAACATATGAGGAGCATGCTTTGGTGATACAACAATCACTAAATCTAAATCATCATGGATACATCAACTCACTTGCAAATTTAAGGGTTTATCATGTACATTATGTAAGTCATCACATACTAGGATCAAATCTTGAAACTTGTAATCTAAAACATGAATCAACACCCAACAACCACATGAACATGAATATCAATTCACCTAATTCATGAAAAAAACTCATAAATATATAATCTTAGAATTTAGAAAATGGATTCTTGAACTTCATGGGTGGAAGGGACCCATGAATCAACATCTAACATACCTTAATACTTGACTTTAAAAAGATTGACGGTGAAATTCTTGAGTTTTGGGTCTTGAACTAAGAACCCTAATGCTTGTTCTTGAGAGAATTTGAGAGAAAACAAGTGTACTTTGGTTAATAATGTCTGAATCTCGTGTTTCAGGGCTATATAGGGGTGGGAAAAAATAAAATAACCCTGGGTCGTGACTATTTTAATGACTGAAAACTGTGTACTGACACGTTGGTCGATGCACTGCATTATTGGCACCAATTTGATATCCAACACGCCATATTGACATCACGTTGGCTCACTAGAAATTTCCTTGAGCTGAGGAACATTTTATCTATTGATGCGATGGATGACATGACGCACCAACATCGCATTGACTCACTATTTTGGACACTAGAACTTGGTCTAAACGAGGTCCAACAAATCCAAAACTCATTTGGGAATCCTTATTGACATCCTTGATCATGAATTAACTAAGATATAGATAGTTAAAGGACTTTAAGGTTACGAAATGAGATTGCCAACTTTTGAAGGCTAAAAATAAACTAAGTCAGAAAACTTAGCTAGAATTTTTTAAGTCTGGGACGCCTTGGCAAGCATTAATAGACTGAATTAAGCTTAGGATTTTGTGTGGTATTACAATTTAGAAGATATATAGTTAAATCAGCTGCTTATCATTACTTGCCAGTGTATGATGATCCAAAAAAAGAATTGGGGTATGTTGAATCAGGGTCAAAGGGTCTAATCAGGATACTTGGAACTCGAGGAAAAGAAATCAGGGTCGGAACTCTTATGAGGATATATTAGGGATATGAGAAGAGAACAAGATGGTGGCTAAAGGAGAAAAGATGATTATAAGGTGAAGAGTAGTCTGTATATTCCACCAAGGAACAATGATACTGATTATAGAATGCATTGCTTGCTATGCTGGTCAAGTGTCAAGAGAGCCAAGAGAATTGCCTTTAAGGAGATTAAGGCAGATATCTCAGGGCTGAGACCAAAATTAGAATCGTATGCTACCGTAATTAAGTATCTTGAGTAGTAGTTTGGTCAAATATCGGCCACATTAAATCTACATCAACCGGGTCATCTTCCAAGAAATACCATTCAGAATCCTAAGAATGACAATCGCTACCTATCCATCACTACTTAAAGTGGTAAGGCTACTATTGATCTACCAATGCCTATGGTTGATGATGTAAGGAATGAGACTATGGTTTTTGATGCAGTTAAAGCTTAAACTAAAATATTGATAAATGATGAGGCATATCGAAAGCCTATAGTTACAGAGAAAAAAGCTGAAAATAAAGAAAAAGGTAAGGAGGTCACATCACCACTAAAGCCCATTCTATGATCACTCCTTCTTTTACTCAAAATATAAAATAGAAGGCCAAAGAATAAAAGTATAAGAAGTTTTTTGCTATGCTGAATGATTTGTGTGTGAAAATTCCTCTTCTTGAAGCTCTTGAGCAGATGTCTGTCTATGAAAAATATTATGAAGGATTTATTATCAAAGAAATGAACTATCAGTTATGAGGATGTAGGTGGCTTGCATCATTATAGCGTGATTATATCTCGATCTTTTGTGTAAAATAAAGGTGACCCTGGTACCTTCATAATTTCTTATACGATTGGGTCATATAGATTTGCTAGGGCTTTGTGTAACTTGGGTGCAATAATCAACTTGATTACACTGACAGTGTTCAGTTGATTGGGTTTGAGACCCTCTAAACCTATAATGATGCATTTATTGATAGCAGTTTGTATAGTTAAGAAGCCCCGGGCATATCATTTGATGTGTTGGTCAAAGTGGACAACTTCATGTTTTTGATCAACTTTGTTGTCTTGGACTGTGAGGTTGATTTTGAGATGCCTATAATTTTGGGGAGACTATTTTTATCCATGGGTAGAGTGTTGGTGGATATTGAAAGTGGTGATCTTAAGTTCAAGCTAAATAATGAGGAAGCCATTTTTAATGTACGCAAAACTATAATACCCCGTACTTTTTTCTAGCTTAATTTTGCTTCTAGAATATCAAAGACAACCTTCAAAAATGGATAACTTTTATTACATGTAGACTTTTGTATATTTAGACTCTCCTTTGTGTGGAAAATTTAATAAGCTTTCCATCGATACCAATTTTGCCCAAATTCGATACTCGGGTGAGAAGTTATGGTATTTTTAGTGTTGAAAGTGTGCCATTTGAACAAGAACTACATTGCGTTGGAGGCTTAATTCCCATTCTTCAGATTCCAGTGGACCTCCACGAGCTCGCATCATAGTTAGGTCTAATTTCTTAGTTTTCTATTTCCAGTAAGCCAACGTGATGGTACCGCATCTCAACAATGGCCTAAATGGCATTCCTAGGGAGCACCGTGATGGCTCCGTATCATGGTAAATTGCTAGTTTACAATTGTCTTATTTCCAGTGAGCCACCATAATAGTTGCACGTCGCGGTGGCATACAATATCGAGATTTTCCAGTACAGATAAAAAATTTAAAAAGGGATCTTTGGTCAATTCCCAAGCCCCAATCCGTCCAAAACATAAGATTAAGCCAATTCTAAGCACTTTATACTTCTTTTCATCCATTCTCTCTTAAAAGAAAACCGTAGAACTCAAAAGCTTACTCTCCAAGATATAAATTTCTACCATTGTTACTCCAAGAAAGCTCAAAATTGAGGATTTCAAAATCAAGATAATCAAGAACTCATCTTCAAGAACTCAAATAGGAATCCAAAATTCAAGATTTCTTCATCTAATCATCAATTAAGGTATGCGGAGTTTATGAACAAGGATCCTCTTTCATATTTGCACCCAAAACTAAGTTTTTATTTCAAATTTATATGATTTGAATGATTATACATTAGTTTTGAATTAGGGTTCATACCCATTATTACTAATTGCAAGATTATGAGATTTCAAGTATTTTAGAAGTCGAATTGCATGACAATTTTTATATTTTCATGCCTATTGCAGTAATTTTCAAATTTTGAGATGAATTATCATTGTTTTCATTATCAAGAATAATTATTATGATGTTTTGACATGATATTGACGCATGGGTTGTTATCCCAAGATTGAATATTATTATTTCACGAAAGATTATGCTTTAAACATCAGATGATCAGTTTGTTTTCAGATTTTTAGAAAAGCTTTGATTTTTTGATCCTCAGATGAGATTTGGAATCCACTTTATAAATCTATTATAGAATATAGAAAGAAAATTAACTTTACTTACAGATTTAATCAGATAAATGTATAATTGGTTTCTGAATAAACCATTATGCTAGTTTTTAAAGTGGATTTCCAACAGAGGAAGCGCAGATTAAAGGGAGTAGTATTTAGCACTGAGAGAGAAGTGTGGGATTGGCATGTCCTATCATCCATAGAACTATGTAGCCAACGTAGGTACAAACTATTATATTAATCCCATTTCTATGTGGATGATAATTATAGATGTAATCACTTAGATTAGGTTATACTCCTTAGCAAAAGTATGACAACTCTCCCCATTATGAGGTTTTCCCCTTAGGGGAACAAGATGTTGGACTCTATGTTAGCTCACATGGTTTATGTCGGTTAGAAGAACCTCCCTTGTAGAACAGTTTTCCTTGAAGTTTTAAGCTTATAGCATAATAGAAAAGAATAACAGAAAAGCTTTTAGAAAACTAAGTGTAAAGGCTCACAGATTTATTCAGTTTATGTTTTATAGAAAGATATTAGCTACAGATTTTAGCTTTCAAATTTTAGATATAAAAGTGAGTCCTTTCTACACTTATGCAACATTTTACCGACAAATCATTATTACAACTTTCAGAACTAAATGTTATGACTCACTTGAATTATAAAGTATGATTGCTTCTTATTATTATAGTTTTCAATTTTCAGATATTTTAGCTTATGCGAGTCATTTACATTTAGCATGCATAGTTTATAATCTATGATGATGACTGATATTATATTTTACTTATGCATTTTACCCCTATATACTCAGTACATCCTCAAAATATTGATCCATATATATGTCTATGTTCTACATTGTCTCATAATATAGTTTTAGTTGCTCAGTTCCAGTAGCATGAGTAATTTCGAGCATCTCCATCTATATCCCGATAGTTGGTGAGTCCTCATAGTTTGGGGACTTAGTCATTTGGTTTATTTTCAGCTTAACAGACTAGATAATTTAGTACTTTCAGATAGTCCGAGTCAACTAGGGGCTTGTCATAGTGGCTCTCTAGATATTAGTAGTAGAGGCTTGTTAGACTGCTAGTTTTGATTTTACACCTATATTTCCATAATTATGAGATTCAAATGGAGTAGAAGGCAGACAGGGTTAGCTTAAGGCTACTCATAATCTTTAGCACTGTGTGACATCACGGGACCAGGTTTTGGGGCGTTACAAAAACAATGAAGCAACCAACTAAATGAGGGTATTTCAATAATAAATAGTGTTGATGACCCTGGAGGCCCACCCTAGGTCTACCTTTATAAATTTTGGGTAATACCCCTATTGTGTTACGACATTAAATCAGGCGCTGCTTGGGAGACAACCTATAATACCCCATATTTTTGTAGCTTATTAACTCTCAGTACATAAGTATTCTTATATAAATTTTTTAAAATACTCAATATTTTCCAGTTTAGATCTTTTCACTACATAGGAAATTCTGTTAGCTTTCCAACAATATAAAGTTTGCCCAAATCTGATACCCGGGCGAAGAGTTAGAGCCATTTTTGTAAAGCAGTGTACCAACAATACACCACCGCATCGCGGAGACCAGCCAAATGGCATTCGTCAGTTTCTAGTGGAGCTCCACAATAATGGCAGGTCGTGATGGTGTTCCAATTTACAATTGTCATTTTCCAGTGTGGTAATGCGATTTCTCTGCGTCGCACCACTTGCCATTTTCCCAATTGTCAAATTTTAGTGAGGCTCCGTGATACCACCGCATCGTACCAAGGGTCAATTTCATGCTCTCCCATTTTTACACTATTCTAGCTAGGTTTCAAGTGTCTTACCGCGATGCCACCGTGTTGCAGTGAAGCCTAAAATCAAGACTTCAGTGATGAAATTTTTAATTATTCTCAGGGGTAATTTGGTATTTTTCCATGGCCCTAATTAGTATAAACACGAGATTAAAGCCCTAATTAACCTATCATATCATCATTTACTCACTTTCTCTCAAGATTAAAACATTCTCTCTCAAAGGAAAAAACCCTAGTTTTCAAGAAATCAAGAACAAACTCAAGAATTCCTCCAAGAACCTTTAAAAATTAATATTCCTAGGTATGTTAGGTGTTTATCTATGGGTTCCTTTCACCCATAGAGTCCAAGAATCCATTTTTGAAACTACAAGTTTATAAAATTATGATTTCTATATTTGAAATTGATCGTACTCATGTTCATAAAAGTAATTGGGTTTCAAATTATGATTAATTATAAGTTTCCAAGAAATTAGAATAGTTTATGTGATGAGTTATATGAATTACATGCTAAACCATTGAATTTGCAATTGAGTACTATATTCATGATGTTGGTCATTATTATGTGAAGTAATCCATGCTCCCCAAGTGTTTTCTAAAATACCTATGTGAAGTAATAGTGAAATCATGACATGTCATTATGTGGTCCCAATCATGTACAAGTTTATGCCCTACAAGTGTTTGATAAAATGTCTCTATATATGAACTATGAACAAGTGGACATTGTTATGCTTTTCAAGAGCATGCTATGCTTTACTTTCACGCTATCAAGTCCTGGGGGTATCTAATACCTAAAAATCTTGCTATTTACCTAGATCTACAGTATTTACAGAATAGTCCTAGTGGTGTCACAATCAGTAGCACTCTCAGTCAGTTACTGAACTAAGTAAACTCAGTCAGTTATAGAACTCAGTGAAACTCAATATTAGTCTAGTTCAGCTCAGTATAATCAGTTCAGTGTCTATTCAGTTGGGAGTAAGATTCAACACCAAGTGAACCCAAGGTTGGGGTCTCATCTGTCAGTAGGGGGTCTGTTTCTTAGGAAAAGTCCTTGCATTCCAGAACTACGTAACCAACATAGGTTGAGACATCAACCTGCCATTTAAGGGTTGATGAGGTGTCTTAATCTGCCAGTTGAGGGTTCCACCTTTCTTATTAGAGTACCTGCCAGATGAGGGTAACTCCTTAGCTTGTATTTACCCGTGGCATGATATTGACACTCTTAGAGCTAGGGTTATAGGTTAGACCCTAAATCTATTCAGAAAAGAGACATTTCAGTTAAATGATTACTTTCAATAGTCTCAGTTTCAGTCTCCATATAGAATTCAGTTCAGTTCTACAGAATCAGGACTGTCAGACACAGTCACTTAGTTATCAGTAATATAGTTATTAGTAATCTCATATATCAGTTACTCAATTAATAGAACTCAATACTCAGCTTCAATAAAATCTCAGATACAATATACATGTATATGAACAATATTGCATACTCAGTATTTACAATTGTTTCAGTTATCTATGTGTACTCATATTTAGTTACTTTGTATCATTCAGCCAGTTACAGTTCATGCAAATGAACCCTTTCACCGCTCTTCCTTATCTAGAATGCCAGTACATTTCACGTACTGATGCATACTCTTTCTTTACACTATGATGTATCATATCATAGGTTCAAACGCTCAAGTTCCTGATCGTGCATAGATAGATTCAGACTCAGTCAGCAACGTCAGATTTAATAGTGAGTCCTTATCTATCGAGGATATGTTTTCTTTCAGTATTTCAGTAGTCGAATTAGTTGGGGGCTTGTACCATCAACTCCATTTTTAGATAGTTCAGTTAGAGGCTTTTCAGACTAGACTATTTTAGACGGTATTTAGTATTTTAGATGTTTTCATAGATGTTATATTTTATCAGTATTTTAGATTATGAACATTATGAAATTTTAGCCTATTTTCTGCATTATTTTAGTATTATAACTCACTGCTCATTACAGATATCAGTCATGGGTTAGCTTGTGGTCATTCGAGGTCGTAAGCACTATTTAGTATCTGGGGTACAGACTTGAGGCATTACAAACTTGGTATCTGAGCCTTAGGTTCAGTAGAGTCCTAGGGAGTCTGAAAGCCACATCTAGTAGAGTCTTGTGCATGTGTGTAGAGCACGCCACACTTATGGGCAAGAGGCTATGAGATGTTTTTATGAAAAGTTTCCCTTTTTTTAGTATTCATGTCATGTGAGTGAGCATGAGCTCAAGTTAAAATCTTAGTCTAATCCCTTTCTTCCTTCTATTTATAGAACATGCCTCCAAGAAAGAACAATGGAAGAAAAACAGGAAACCAATCAGTACCTCATCCCATTCAGGTAGATTCCCTAGATGAGTATATTTTTTACGCAAAATTTAGAGCTGCGTTTACCACTCTAGAAAATTCTGTAGCAACTCAAAATGAATGGCCAGCTGCTATTCAGGACAACCTAATGGCCAATACTACTACAGTCAGGATTCAGGACTTCATCCGAATAAATCCTCCTCTATTCTCAGGATCTAAGTCAAAAGAGGATCCACAGGAGTTTCTCGATCAGGTTTAGAAAGTCGCAGATATCATGGGAGTAACCTTATAGTGTGAGTGTTGAGTTAGCTGCCTATCAGCTATAAGATGTTTCTCATACGTGTTTTAAGCAGTGAAAGGTCGACAGGGCACAAATTCAGAGCCCATAGAGTGGGAAGAGTTTTCTACTGCTTTTCTAGATAGATTCTTTCCCTTAGCGCTGAGAGAAGCCAAGGTCTTAGAGTTTATCAATCTCAAGAAAGGTACCATAAGTGTGAGTGAGTATTACCATAAGTTTACTTATTTAGCCAGGTATGCTCCCCATGTAGTAGGAGACAATAGGTCTAGAATGAGCAAGTTCATGTCTGGGTGTTAGAAATTATGGTTAAGAAGTGCAGAACAACGATGTTAATTAAGGAGATGGAAATATCCAAACTCATGGTCCATTCTCTGTAGATAGAAGAATCCAAGAATAAGGAGAGAGAGGGAGAACAAGAGAGCTAGAACAGGTAGCTTCAATTTCACCCAGCTTAAGTTAAAAAGTGGTAACCATTCCTAGTTTTATCCAAAATCTTTGGTTCCAACTCCATCTTCAGCCAGTGCTCCAGTCCCTTAGTTCAGAAATAGTAACAAAGATAGGGCACTAGTCTTTAAATATTAAAGTAGTGTCAGTAGTGCTCGAATAAATCTTCTTTGTCAGAAATATGGTAGATACCATCAGGGTGTCTACAGAGCTGGCAGTGATGTTTGTTTTGGGTGTGGCAAGCCAGGCCACAGAACTAAAGATTTTCTTCAGTCAGGTTTTCAGGGTCAGTAGAATAGTCCCTCAACTCAGTCCGGTCACCCGAATCAGCAGGGTGCCATTTCAAGTGCCACCAGTGGGCAATGCCTAAATAGGCTTTATGCACTTCATTCTAGACAAGATCAGGAAAGTTATCCTAATGTGGTCACTAGTACGTTACAAATATTCCATTTACATATTTATGCTTTTCTAGATCCAGGAGATTCTTTATCTTTCGTAACTCTTTATATAGCCATTAACTTTAGAATCAGTCCTAAAATCCTAGCAGAGCCTTTCTCAATCACTACCCCAGTGGGTAAGTCTATCATAGCCCGGTGGGTATATAACTGAACAGTTATGGTGTCTCAAAAAGTTACTTTAGCAGACTTTGTATAGATAGAGATGGCAAATTTTGACGTCATTATCGTCATAGATTAGCTCCATTCATGATATGCTTCAATTGATTGCAGAAATAGAGTAGTTTATTTAGTTTCCAAATGAACCAGTCCTTGAATGGAGGGGTAGTACTACAATGCTTAAAGGTAAGTTGATTTCATACCTTAGAGCAAGGAAAATGATATCCAAGGGATATATCTATCATTTTGTACGAGTCAAAGACTCTAGTTCAGAGGCTCCAAATCTTGAGTTAGTTCCAGTAGTAAATGAATTGTTAGATGTGTTTCCCGAAGATCTTCCTGGAGTTCCTCTTGTTAGGGAAATTGACTTTGTGATAGACCTTCTTCCAGATACTCAGCCCATATCTATTCTGCCTTACAGAATAGCACCAGCTAAACATAGATAGTTAAAAGAACAGTTAAAGGACCTTTTAGATAAGGGGTTCATTAGTCCCAATATTCCCCGTGGGGTGTATCAGTCTTATTCGTGTGTAAGAAAGACAGTTCTCTCAGAATATGTATAGATTACCGTCAGTTGAACAAAGTCATAATCAAGAATAAATACTCACTTCCTAGAATTGATGACTTGTTTGACCAACTTCAGGGTTCTAGTTACTTTTCTAAGATAGACCACAGATCAGTGTATCATCAGCTCAGAGTTAGAGAATGTTACATTTCAAATACAAATTTTTGAATTTGGTATGGTCACTTTGAGTTTTTAGTCATGTCCTTTGGTATTATAAATACCCCAACAACCTTCATGGACTTAATAAACCGCATGTTCAAGAAGTACTTGGACATATTCATTATAGTCTTTATCGATGTCATTCTTGTCTACTCCCATAGCAAGAATGACCATGCAGATCACCCCAGAATCATACTTCAGACCCTTAGAACTCATCAGTTGTTCGCCAAATTTAGTAAGTGAAACTTTTGGCTAAGGTTAGAGCATTCCTTGGTCATATTATTTCCGGTGATAGCATTAGAGTTGATCCTCAAAAGACTGAGGAGGTAAAAAACTGGCCTAGACCTATTTCTCCATCAGACATCAGGAGCTTCTTGGGTTTAACTAGTTATTACCATCTGTTTATTAAAGGATTTTTGTCTATTTCATCCCCCATGTCCAGATTGACTCAGAAGAAAGTCAAGTTTCAATGGTGTGATTCTTGCAAGAAGAGTTTTCAGGAGTTGAAGAATCGACTTACCTCAGCTTCAATTTTGACTCTACCAGATTTTTTAAATGGGTTTGTTGTGTACTGTGATGCATCCAAAGTAGGTTTGGGTTGTGTCCTTATACAGAGAGGTAAGGTCATGGCCTATGCCTCTAGAAAACTTATGCCTCATGAGAAGAATTACCCGACTCATGATCTTGAGCTAGTAGCTGTAGTATTTGACTTAAAGATTTGGAGGCACTTTGTATGGGGTGCATGTTGATATATTCATAGATCATAAAAGTTGCAGTATATCTTTTCTTAAAAGATTTGAATTTTCCTAAAAAAATATGGTTAGAGTTATTGAAAGATTATGATATGACTATTCTGTATCCTTCGGGCAAGGCCAATGTAGTGGATGATGCTCTCAGTAGGTTGTCTATGGGTAGTATTGCTCATGTTGAAAATGATAAGAAGAAATTAGTTGAGGAAGTTCATCAGCTTGCCCGACTAAGTATTCGCTTAGTCATTTTAGTAGAGGGCATTGTGTGGGTGCAAAATAGTTCAGAATCATCTTTGGTTTCCAAAGTAAAGAAAACGCAGGATAGAGATCCCATTCTTGTTAAGTTGAAAGAGCTAATCAGAGATCAGAAAGTAGAGATTTTCTACCAAGAGGGAGATGGTGTGTTGCATTACCAGGGTTGGTTATGCGTGCCAGGTGTAGATGAGTTGATGTAGTGAATTTTTGCAGAAGCTCATGGTGCACGTTACTCGATTCATCTAGGGGCCACTAAGATATACTACAATTTGTGGGAGATCTATTGGTGGAGTGGGATGAAGAGGAATATCATAGAGTTTGTAGCTAAGTGCTCTATGTGTCAGTAGTTTAAGATTGATCACCAGAAGCCTAGTGGGTCCATGCAAGAGTTCAGTATTCTTATATGGAAACGGGAAGAAGTGAACATGGACTTTGTGATGGGTTTACCTCGTACTCACCGTCAGCATGATTTGATTTGGGTTATCGTAGATAGGATGACCAAATCAACTTATTTATTACCAGTTCATACTTTCTATTTAGTTGAGGACTACGCCAAAGTCTATATCAGAGAGTTGGTCAGGTTACACAGAGTCCCAGTGTCTATCATCTCAGATAGAGGTACCCAGTTTACCTTTCTCTTCTAGAAAACATTCCAAAAGGGTCTTAGTACCCAAGTTCATCTCAGTACAGCCTTCCACCCTCAGGTAGATGGACAAGCAGAAAGGACCATTACTCTAGAAGAAATATTAAGAGCCTGCGTTGTTGATTTTAAAGGTAATTGGGATGACCACTTGCCTTTGATCGAATTCACATATAATAATAGCTATCACTCCAGTATTCATATGGTTCCATTTGAGGATCTTTGTGGTAGGAGATATAGATATCTAATTGGTTGGTTCGAGGTAGGCGTGGCCGCAGTAGTAGGGCCTGATTTAGTATTTGATGCCTTAGAAAAGGTTTAGTTGATCAGAGAAAGGCTTAGGGCTACCTAAAGCCAACAAAAATCATACGTAGATGTGAGGAGAAAGGACCTCGAGTTTAAGATCAGTGATTTTGTGTTCTTGAAAATCTCTCCTATGAAAGGAGTGAAGAGGTTCGGCAAGAAGGAAAAGCTCAGTACCTGATATGTTGGTCCTTATAGAATTCTCAGCCATTTTAGAAAGGTAGCTTACAAGCTTGAGTTGCCTTCAGTGCGCCCAATATTTCACGTCTACTTGCTAAAGAAATGCATTGGTGACCCAGTAATCAGAGTTCCCTTAGAGGATATGGAAATTTAGAATGATCTGTCTTTCAAAGAAGTTCCAGTCCATATCCTTGATCGTCAGATTCACAGACTTAGGAACAAAGAAGTTTTCTTAGTCAAAGTTTTTTGGCAGAATCAGTCCGTTGAGGGAGCTACTTGGGAAGCAGAAGCAGATATGCAGACCAAGTATGCTCACCTCTTCTCTGCAAACTCAGATTTAGCTTAAGGTAACAGTCTTTCTTAGACTTGCTCAGTTCCATGCTTAGTTACAGTCACAAACTTGGTATTCATTATAATTGCATATAATTTTCATGACAGTCATGCATTCATGAATTAGTTCAGCACCAAATATGCATGTTCGGTTTGTAAGCTCAGTCTATCAGTGTTTCTCATCTTAATCAGTCTTATTCGAGGACGAATGTTCTCAAGAGAGAGATATTGTAATACCTCGTATTTTACTAGCTTATTTTAAATATCTATACATGAGTATTCATATATAATTTTTTTTAAATACTCAGTATTTTTCAGTTTAAATTTTACCATTGCGTAGGAATTTCAGTAAGCTTTTCTACGATATAAAGTTTGTCCAAATCCAATACCCAGGCAAAGAGTTAGAGCTATTTTGGTAAAGAAGTGTACCAACTGGCATGCCATCGTGTTGCAGAGACCAGCCAAATGGCATTCGTCATTTTCCAGTAGAGCTCTGTGATAATGGTGCATCACGCCAATGTTCCAGTTCACAATTGTCATTTTCCAATATGGTAACATGATTCCTCCGTATCGTGCCACTAGCCATTTTCCCAATTTTCAAATTCCAACGAGGCTTTTCTATACCACCGCGTCATGTCAATGGTCAATTTCATGCTCGTCCCTTTTTAAATTATTCCAGCCAGGTTTCCAGTGGCTCACCACTATGCCACCGCATCATGGTGAAGCCTAAAATTGAGACTTCAGTGACAAAATTTTTAATTATTCCCAGGGGTAACTTGGTATTTTTCCACAGCCCTAATCAGTCTAACACGATATTAATGCCCTAAATAACCTATTATTCATTATTTACTCACTTTCTCTTAAGATTAAAACATTCTCTCTCCAAGGGAAAAACCCTAATTTTCAATAAATCAAGAACAAACTCAAGAATTCCTTTAAGAACCTTCAAGAATTAATATTCCCAGGTATGCTTGTTGTTCATCTATGGGTTCTTTTTATCCATTGAGTCCAAGAATCTATTTTTAAAACTACAAGTTTATAAAATTATTATTTCCATGCTTAAAATTGATTATACTCATGTTCATGATAGTAATTAGGTTTTAAATCATGATTAATTATAAGTTTCCATGAAATTAGAATAGTTTATGCGATGAGTTATATGAATTGAATGCTAAACCCTTGAATTTGCAATTGAGTATTGTATTCATTATGTTCATGTGTTGCTCATTATTATGTGAAGTAATCCATGCTCCCCAAGTGTTTGCTAAGATGCCTATGTGAAGTAAATAGTGGAATCATGACATGTTATTATGTGGTCCCAATCATGTGCAAGATTATGCCCTACAAGTGTTTGATAAAATGTCTCTATGAATGAACTATGAACAAGTGGACATTGTTATATTTTTCAATATCATGCTACGCTTTACTTTCATGCGATCGAGTCCTGGGGTATCTAATACCTAAAAATCTAGCTATTTACCTAGAGCTATAGTAGTTACAGAATAGTCTTAGTCATCTCTTGATCAGTATCACTCTCAGTCAGTTACTGAACTCAGTAAACTCAGTTAGTTATAGAACTCAGTGAAACTCAGTATCAGTCTAGTTCAGTTCAATCTAATCAGTTTAGTGTCTATTCAGTTGGGAGTAGGATTCAGCACCGAGTGAACCCAAGGATGGGGGTTCACCTGCCAGTACAGGGTGTGATCCTTAGAAAAATTCCTTGAATTACAGAACTATATAGCCAGCGTAGGTTGAGACATCAACCTGCCAGTTGAGGGTTGATGAGGTATCTTAACCTGCTAGTTGAGGGTTCCGCCATTCTCATTAGAGTACCTACCAGATGAGGATAACTCTTCATCTTGTCTTTACCCGTGGCACGGTACTGACACTCTTCTAGCTGAGGTTACAGGTTGGACCCTAAATCTATTCAGAAAAGAGGCATGTCGGTTAGATGTTTACATCCCACAGTCTCAGTTTCAGTCTTCGTATAAAACTCAGTTCAGTTCTACAGAATCAGGACTGTCAGAAACAATCACTCAGTTATCAGTAATCTCAGATATTAGTTACTCTGTTATCAAAACTCAGTACTCAGCTTCAGTAAAAGCTCAGATACAGTAGACATATATATGCACAGTATTGTATACTCAGTAGTTAAAGTAGTTTCGATTATCTATGTGTACTCATATTCAATTACTCTATATCATTCAGTCAGTTAATATTTATGCACATGAACCCTTGTATACAACCCTTCCTCATCTAGCATATCAGTATATTCCACGTACTAACACATACCCTTTTTTTTGCTATGATGTCTCATATCATAGGTTCGGACACTCCGATTCTTGACCACGCATAAACAGATTCAGACTCAGCCAACAAAGTGAGATTTAGTAGTGAGTCCTCATCTACCAAGGATATATTTTTTTTCAGTATTTCAGTAGTCGAAGTTAGTTGGGGGCTTGTCCCATCAACTCTGTTTTTAGACAGTTCAGTTAGAGGCTTTTTAGCCTAGACTATTTCAGACGGTATTCAGTATTTTAGATGTTTCATTAGATGTTATATTTTATTAGTATTCCAGATTATGAACCTTATGGCATTTTAGCCTATTTTCCGCATTATTTTTATATTATTACTTAGTGCTTACAACAGATATTAGTCATGGGTTAGCTTGTCATCCTTTGGGGTTATAAGCACCATGTAACATCTGGGGTACATACTTGGGGCGTTACACTACCCAAGGTGTTTTGTTATTTCTACATGTGTGATAATTTTTTATTCATATCAGATCTGTGCACTTAAGGTGCCATAGGTATATTCTTAACTCTCTTTCTTTGTAGTGGCTATATGAATTGAGGACAAAATATTCTTATTTGATGGGGGTAGGGCTACTTGTGGGTCTAGATGTCCTCCAAGATTTTTTTACTGTCGTGCCTCTTTTCCTTAGAGTATGTTTGTAGTAGAGCTAAAATGTTTAGGTATTGTGTTGTGTCGTACAATATGTTATGTGTTGTTTATGTTAAATTAGAAGAAAAAATATGGAAACTAAATGCAGTTGCCATGTTTTGTTCTGTGTAGTTAAGTGTTTGAAAAAATGATACCCCTACAAAAAAATTTGTGAACTGTGTGATATAAATATATGCGTGACCATTGTTTGAATCTTGTTATGACATTAGTACTAGGGGCCATATAATCAAAGTGTTATTTTGCATGAATTGAATCTAAGGTAGTTGATGATATAACCCTGTATCATGTGTGTGTGAGGCACTTACCTAGTTTACTTTGTACATTTAATCCAGAACTTGTCTAGTTAATCTTGCTTAAGTTGCAGGATAGTTGTTTAGGACATGATCATAGGTCGTGTTTGAATAAGTCCACTCTTAGCCTAAAAGACCTACCATTTGTGAATAAGTATCCCTTGATCCCTAATTTGAGCCTAAGTTGACCTATTTTATTGTTTTCACTTTTTCACCTTCCCAATTAATTACAATGAACTTGTTTTGGCCCTGGTCCCTCCTTAGACACTGTGTACCTTAACTTAGATAAATTTCTTAAGTTGGGGGTGGCTATCATAGGAGTGCGTAGTTAAAATTGGATATACAGAAGGGTGTTAAATAAAATAAAAATAAGTAGAGTTAGGTGTGGTAGAAAAGTGTGAAAAATAAAAAATAAAAAAAGGAAAAAGAAAAAGAGGAGAGGTGAATAAATGAAAGAACGAAAGAAACCACACCCAATTCGAATAATCAATAAAAAAGAAAAAAAAAGATAGTAAAAATAAATAATTGAGAGGTGGAACCAATAATGTAAGTGTATTATCAAGGAGGGTAAGTCACAATATCCCAATTATACCATACCTGAACCCAAGCCTACATTATAGGCCTAGAAAAGTCCTATGGTGACCTAGTCTAACTATTTGAAAAACTAAGGTATAGAAAATAAGGGCAAGCCTATGGTATTTTATAGATATTTTTGGAACTTATTTTGAGAGTCTGAGTGTCTGGATATCATTCCTGCATTGATATGCATTATTACACTGTGAGAGTTGGGACTTCTTAGTTGTTAGGATACATGAATTGGATTGCTAACTTCTTATCTGTGTGGGTAGCGTAAATTGCATATCCATTTGGTTGTTTGTTGCTAATATAATGACATTTCTTGATTCCTTTGTGTCATATTTTTTTGTTACATGGATCCGGACGATAGTTCTGAAAATTTGAAAATAGGAGGGGGTAAGTACTTTGAGCCAAATCGAGTTTACTACCGTAGGTGCCTTAGGTTTATTTTAGTTAAGAATCGTGTTTCTTTGTTATGTGTTAGTTTCTTAAAGACATGCAAGTGTTCTAAGTTGAGGGTTTTGATGTGCCATGGTTTCATGTCACTTTTGATGCTTAAAATTAAGAAATTATTCAAATACTTAGAATTTTTTGTTGCATGTGATGTTTTTTTTTGTTTTACAGGAAAACAAAGTTCGAAGCAGAAAAGGAGAAAAAGGGATTAAGTGGATTAAAAATCCCTACCTATGGTCCTACCTATGGTCGTAGGTAGTACCAACAGGCCCGTAGGTGGCCTACGTAGGTTAAGTTCTGAGAGTTCTGCAAGTTGTTGATTGTTCCTTATTACTACGGACCCTACCTTTGGGGCGTAGGTAGTACCTACGACCCCTTAGGTACCTCCTATAGGCAGAGGTTCTAAGGCCTCAAGTTTTCTCTAATTCTTATGAACTTAACTAAGACCCGTAGGTACTACCTATGGCCTGTAAGGGGGGTCGTAGTTGGTGTCGGCTTTATTTTCCTACTTTATTGTGGATAGGTTTTCTGATGTAATTATAAATACCCCTTTGATGTTTTATTATTAGTTTACATACTTTATATACTTATAATATTATTTTCAATTCTAAGATACACTTTTGATCTTAGATTTCTTGTTCTTGGTTTTTATGGTATGATATAAAGTTGAGATTTTGATTTTCATTCTTAATTATTTGTGTGATCATTCATATTCTTTATTATATATGTTTTCTTACTATCATGAGAAGCTAAATCCCATAACTAGGATTGTGGAAACCTTGATGGAATAACGAAGCAGAGGAAGTGCAAAGTCATTCTTTATTGGTGTTTGTGCATGTATTTTGGTTTTCTTTGTATTGATTTCTTTCTTGACGATTGCAGATGCTAAGAATTTTCCTGTATTCTATACTAAATCAAGAGAGATATTGAGATTAGGAAAAGAAGATCACAATAGTAATTTGAAGCTACCAACCTTCATCTAATTAACTTGAGACCGAAAGAAGTCGATTAATCTGGGATCGAGGGCCAGGGTTAATAATGCGATACTCTGAGACCGAGAGGATATGAGTGAAATTCACCCAAACCAAGGTCGAGATATGGTTAGATGATACATAACTTGTTAGATTCTGCATGCAAAGCACCAACATAATTTGACAAGCATGATAAGTCTTCGAAGTTAAGAAGTCAGGGAAACACAATTCTAGTGATTGTCTCATACTGATAACAATCCTATTTGTTAGAAATTGTTACTATTACTATTGTTGTTCAAAAAAATCCTGTTTACTTTCTACATTTTCTAGCTACATCAACAATCTTCCAACTTGATTTCCATCCTATTCTATGTGGGTTCGACCCTATTCTTTTTGCGTTCTATATTTGACAAGCGACCATATTATACTTTTTAGGAGGTGTAATTAGGGTGATATCATGTGACAACCTCATGCGTCACATCATTGTCATCATCATCTTCATTACTTTTTTATACATTGTGCACATTCTGTGTTGTATTTCGTTGTTGATTTGATATCTATCTATTTGTACTTCTTTCTCGTGCTTGTATTTAATGTATGTGTATGTTGTAGAATTGTTAGTGGAGATAGTGTGGGCTACCATTTGAGACTTTTTCTGATTGAAGCTGACACATCCATAATATTTATTTTATATACTTTATTTTCTGCATTACCAGTCAGCCTATGATACCCACTGAGTACAAGTGGACCATACTCATTCCTACTGTGACCTTTCAGTGCAGATATAGATACTTGTGCACTGTACGATAACTGATTCAGGTGGTGTTTGGAGTATTTTTGAGGTAACAATCAGTCTATGCTTCCAAAGTTGATCTACTACCTCCCCTTATTTAGTTTATGTCTTGTTTTTTATTCAAAGATAGATTATGTTCCTTTTGAGTTATTAGTTTTATATTTTGAATTCAGGATGTACTTAGTTGATTCTTCCACCGTGACACCATATTTTAGGAGATTTATGGTATCTTTGTTATGTATTTTTCTGCTATTTTTGTATATGTGTGGTTCGGCTTCGCTCTAGATTCCTTACCTTGGGTTTGGTGTTGTTGTTCCCTTTTTATATCAGTTTGGATGATAGGCTTACTTGTCAAGGATTGTTGTGAAAAGTCCCATCATGACCCTTTGTTTTTGGTTCATGACACACACACACACATATCTTCTTCTTCTTATGTTAGTAACATACAAGTATGTATACCGCGTCAATTTTATGTGTGTGTGTATATATATATATATATATTTGTATGTATGTATGTTTGTATACAAATAACCGTCATGTACAATTAGATAGTTGACATGCTTTGACATATACATATACATATATAAGTTGTATAATCACTTTTTGATTTGTATAAAATATATTGGTTCATATTACAAATAATTATACAACTATTGCGTATTTGTATATAACTAAATTGTATTTTTTTTTATGTTGGCTTGTATAAACTATGTTTGCTCTTCTATTAGACATTAGGTATATCTTAGTTTGTATAATCTGTTATATAAAAAAAATGAAAAAGAGAAAATTTTCAAGGATTCCCACTCCCAAAGGGGGAGCAAAACATTATGAATGACTCAAAGGTATTTTGTATATACCCAAATGTATATTAGTATGAATGTATATACAATAGATATACATATGTTTATATATCTTTTTTTCTCTTAGTTACACACAAAAATGTATACCATGTCAGTTTTAAATGTATATATGTGTACAAATAACCATCATATACAATTAGACAGTCGTCATGCATGGATATATACATATATACAAGATATATATATATAGGTTGTATAATCAATTTTTGATTTCTATAAAATATGTTGGTTCAAATTTTATATATTTTATTTATTACATATAGGTATACAACTCTCATGTGTTTGTATATAACTCAAAGGTATTTTTTTTATAAATTATATTTAGTCATAAAGTGAATTTATTTGTATATTTTTATCAATGCGTTTGTATTTTTCTATTTATTTTGTAATATTTATTTCACATTCATTTTGAATTTGTATACATTTAATGTGTATATTTATACATATAATTTGAATTTATATTCATTTTATATTTTTAAATTTTTATCAATTCATGTTTATCTTGAAGATATGAGTTGTAAGCATTTGTATTGGTATTTGAGTGTTCAATTCATAACTGTTTTTTATTTGTACCAAATCAACATTTGTATTAATATCCATTGCTACTTTTCATGGATAAATATATTGAATGCATAAATACATTGAAATTATTTTTTAAAATTTTGAAGTAATACAAAAAAATTAGAGGAATTTTAGTTTGAATTTTATTTTTGTATTTCAAAAATTAAAAGGCAAGCTATAATAGTCCATATGGAAAAGGAAGAAACAAAACATTTGAAAAAGATATGTTGGAGAAAGTGAAAATTATCTTCTATGTATTTTTTAGATTATTTATTGCAGGTTGTAATTATACTTTTGTATAATTATTGAACTATGGAGTTAAGTGCAAGTTTAAACATTTTTATTAAAATATAGTAATAATTTTTGTTATATTTTACCTCATCTTAATAACTGCATTGGAGTAAATTATGATAAAAAAGATTTTCCACTTATACTTTCTTTTCATTCGGAGTTGACTTCATTTTCTTCAGCCAGAAAATAAAAATTAACATAGTGAATCAACACCAATATCAACCATGACTAATACTGATTACCTTTCTTATTGCAACGAAAAATTATTTGATATCAAATAATTATCAATTAATTTATTTTCAATATGTACGGTGATAGTTTTCCATTCAATATCTGTTACATACACTAAAAAGGTTATGTAACATACAATATCATTTTTCTTATCAATTGTCACATTCATAAAATTCATTTCATGCAAATATAACATATACAAAACTTCATCGATACCAATTTTAATATCAGAACTCAAAAAAAAAAAATTACTCAAGTATGAGATGAGTATATAAACTGGCTTCAATAAAATTTATTAAACTAATTTATGGATATTCTATTATGTACTATATTCATACACTAAAAACAGTTATAAGAATACATAATTTGTATGTAGAATCTTATTTACCAATTTCATAAATTGAGATCCCTAAAATTAAAAATCATTTAAAATATGGCTTTGTTATATATAAACTAACTTCAACTTAATTGTTTAAAATAATATATAAATACTAGATTGTACATAATTTTCACAGATTAAAAATAAATTATTAACATATAATATTTATTGGCCTCGATTTTCATACAGTAATTCTACCACAAATATAATTGCAAATTAAAAATTCATGAATTAAAAATTGGAGATATGTACTATAATCCGTAATTATAGAGAGATTGGGTAAGAAGGAACTTTGGAGAGGAGGAGAATCTTCGTTTTTCTTTTTAAAAAGTGAATATAAATATGATTGAAGAAATAGAAAAAATATTCTTATTTATAGGTTCCATACTTTTAGCCCACATAATTACTAAAACCTATTAAAATGAAAGATTTTTTAAAATAGAAATATAAAAAATATCTTTTCCTTATTTTTAGTTTGTTTTAAATATGCTATTAATTTCTTTTTCTTTTCTTTTAAAGTTGGATATTAGTTGCAATCTAAAAAGTATTGCTATGAGTTGCAATATATAATCTAAGGATTTATATTTCATTTTTTTTCCCGAAAGAGAAAATAAAGGAAGTGAATTACTTCCGTTTTCTTTTTCATCTCTAAACATAAACGAAATAGTAATAAGATCTATTAGTTATATTTATATATTACAGTTCTAGTTTCATTTAATCACTGACTAAAATCTTATGAAATGTAATTATTCAAACATAGACTAAGAAGTTATTTAAGAGGGGTATAGGTTGGCTACATGTGAAGTTTTGCCATAGAAAAACTCTTCACTTTGAGACCTCCCCTTCTTATTCTAGTGAATTCAAATTGCGATTTGACCCTAAAAAGCTTGTGGTGTAGTCCAATGTTGAAGAAAAACTAGTGGAGGTTTAGGGCCAATAGGCTAGTGAACGAACTTATTGACAATTAACGGTTATAGCGAGACCACAAGATAAGTTTTAACGTGAGTGGACGTGGTAGAAAGTCTTGCATGTAGGAGAAACTTTATAGGCTAAAATATGGGACACATGAACCTGCGATCTTTTCATAAAAATAGATATTTTTTGTATATATTTTCTATAATTAGTATAATATTATTTGTTGATACTCATTTTACAGTGAAACATTTGGCTGAATGTTGAGTTATTTACCTAGTGAGTACTAGGGATCAATTCCCACTTAATACATTTGGTTGCACGTTGCAGGTCATGACCCCAAAATCTAGGATAGTGATGGTACCTGTCAAACCTATCGATAGGTAACCCAACCATAAACCATAGCTCAAAAATGTGATATAAAAACAGAAAATTAATGGAATAATGCTAAATGAGTTGATAAGAACAATCCATCATAAATATCTATATGACCGAAATAAAATAACTATAACATCTCTCACACAATTCGAAAGTCAGTAGTATAAGCCTCAAATACAATCCTATATATGTATGAAAGTCGACAGAGTGAAGAAAAGAGACTAGATGGATAAACGTAGAAGAGATCCAAGAATGTTAAGGATCAGCCAAGTTGTTATTTGAAATCTCGATAATTCAACTCCAAACAAAAGAAAATTAGTGACCAAGAGAAGTATTTTTAATGGAAGAGGAGTAAGGCAAGATGTTTTCCTGGTATGGGGTTACACATAAGCCACAAGTCGATGGGGAATAAGCCCCATAAAATCTTTAATTTTTTTTTATATATTAATATAATTAAAAATAAATAATTTCAAAAGAGATGAATCACCAAAAAAGTAAACTACATCAAAATTATGAATAAAAATAGAAATGTATCTAAAGCCGCTTCAGAAAAAAATAACCAAAGTCACACAATACAATCAATATATAAAGTTAACTTTTCATATAATAAACTATTATATGTCCTAAAAACACAAGTCTATCTAAAAAGTTTTACATAATTAATCAATCCCTAACTTTTCGGTACTTGATCAATATATTAACAAACTCATTTACCACATATTGTTTTTCAAAAGAGAGCAAAAAAAGTAAATTACTTGAAAACTAGTCACTATATGACTTGAAAAGAACTAAAAGAAACCATAGGAACTAGTTTTGTTATAACGCTAGCCATTATTTCTGGAACCGTGGATAAAAAACCATGACTAAAGGCCGCTTGAAGAAAAATAAAAATAAAAACAAACTACCTTAACTTGGGTTGCCTCCCAAACAATGCCTAGTTTGTTGTCACGGCATGACTAACACCACAACTATTATCCATATTCTCTCATCCTTTTCCTCCTTTTCGAGGCCCAACTTCTCCTTCCTTTTTGACCTCTTGAGTGCTCAAAATTAAGGTATGTAACTTTTCTTACACTTATATTTTTAGGATTTTATTCAAACCTTTTAGACTCAAGCTTGCTAGTCAAATTTGGTAATTCTACGAAAGAGTCCGACGAGGTAAATAGAATATTTCATTTCACCACCTCACACTTATCCATTTCTATAACTAAAATCGTGCATAGATCTCTATAGTGTGAGGGTGTGTTGAGTGCTTTGTAAACTTTGAAAGACTATCTCTTTGTCATTCGATCTTATCTTGAGTGTTCCCTCTCTAACATCTATCAAAACTCTACCAATAGTAAAGAATGGATGTCCCAATATGATTGGAACCCTATCATATACATCATGTCAAGAGCAATAAAGTCAGTAGGAATAATAAACTTCCCAACCTTAATACGAGTATTCTCTGTAATTCTTTCGGGAACCACTCTATTTTTTTCTGCCATTTATAGCACAATTGAGGAAGGCCTTGGTTTCCCTAAAACAAGAGTATTAAACAATGAAAAAGGCATTAAGTTGATGCTTTCCCTCAAATCAATTAGAGCTTGAACAATATCACTTTCACCAATTTGTTTGGAGAGGGTGAAAGTCCTAAGGTCATTGACATTTTTTGAAATTTTACTCATAACGACGGAACTACGCACTCTTTTGTAAGTCCTACACTCTCAATATCACCAAGTTTTCTTTTTTTCATCACCACATCCTTCAGGTACTTAGCATACTTGGGCATTTCCTACAAAACATCTAACAAAGGAAGGTTCATGTGAAGTTATCTGAATGCGTCACAGAACTTCTTAGAGCAAACATCCTCTTTGGCTTTCTTAAGATTTTGAGGGAATGGTGGGGGTAGTCTATTTTGAAATTTCTCAACCAAAATATCATTTGAGGTACTCATAAATCGCCTTTCTATCAGCTTCTGTGATTTCAACTTGCCTTTATATCATCTTAGGCGACGAACTCTGCTTGTACCTTATGATTTTCTTTTGAGGTGTGTTAATCAAATCTCTATCACTCATTAAGGTTATTTTTATAATTTGTTTTGAATTTTTATTTGAATCACTAGGCAAACCCCCTTGAGGTCTTATGTTTTGTGCCTGAGCAAACTGACCCATATGCATCTCAAAATTATTTTGAGCTAATTACTGATTTTTGATCTATGCATCAATCTATTCTTGGTTGGCTAGAATCTTTTTTAAAGTCTCTTATATATTATTGGGATGAGTGTTGTTCTGAACACCTTGTTACTGCTGAAACTATTGAGGTTGGATTAGAATATTTCCCCAAAAGTAGTTGGGCTAAATCTGCCAGTCATGGTTGTAAGCACTACCATTTTCTGGTTCTCTTTTTGCGTATTGCCCAAAAAATTCACCAACTCTGGATTCACTCTATATAAATTTGCAGAGTGACCATTACTATCACAGATTTTATACCAAATCTGAACCTGTTGAACTGCATTAACCTGGAGCTGAGGTTGAGCCACACTGACCTTGTTGAAATGAGTCATCATCTGGTTTTGAAAATGCCATGATCCAAAAATCAAGGGTCATGATGTCACTTGTCAATGCAAGCCTTGACAAGTAAACTTATCACCCAAACTAATATGAAATGAGAAATCAATACCAAAATTCAAGGCAACACTACTAGAATAAAGCCGAACCATACAAAATGTGATAATAGCAGAAGCACATAAGAAAAAATACCATACAAAAATCTCAAAACCTGGTGTCACAGTGTAAGAACTCTAAATATATCTCGTACTTCAAAAGATACAATGATAGTCTAAAAGGATCATAATCTGTCTCCAAATACAAAACAAGACATGAAATAGATAGGAAGAGATAGTAGATCAACTCCAGAAGCATAGATCGACAACTACCTCGAATATTTGAGCTTTCTTTCCTTCGCTAACCCCTTATAAAGTACTTGGTCCCATACAAACTAGCACCTCAATTAGCTACCGTGCGGTGCACTCTTTCCTGGATATGCACCAAAAGGGAACAATAGGGGTAAGTACAGTCCACTTGTACTCAGTAAGTATCATCGGCCGTCTAAGCAAAGAAGAAAATAAAGCATATAAAATACACACTATGGGTACGTCACCTGCAATTAGAAAATATCCCAAATTATAGCCCACACCATCTCCACTAAAAGTTCTACAATATTAACATATACCATACAAGTACAAGAAAGAACGTAGGTATACTATATCACACATAAAAGTATGAATTAAAGAAGTACAAATAGATAGATATCACATAAAAAATTATAATACAACATAGAATGAGCATAATATATATGAAATGTCATGAAGATGAAGATGATGATGATGATGAGGTGATAAAATGCACGAGGCTGTCGCACAACCTCCGTATAAACCTATCGAGATGTTCTCTCAAAGAAGGACCCCCGGGGGGGGGGGGTCATCAATTGATATACAATCCAATACCAATAACCATGACTCCTCTCCGACATATCCCTCGATAGAGGGTCTATAAAGATGTTAAAAGCCAGTTTTTTCAATATTCCCACAGTGGTACCAATGTTCATAAATGCATATTATATGAGGATGCAATGATCACAACCAACCAGAATGAGAATTTCTAAGCCAACCAATATACCAACCATGTGAGCGAAAATCCACTCATTATGCCAACTATCCATAAATCTAATGTAAGCATATGACAATAGAGCAAAATACACAACAATATTCCATTAGTACCACATAAATTCCTTTTTAGGCTTTCACCTGAAAGATACCACTAAATATACAATTCTTAAGGCCACCAACATCATACAAGACCTCACATTGTCACACATAGTAGATAATGTCTTAATACTACCAAATAACAACAGCATAGGCCCCCACACGGGCACAATATAATATTAAAATCCATATCTATGATTAGTTCCCACACCATAACATGATTTTATATTAATATTAGCTACCTAACCCAATCTGAAGAAAGTAAAACCATAACCTACCTCAAATACCGAAATCGATACGAACAAGCCTTTAACAATGAGCTTTATGAACAAGCCTATAACACCTAGCTTTCATCTCATGCATAGAATCGAATTAGCTAAACACACAAATATAAAATCTAAACATTAAAAAAAACCAACGATACCCATATTACTCATTTCTGGGTTGGGGTCAAAATAGACTCCCAAAATGGGCTTTTGAATAAAAAGGATAAAATCAGAATTAGTCTAAAAATACATTTTCCATGATTAAAGGGACTTATAGAAGAAAACCCAAGTGAAAATAAGTTAAAATCAGGGTTTAGATCAAGAAATTACTAATTTAGGCCTTCTGGGCCAAAATCACCAAAATTTCACTTTTGAATCCAAGTTTTAAAAGGATTAAAATGATAAATATCAAAGAAAAGTAATGGAAATAAGAGTTTGGAGCTTACCCAAGCTTAGAAATGGAAGAAATTACCTAAAAAATTAAAACCCTAAGCTCCGAGTCTCAAAGATGGTGAAGAATCACAAAATATGGGACATAACCCACCTAGGCATCGCCTAACAGATCACCGGGTCACTTAAATAGCCATCGCTTAAGCGACTAGGCATTGTATATGTGATGAATGACTTGTCACATAAGCAACATAGCTGTCACTTAAGTGACAGATGTCTAAGCGATGGGAGAGTTGCTTGAGAGACATCCCTAGTTGGCTACCAGTTTGCTTAAATAAACAACAGGTTGCCTAAGTAGGTGTACCGGTTGGAGACTTGGAGAATTCTAAGTCTCCCCGAGCCTCTCGGGATTCATTTAGAATATCAAGAATGCAAATGAACTATGCTACTAGGCAAAATTCAATGCTCCAAACTCGGTGGCGATATCAGATTTTCAAAAAAAATATCATTTTCACAATGTTGACCTTGAAAAATAATTTCATAACTTTCCAAACCGAGGGTCGAAATGAGATATAAAATTCATGAAACAACACAAACCATGTTGCCGACCTAAAATTAACATTCTGGATTTGCTGGCATAGTCTGTTTTTTCTATTCAACGCATAAATCAATAAATGTTGACCGAAGTTTACTATAAAGCCTTTATAACCACCAAAAACCACAACCTCACACAAATTATAATGATATACATTGGAAATCATGTCAATCATCCCCATACTTCAGAAATTTCATAAAGCTACCACGAGGATGGGTAAAATAGCCAAAGAACATAGAAATAAATATTTCACAAAAGTACCCCAAAATTAGGTCATTACATTATCCACCACTAAGAATGTAGTTCGTTCTCGAACTAAAGGCAAGATAAATACTCGAATCAGCAAAAAGCTGAGGATAACTACCACGCATATCAAACTCAACCTCTTAAGTTGACTCATCTACAGGTCTATGTCTCCACTAGATCTTAACTACTAGAGTATCTCTAGAATGCAACCGTTTAACATCTTTTGCTAAAATGGAGACAAGCTCCTCAACAAAAGACAGCCGCCTATCTATCTGCTTGAATCCCAATGAATGACATAAGACTCATCTGGAATGTAATGCCGAAACATAAAAACATGAAAAACTAGATGAACATCTGATAAATCTGGGGGTAATGCTAACTCATAAGCCACATCCCAATAGTCTAAAAAATATCAAAAGGACGAATATACTTGGGGCTAAGCTTGCTCCTCTTTTCGAACCTCATCACGCCCTTCATGGGAAACACACAAAGATATACTCGATCACCACTACTAAATCTCAGGGCACGAAATCTATGATTCACATAACACTTTTTCCAACTCTGAGCTGCTCAAAGTCTATCCTGAATGATCCGAACAATATCCAAAGACTCATGAAGCAAATCTGTACCTCGAGGTCTAATCTCAAAAACCTCAAACCAATAAACTGGAGAGCAACAATGCCTACTATACAATATCTTGAAAGGAGCCATCTCAGTACTGGAATGGTAACTATTATTATATGCAAACTCTGCCAAAGCTAGATGTTGTTCTCACTGTCTTCCTAAGTCCATAAATCAAGCGCAAAGAATATTTTCAAAACCTGAAGTCTGCCTTGACTAACCATCGGTCTGGGGGTGAAATATTGTACTAAGATCAGCCCGAGTGCCTAACTCCTCTTGAAATTTTTTCCAAAAGTAAGATGTGAACACTAAACCTCTATCTAAGATGATAGAAATCGACTCACTGTGTACATGAACTATCTCACGAATATAGATATAGGGCAATCTCTCAGCACTGAAAGAAACCTAAATCGGTATGAAATCAGCAGATTTGGTCAATCTATCCACTATGATCCAAACACTATTCGAACCACAAGAAGTATGAGGCAACTCAATCATGAAGTCCATAGTTATTGTTCCTATTTTCACTTGGGAATGGGTAATATCTGAAGCAAACCACTAGGTCTCAAATGCTCGACTTTCACCTGCTGGAAATATAGGCAATGAGCAATAAGATCCGTTATATCCTTCCTTATACCACCCCACTAGTAATGATGTCTCAAATCACGATACATCTTAGTCACTTCTGGATGGATAAAATATTTAGAACAATGAGCCTCCTCAAAAATCAATCTAATCCAATCACCCACTCTCAGCACACAAACTCGGCCTCCAATCCTCAAAACACCATCTCAATCAAGGGAGGCTTCCTTAGCCTCTCTATTCAATACCTTATCATGAATCACTTGTAATCTAACATCATTAAACTTATGAGCCTGGATTCGCTCCATCAAGGAAGATCTAACCTCCATAAATGTGAAAACATGTCCAAGTATTAAAATATCAAACCTAACCATCTAGTTAGCCAAAGAATGAACCTTTAAGGCCAAAGGCCATTCTTGGGTCAAAAGATGCACCAAGATACCCGTGCTAGTTGAATTTTAGCTCAAGGCATCCACAACCACATTACTGCTACTCAAATAAATGAGAATAGTAAGATCAAAATACGTAAGCAACTCAAGCCAACAATTCAACCTCATATGAAGATCTCACTAGGTAAAGAAATACTGAAGGCTATGATGATTTGAGATGATCTCACAATGGACTCCATACAAGTAATGTCTCCACAACTTCAAGTCAAATACAACCGTGCTCAACTCTAAGTCATGGGTAGGGTAATTTCTCTTATGGGTCTTTAACAACGAGAAGCATATGCAATTACCTTACCCTCCTACATCAACACAATACCTAAATCAACACTAGAAACATTACAAAAGATAGTAAAATCCATGCACTCCTTAGGTAAATTCAAGATTGGAGATGAAGTCAACAAATCCTTGATCTTTTGAAAGCTAGCCTCACAAGCATCAGACCACTAAAAGGAAATTTTCTTCTGAGTCAACTTAGTCAATGGAGTTGTAATAAATGAAAAACCCTCAACAAAACGTCGATAGTAACCTGCCAAACCAATAAAAATCCAAATCTCTATAGTAGAAGTAGGCATAGCCCAATCATGAACCACCGTAATTTTGGCTGTATTATCCATAATACCATCCTTGGTTACCACATGACCAAGGAAAGAGATAGACAACAACCAAAACTCACACTTAGAGAACTTAGCATATAACTTCTCATCTCTCAATCTCTGAAGCACAATTTAAGAAATGCTTCTCATAGTCAGTCTCACTCTTAGAGTAAACCAAGTTATCATATATAAATACAATGACAATAAAGTTGAGATACTATTGAAATACTTGCTTCAACAACTCCATGAATGTGGCTATGGCATTGGTCAACCCGAAATACATGACTACAAACTCATAATGATCGTACGGAGTCTAAAAGGTCGACTTGAAAATATCCAAAGCTCTAATCCTCAAGTAGTGATACCCAAACCTTAAATAAATCTTCGAAAACACCAAATCACCCTGAAACTGATCTAACAAATCATCAATATAAGGAAGATGATACTTATTCTTAACTTTCACCTTGTTCAGCTATTGATAATCAATACATATATGCATAGACTCATCCTTTTTCTTCATAAACAAGACAGGCACACTTCAAGGTAATACACTAGGTTAAATAAATCCCTTATCCAATAACTCCTGCATTTGATCTTTCAAGTCCTTCAACTCTGTTGGGGCCGTAGAAATAGGCTTTCTGCCTAGATCAACATTAATAGTGAAGACATTATCATGATCCAGAGGCATTTCAGGCAAATCCATAGGGAAAAAATCCATGAACTTATGGACAATACGAACATAATCTAAGAAAGGAGGTAAAACAACACTAGTATCAGAAATATAAGCCAAATAAGAGAAACACCCCCTCTCAACCAAGAGACGAGCCTAAAGTAAAGATATAATCCTCTTGGGACCAAAATGAAGCACACCCTTCAAGCTATTCTCAACACACCTAGCTAAGCTAAAGTCACAATCTTAGCATAGAAATTCAACACAACATGATAAGGAGCTTACCAATCCATACCCAATATAACATCAAAATCTACTATATCTAGGACAATCAGTTCTACCCAAATCTTGCACCCAACAAAAAATAACACACGATTGGTACAACCAATCCATCACTAAAGACTCTTCTAAAGGGGTAGATACATGAATAGGCATCGCAAGAGGCTTATTAGCAGAAATAAAACCCAAAGAAAAATATACAGACACATAGAAGAAAGTAGAGCCTAAATTAAATAACACTTATGTAGATCTAAAACAAATAGGAATGATACTTATGATGATAGTGTCAGAAGCCTCTGCCTCTAGTCTGACTGGTACAGCATAGCACTATCCACGACCATTACCTGACTGAGTAGCCATGCCACTACCACTATGGGCACCACTACCTCTACCTTGGGCAACTATAGTCGAACCTCTACCTCTTATAACTGATATAAGAGTAGCCTTGAAAATATGGCAGGGATAGTCCTTGGCCAAATAGCCAACTTCATAACATACACAACAACCTCTATGGACCGACTCAATAGGAAGACGTATAACTAAGCTAGAACGACCATTCGAAGCTACTAAAATCGAAGACCCACACCTAAATCTTGTAAGATTGTCTGCACTAGTCTACTATGATATTCACAAAACTTCTAGAATATCTACCTCGAGTAGTGTGACCTATGAACTTACCATAATGGTATACCCTCTTGGTGCCTTCTGAAACCCTTAAAGAATAGACTAAGTCATCTTAGCATGATCCACTATACTCTAAAATAATGCTTCATACACTACATATAAGTCATAGCTAGTTGAAGAAAAATATCAAACCCCATCACAAACACCTGAATCTTCTCAGACTTAGTAGCAATGCTGGACTAAAAATATCTAGACAAGGTATGGAAGCATGACTCATACTTCATAACAGTCATTGTGCCCTACTCTAAGTGATCAAACTTATTTCTCATCTGATCCCTTAGACTATATGGTATAAACCAGTCAAAAAATCCCTCAACAAACTAATCCCTAGTCATCTCTGGAGAATCAAAAGGTTGGCAACTAACAAGTGACCTTCACCAATCCCTGGTTGCATCTCTCATCTAGTAAGTATTATAAGCAACCTCATGTGACTCAAGCAAACCAAGGTTATGCAATTTCTCAAGATACTTAATCAAGAACTCTTAGGCACCCTCACCTACAACACCACTAAACCTAAGAGGACCCAAATGGGTGAATCTCTTAAACCTCTTCTGATCCTCAAAAAATATAACTCTACTCATAACAATAGGAGGTATAGTAAATCTGGTTGGCTGAGATCCTACCTGAGAAGGTAACGTAGATAAAAGATAAACTCTTAAAACCATACTCAGATATTGGCATAGAAGGAGGAACAATACATAGAGTCCATGGAGTACCACAAGAAGATGTTAGTACATCCACAATCAAATCAGAGACACACCATAGGTAGACTCTGGCATAGAAGGATAATACTCAATAATGGAGTAACACAGGGTGTACTCAAAGTAACACCCTCTAAAAACGTCATTAAATAAAATAATAAGCCCTTCAAGACTGGGGTAAAAAAACTTTATGGGATCTAATTAAGCTGTATATATCCAGTATACTCAACCCAAGGATTAGTGGAGAGGCCTCTAGTACTACCTCTCATTGGGGCATATCCTCATACTTGTCCATTACCTCGAGCCCGTCTATAGCTCGTAATCCTCACCTTCTTCCGACTTATCACCAGCAGTCTGTTTAGGGGTCCAAACATAATGATGGTCCTCCAACCGTTCATTTATTTAGAGAACTTCCAATTAGATGATAGCTCTACATCTCTAGCCTCATAAAATCTAGTTCTCACCATCTGTACTGAAAAGAGTGAAATACTACTTAGAACACATGGTTAGAAAGATCCACATGATATAGAATAAAATAAGAGAATTTATTTTAAAGATATATTATAGACTCTTAAAGATAGATATGATGTCTACGCACAGATCCATAAGAATCTACTATAAATACTATTTTTACACTAATGCGACCTATTAAACTGAGCTACTTTGATACCAATTTTTCATGACCTAAAAACCAAGGGTCATGATAGCACTTGTTGCGGCAAGACTTAACAAGTAAGACGATCACCCAAACTGATATGAATGAGAAATCAACACCAAAACCCAGAACTGGGCTTCTAGAACAAAGCCACACCATAAGAAATATGATAATAGCGAAAACACATAATGAAAAATACCATAAAAAATTCCAAAATCTAGTGTCATTGTGTCAAAACTAATATATATATATATATATATATATATATATCTCAAATGTAAAAAGATACAACGATAGTCCAAAAGGATCACAATTTGTCTCAGAATAGAAAACAAGACATGAAATTGATGGGAAGAGGTAGTAGATTAACTCTAGAAGCATAGATCAACCACTACCTCAAATATACATTGGAGACCACCTATATCAGCTACCGTACTATCCAATCCTACCTAGATCTGCATCAAAAGGGCACAATAAGGGTGAATATAGTCCCCTTATACTCAATAGGTATCATAGGCTGCCGACTAAGAAAAGTAGAAAATAAAGCATATAAAATACATACTATGGATACTTCACTTACAATAAGAAAATATCCCAAATAGTATCCCACACTGTCTTCACTAACAGTTTTACAATATTCACATATACCACACAAATATAAAAAAGAACACAAGTATATGATATCACATATACAAGTATGAAAAAAAGATATACAAATAGATAAATATCACATCAAAGAAGATAATACAACACAAAATAAGCACAATATATATGAAATGCAATGAAGATAATGATAATGATGATGAGGTGATTTGATGCATGAGGTTGTCACACAACCTCTGTATACACCTACCAAGTTGTGCTCCTAAGGTAGGACCTATGAGTAGTTTGTCAATCTAAATACAATCCAATATCCAATATTAATAATCATGACTCCTCTTCGACACATCCCTCATCAGAGGGTTTATAAAGATATCACAAGCTAGTGTTTCCAGTATTCCTATAGTGGTACTAATGTTTCACAAGGGTATATAATATGAGGATGCAATGCTCACAACCAACCAGGATTAGCATTTTCTAGCCAAATAATATACCAACCATATGAGCCAAAATCCACTCAATATGCCAACAATCCATGAATCCAATGTTAGCATGTGCCAATAGAGCAAAATACACAATAATATGCCATTGATACCATATAAATTACTATTTAGGATTTTTATGAGAAAGAAACCACGAATATATACATAAATCCAACAACATTACACAAAACCCCACATGCTCACACATAGCAAATAATGTCTCAATACCACAAACTAACAACAACATAGGCCCCCACACGATCGTAACACAATATTAATAGCCATATCGATGATTAGTTTGCACATCCATAATATGATTTTATACCAATATTAACTAGCTAGCGTAGTCTGAAGAAAGTTAAGCCATAACCTATCTCAAATAATGATATCGGTGCACAAACCTTTAACACCAAGCTTTCACCTCATACATAGACCTAAAATCAGATAAAACACATAAATACAGTAACTACGCATTAAAAGAAAGCCAATAATTCCCTGAATACCTATTTTTAGGTCGGGGTCAAAATGGATCCGCAGAATAAAATTTCAAAAAAGAAGGGTAAAACAGGAATGTTAGTTCCAAAATATATTTCCCAAGATTATAGGGACTTATAAAAGAAAACCCAAGTGAAAATAAGTTGAAATTATGGTTTGAATTGAGAAATTACTAATTTGGGCCTTTCAGGCCAAAACTCTCATATTTAAATTTTAAATCAAAGTTTTAAGTGGATTAAAATGATAAAAACCAAAGAAAAGTAACTAAAATAGGAGTTTGGAGCTTACCCAAGTTTGGAAATGGAAGAAATTACCTAAAAATCAAAACCCCATAATCCAAGTATCAAAAATGGAGAAAAATTGCAAAAATTGGAGGCATAACCCCCTAGGCATTGCCTTAGGGATAATCAAGTTGCTTAAGCGACCAGGCATCACTTATGTAATGCTAGCTTTATCACGTAAGTGACATAAATATTGCTTAAGCGACAGGTGATGAAGGATGAAAGAGTTACTTAAATGATATCCCCAACTAGCTTTCAAGTCGCTTAAGCAACTAAGAGGACGCCTAAGAGGGTGCACCAGCTGAGTGGTCCACCAGGTGAAGAGTTAAAGAATTTCAAGTCTCTATGGAACCCTGGAGATCCATTTAGAATCCCAAGTATGCTAAAAAACTATGTTACTAGATTAAATTCGGTGCTCCAGAATCATTGGAGATATTAGATTTTCATAAAAAATGTCATTTTCACAAAGTTTTCTCCCAAAATCTAATTTTACAACTTTCGAACTGAGGGTCAAAATGAGATATAAAAGCCATAAACCACGCCAACCATGTTACCAACTGATCTTGGGTGTATTTATACACCTAAGCACCATAATTTATCCATGTTTTAGCTAAGTTTAGAGAACAAAATTCCTAGTTTCTTATGTTTTTACTCTACTTCTATGTAATTGAGCTAACCGATATGATTAGTATGATTTTAGGTATTATGGAATGTGGATGGCATATGACACAAGAGAGAGTAGCAGTCTGGACCAAATGTGGTGCCTAAAAACTATGTCCAAGACTAATTTGCCATTTATAATTAGTTTAGGGACTTAGAAGGCAATTATGAGAGAAGAGATTATTAAAATACTTAATGCTGAATTTTTATTCATAATTCATTATTTTGTATTATTTTGAGAGAGGAGAGTGGAGGCTTAGCCTGGAGAGAGAGAAAAACGTTTTCTCTCTTGTTTTCACTATTCGCACACCAAGATCATCTTCTAGTTTATGGTATGATGAATATATTTATGATGCTTTTCGTTTTATTCATGAGTAACTAAGTTTATTAGTTAGGGTTATGGAAGCCTTGTAGCATACACTCTATCACTTTGGGTTTTGAATTAATTATGCATTGATTTATTTACATCATACTATCTTTGCTTGTCTTGAATTCTCGTGGTTGCAAACATAGAGGATATGCCTTAAAATGCAACTTGTTCAAAATAAAGGTTGATGTTCGAAAAAGAGAGTAGTGACAAGAAATAGGATTCCCAACCCCTATTTCATATGTTAATGCCTTAGCAGGACTAACTACTTGGAGATTTCGTATTGTTTTTGGTAGATGCTTTTGATTCGAGAGAACTAAAGTGAATTAGTCCTTGATGTTTGAGAAATACTAGGATTATGTTATTAAATACAATAAGTTTCTCTGTAAGAACAAAGTATGTATGAATTCGTAAAGCCCGTAGTTAGAAAGTATTGAAAACTACAAGCTAGACATAACCTTAGCTTGCTATTTCTCTGAATTTTAATACTACTACACGTATTTCACCTTGTTAAATTGAAACCATTAATTTGTGAACTGAATCAAATCCCCCTATGTATTTTACGGAAACAAGCGATTAAAAGTCAACTAATCTGCATACAACTTAATTAGGACCATATTCCTTGTGGGATTCAACCCCAACCTAGTAAGGTTATATATTTGACAACGACCACTTACTCTCTTGTAAGAGAGGTGTAATTTGGGCGTATCACCAACTTAAAAGTAAATTCTGGATCTGCTGGCATAGTCTATTATTCCATTTAATGCATAGATCAATAAATGTTGATCAAAGTTAATTATAAAACCTATATAACCACCAAAAATCACAATCTCGCATAAATTATACCAAAATGCATTTGGAACTATGCCAATCATCCCCACACCATGAAAATACCATAAAGCAACCACTGGGAGGGGTAAAATAGTCAAATCATATAGAAATAAATATTTCACAGAAATCACCAAAAATTAGGTCATTACATAAAAGAGGCCAACTGTATAACTAATGCTTTGCTACTATCTACCTCAATCACACCTGCAAGTTTCTTTACCATACTTCTGTACACATCAACCTACTACTTTGGATTACCTTGTGTGATACGACTGTAGAGAGTATACATCATCATAGGTTTTATCCAAAGCATGACCTCCTGCTGATGAATCTAACATATTTTTTATCTTATGGTCAGTACTTTAAGCAAAAGTATGAGATAATACCTTATTAGTCTATTGGTGATGTTGTAAATCTCTAAGAAGAGACTTAATTTTTTCCATGCATGATAGAGATTTCCATCTGGCTTCAACTTGAAATTTAAAATCTCTATCCTCGCCCTTCTGGTTTTCCCAAATAGAAGGAATCCAATGAGAATTTTTTTCATGTCATCCCAAGTTATCATTAAATTTAAAGATTGTACCTTGAACCATTTCATTACTTATCCTAGGAGTGAGAATGGGAAAAAGTGAACCTAACGTAATATATGGAGAATCCTATGGGAATAATATGTCACTGATCTCTAGAATATTTTTGAGATAAATTTGTGGATTCTCATGTTCCAGGCCTATGAACTGCCCATTTTTGTGAAACAATTGTACTATGTTATATTTAATCTCAAATGTGCCTCTTGCATCCAGTTTGCAAATACTGGAGGTCACATTGGTTGCAAGTAGGATTGTCACTTCGTATATTATCTTTTGGTCTGGTTGTTCATCACCCATTGCTACAAGAATAGTATCAACTTATTGAACTTCTGGGATTGGATAAAGACGTATTTGTTATATCCTAAATTAGTTAAGTGTAACTTAGGTTTAAGGTGCAGTTCAACTAATTCCCTCTCCCCTACCAGTTTGCTTAAGATTCAAATTTGTACCTACAAATTTTGTAGCTAAGACCAAGTTTTTAGCACTTATAAAGAAAATTTTAAAATTAAAAATCAGATGGTTGATAATTTTTCAAGTCCCCGACAATGGCATCAGAAACTTATTATGTCTAACTACACATGCAAGTGTACGTTTTTGTACAAGTAATAAAGTGGATCTTGTGAGTCGAATATCGATTCCAAAAGGACTTGGTATTTAGTAGACTATCCAATTCATGTATCGAGTGTGATTTATAATCAAATAAAGTTTATGTTTTATTATGCAAAAAGTAGAAATGAACAATAATAGAATTATAAGTGTTGTGAACATTAACTTGGAGAGTTCTAGGGTCAAGGCATCTTGAAAAAATATGCACAGCTATACACTCTCGTTGGTTAAGTTATCTATGTTGGTTGTTGATTCAAGGGGTTACTATCATGATTATGGTCTTTCAAGCCTCTAAGCATCTATTTAAATTAGCCTCACAACTACATTATTGAGTGGGGATATGGGAACTAACTGAAACACATTAATATTTCATCCCATAGATGAGTCAAACAAGGAAAATTAGGTATATTCTATCCTAACCGCAAATCTATTCTTTAATTCATCTAAAAGACAAGAATCCATTTTTATGTTCCATATTCTAATCTAATATTACTCTTTTCAATCTCACAAAAGAAATTTAAAAGTATTCTAAAGTTCGCAAATCAATGGAATAATGAGTACAAGAATATAAGAATAACCAAATATGATAAATAACATTAACCAACTTGTATATAAGCAAAGCAATCATGTTCATAGCCTCAACCCTATAATGAGGGTGTTAGCCACTCATAATCTAATCCATAATAACAAAATTAATGTAGTCCATACAAGAATTAAGTAATGAGAATAGAAAAATAAGAACCCTAGGATAAGCCTCCTTCGTGTTTTCACCTCTTCAAAATTATTCCAAATCGTCCAAGGATGATTAGAATAAAATCTAAGTGTCCTATTTATATTGTAGGACAATTTGTACCCGAAACAAACAAGGTTCATTCCATATTGAAATAGTAGAGCCTAAGCTCAATTAAACTTTGATATTGTGGACCAGTGCCTCCATGACACACTGATATCTAGAAAGGCTATTGTTTGACTGACTAAACTCATTCCAACACTATTTTTTCTATTCATTGACTCCGTGACACCTTAATATGTAGTAAGCTACTATTTATGTGGTCCAGACTTTCCCAAACTTGATACTTAACATCGAGGCATTACTTTGATTGTATCATATCTCAATCTTGATGAGTTTTTGTCTTCAATCATCACATTCTTTAGCTTGAGGAGTTTTATATCTGTACTTCCAAATCTATTGTTCACCTCAAGCTTGCTCCTTGTTTTTGCAAACATTGTCGCTCATGTGAGGCTTCATTTATCACCTTAAGCAGCTACAATAGACTTATACAATGGCTCATCCTATGTATTAGACTATACAATACACAAAACTTATTAAAACTACATAAGAACAAGCATAACTTAGGCCAGTTTAAAAAGTTATCTCATTTAATTTTCCCTTGGACATTTTGTTTCTTATAGTGATTTAATTACACTATAAACCAACTAACATGAGGATTAACATACAATTATACGAATAGTACTAAATATGCATGTCACCATACAAAACTTGCATAAAAGTCCTCAAAACTAAGCTAAATATAACGTTTAGGTGTATAAAAATGCCTACGATCAGATATTTTAGTATTAAGTTCAAATTAGGTATTTAATAGGAAAGCATTATTTTACTTTGTAAAGTTGTATGGGCTTACGCCCATTTTGTGCCTCATATTCCCATAATGCCTTTTGATACTTTAATATACACCCAAGTTGTGTAGGCTTATTTTACTTTTTATCTATGCCTCACTCCAAGGCTTTCCCCCAAATACCTTTAATATACTGATCAAAAGCTCTAAACTTTGAATCTGGACATAAAAGTGTAGAAGAAAACAAGAGTGAGTACTAATCCACATGTTCTCAATAACAATATTATCGATCCAATCCTAATTAAAAGTGATGCCGAGAACCACCCAAACATTCATGTACCCAAAACTAATAAACAAAAACTTGCCATCAAAAAGGTATTTCCTAGTCTAACAATTAAGATATAATGATTAGGAAATAATATAGTCCAATAGTACTCATATACCTTAAACCATTATAAAGGTACACAGAAACCCAGTCAGTTATTTATCACATCAAGTACCAGTCCAAGTATAATAAATAAAAATAAATGAATGAGATGCATATGTTGTTATACATGTTATACTTTGTATAGGTAATAGGACCCATGGGGGACTAGCAAGGTTCATATACTATACAGACGTGTCCTTCATTTTCAAAATATCAATAACAATATAGAGAAGGTGGGCCACTTTGATCCATACAATTTTGGGCAGGTGTGCTAATCGGATCCCTATGAAATGTAATGCATAATAAGCAAACATATCACACTGATCTCAAATATCAATCAAAAAAATTCATACCATGAGTCAATTTGATTTTTAGCTTAAGTTCACCTTTATCAATTTTAACAATTGATTTAAACTCTATTTTTCATATTCAGATAACATAAATCTCATTTTTTCACCAAGTATCGCCATAATAGAACTGAATTTTCAAAAAGAAGTAAAATCATCTACTCACATACTTGATAAGTCATTTTCAGATACATTCTCAACAACTATGCTAGTAAATCAGGGAAGATAGTTCACACAAGTTCGTTAATTCATTTTAACCCTTCATATAATATTGTTATCCACATAGATGCTTCTCATATCGCATATATAGAACCTTCATATTTCCATTACTTCCCATATATACAGCAACCACATAAGCACATCACAAAAAAGTCAAAGAAGCCTCAAATTGAATTAAAAAAAGCAAAAAGTTACACCAAAACTTTACCCTTTTAAAGAGTATTCAAACGGACCCAATCTAATCAAATATGTATCTACGTAAGAAAATAAAACCATAGACACTCATATTAAAATACTTGAATTTTGGGTCCATAAAGTCAACTTAAAATTCAACCCCTAGCCCACAAGAGCAAAACTAGAATTTTATTTGAAATCACGTTACACCACTACACTGGACATCTGTGCACCTTCTCATCACATATCTATACCTCTCATCCTCGCTTGACGCATCTTTTATACCATCGAATTTACTCCCACCTTATCTTAGATATCCTCATTTTTTATTTTATCTCTCCTAGTAAACCACACAGATATCTCAATATCCTCATCTTTGCTCCTTCATATTTTGAATATGAGAATTCCTAGATGTTCAATACTCCACCCACATAAAAGAGTTGGATTAACCGCCACTCCATAGAACTGTCCTTTAAGATTAGGAGGCACATCTTTATCATACAAAACTCTGAATATGAGCTTCAATTTCTTCCACCTTGTACTAATATGGTGAGTAACATCCTCATAAATCTTATTTTGGGGATAATAAATCAAAAATATTTGAATCTACCTCTCTTTTGTATGACATATATATCTAGCCTCACTTTTACGTCAGTCAACTATGTTACCTCATTGAACTTGCACAACAATATTCAGTCTTGATCCTACTCAAATTAAATCCCTTAAATTTCATAGTCTATCTCTAAACCTCTATTGACTCTTTCATGAGTCTCATCAATTAAAACTATGTCATTCATAAATAACATAATCATGGCACCTAATCGTGAATTTATCGCATCAATACATCTATCACCAAGGTAAATAAAAGTAGACTAAGGCACAAACTATAATGCTACCTCATAAATATAGAAAAGTGCTTTGAGTCTCCTACCATAGTTTTACTTAAGTCTTAGCTCTATACAAATATCTTCTAGAGACCTAGTGAATTCCACAAGTACACTTGTAGCCTCCAAGAACCTCCATAAAACCTCCTTAGGGACTTATCATAAGCCTTTTTTAAATCAATGAACACCATGTACAAATCTTTCTTCCTTTCTATATACTATATATTCTACTAGTTTTCTTATGGGTTGAATGACTTCTATAGTCGAACATCCTAAAAATAATCTAAACCTATTCTCAATATAGTTACGATCCTTGTTAATCTCAACTCCAACATCCTTTATTTAACCTTCATAATATGGCTTAAAATCTTGATACCCCTATAGTTGATGCAATTATGGATGCCATACTTCTTTTTGTATAGTGGAATCACTATTGTCATGACCTAAACTAGGGCCTGGCTATGGCGGGCATCCCAAGTCCAACAAGGACCGGGGACTACCCTCTTTACCTAGCTAAAAAGACTACAATTTACTAGTAGTGGAGGAATTCCAAACATATAATAGGATAACATGATTAATAACTTAAAGGTATTTAAGATTTTTCATCAACCAATAACCAATACCTAAGTCCATAGAAAAATCCACAAGCCTCTAATAATCGAATAACAATAAAAAGTAGGGACATGCCCCCAATAATAGCCCAAAACAAGTCTAAAGAATAGTGTATGACATAAAGGAACCAAACATCAAATGAGGGTCTTCCGAAGTATGGAAAATCATAACTTCAAGTCAACTCTCGACCAATCCAGAAGTAATATAATCACTACACAGGAAAAAACCATGTCTCTATGTCCTACATCACGTGGGGATACAACGTTAAGAGATGGTTAACAAGTTAAGCGCTAGCTTGTAACATAGATATAAGGATAAAGTGATGACAATTCAAAATATAGTTCAACTCAATGTATATGTTCACATATATGTATGCATATCTATCTATCTGTCTGTCTGTCTGTCTTTCCTGTCTATCTATCTGTCTATCTGTCTATCTGCCTATCTTTCTATCTGTCTATCTGTCTATCTGTCTATCCGTCTTATCCGTCTTATCCGTCTATCCGTCTATCCGTCTATCCGTCTATCCGTCTATTCGTCTATCCGTCCATCCGTCCATCCGTCCATCCGTCCATCCGTCCATCCGTCCATCCATCCATCCATCCATCCATCCATCCATCCTATCTATCTATCTATCTGTCTATCTGTCTATCTGGTCTATCTGTCTGTCTATCTGTCTGTCTGTCTATCTATCTATCTATCTATCTTTCTATCTATCTATCCATCGATCCATCGATCCATCCATCCATCCATTCATCCATCCATTCTTCTATCTATGTATGTATGTATGTATATATATATTTGGGATAAGGAACAAGGTTTATCATTGAGTTTAAAATCTTAAGATGGGCTATGTATAATAACGGTCATAATAAGGCACCCACGAGCTATATGGATCCAGCTCTTCCCTAGCTGAAAGGGCCCTAGTGCGTGTAGCCACATAAACTAGAGAATAATCACATGTACATATGCACCATGGGGGAATAAAACCTCCCGGTAAATATCAAAGGTGACTTAAGCACCTATTTATTTAACATGGGGGACTCAAACAACCCAATCATATAATAAGGGGGACTCGACAACAACCCAATCATATAATAAGGGGGACTCGACCACCAGGTCATTTAGACCCCTGTGTCGGCAACTGCAATTTGCAGTATTCGTCTCTCGGGGCCTCCACTTTCACCGCCTAGCAACACATCCATCTTTGAGTCCTAATTAAAATATTTAGCACACATTCTCATTAATTAAATCACAATACACCTTAAGGCATACACCGTTAGTATTGTCATACCAACTATACTTGCAAGGTTATATCATCATGCCATTATTATTCCATTAACTCGAGAAAACAATTCCCTTTGTTCATTAATATAAGGTGGGGGAAACCGACTCCCATTTTTCATTAAAGAAAACCATTATGTTGCAATAACCTTTTTATATCATGCAATTATTCCGAACGTAGTTCAATGAAATTATACTATACCCAAAACCATTTTCACAAAATTGGGTTGGGTATCACTAATTCAACTGCAATGTTCACAAAATTTGTGAAAATAACAATTCCCTAATTTATCCCACCATGACCAAGCACCCAAAATTTTAAAACCATATATAAAAAAGGAACAATGCATAATAAATCATGGGAAAACAATTTAAGAAACATTCATTCCAAAACCCCTCAACCCATATCAAAACCCATGTTCAAATCCACATACAAAATCATATAATTCTATGCTTTAAGTAAAACAAATTTTGAGGGTAGAGTCACTTGCCTTAATCACCAAGAAATTTGAGGAAAGAATCACCCTTGGAAGCTCTAATTGCCAACCTTGAAAAACCCTAAGTGTTTTTCCTTGCGAGTATTTGAAGAGTTTAAAAAGTTATTTCGATGTGTATTCGATTGTTAATAATATTCTATAGGGTTTTAAGTCGTGGGTTATCTTTAGGGAAAGAGGGAAATGTCCAGAATGCCTTCAGTAAAAAGATTGGAATTTGTCGCGCAGTCGCTACGGGTGACCTTACGACTCATAGGGTAACCCTACGTCTCATGACATGCAGTCATAGTCTAGACAGTACCCCATGGGCACCCATACTAGTCTGGTCATGAGTCTTAACATATGAATCGTACCCAAACATTACGACTCATTTTGTACAATCATAATCAAGACAGTAACTATTATGGAATACACTGGACACCCTACGATTTCCACATTATGACTCATAAAGAGTCATTACAACGCGTGACCTAAAGTTGTCACCAAAGCAGTAACTCAGGAAAATTTTATTGGACACCTTACGACTTGGGTCCTATGACCCGTCAAGACACCCTACGACTTGTAGGGAGAGTTGTAGTGTCACGAACCAAACCAGGGATTTGGCCATGACAGGCATCCAAAGTACAATAAGGATTGGGTACTACCCCCATTACCTAGACAAACAGATCATCATACATTAGCAATGACTAAATTTCGAACATATAACAAGATAGCATGCTTAACAACTCAAAGATATTTAAGGTTTGTAAACAACCGACAACCTAAAACCGATAGCCGATAATGATAACCAATAATCAATAACCAATAACTAATACAACAATCCATAATAATACCCACAAAGCCTCTACTATATCATAAAACAGTCTATGTCGGGACATGCCCTCGAATTTGACAATGACAATGTTAATGCAAACTCTTTAATTCTAGTTTATAGACGTAAACCGATGGAATGATCAAGTCTTATAGAGAAATGAAGCTCACCACTTCACTGCAAGCGGCTGAAGAACCTTCCAGATTGACCTAACACTGTGCAGGAAGGTAGAATTATCTTTGATTCCTGCATCACATGGGGATACAGAGTGCGGAGACAGTTAGTGGGTTAAGTAGTAACATGTAACTCAGGGATAGGGAATAAATTATTGCCTCGATCCATAATTCAAATGTCATTCAAAGACAATGCACATAATCATATAAATATATAAACATGTCATGATGAAAAAAGGGGACAAGGCTTAGCATGAAGTAAAATCTTTATCCTGGACTATGTAGCATAACCGTCATAAATAGGAATCCATGGGTAATATGGGTTCATCTCCCCGTACTGAAAGCGCCCCAGTGCATGTTAGTCACACAAATCATAGGTATCAAAGAAGACAAGGGAATGACCCAATCCCATGTCAATCCAAGATGCAATTGTATCAATAGTGTGAACTGTGCACACAGTTATCAAGACCAAACCTCACGTCGACAAACATGAGTTTTCAGTTTAAGTCATCCAAGACCCACACCTTTATGTCTTAGCTACATAACCCCCATTAATCCCAAATTAAAATAAGTTTCAGATAACCCATTTTTTCAACCAAGGATTTAACCGTTAGGGCATACCATGGGTATCGTTATACCCTTACACTTGCAAGCTTAACTCTATGCCATAACAAACACATTTAATTAGGAGAATTCCTCGAGCCTCTTTGTTCATTAAATAAAACATAGCCAACAAGGTCTTCCAAATCCATGTTCATTGCTTAACCATTTATTCAATGCAATATCATTAGTGAGTAGGCCAAACCACGTTATAATTTCACAATCAAAGCCAGTTACACAAGTGAGTTGAGGAAACTAAATTATTCAAAACCAATTCCAAGTTTAAAATATCAATTTGGGGGATTAACTCAATCCCCATTTTCGTTCCCATACCCATGCACTCCATTAGTTCAAAAACATTCAATGCAAGGCACGAACAACTCATAAAAAACTATGGGAAAGCAATTTAGAAATCAACCATTCCAAAACCCTCAACCTCAACAAAATCCACATTCAATTCCATACAATCTAAACTATTTAAAATGCATACTTTTCATAAACTAAGAATTTGGGAAGAGTAACACGCCTTAAATAAATATATTTACGAAGAAAAATCAACCCTTAAGCCTTTAGATGACCAACTTCTTGAAAACCCTAAGTATCGTAACCTTGGAGAATTTATAGAGTTTGAGAGAGTGCTTTGAGTGATAAAATGTTGAAAATAATGACCCGAGGGTGTTATATGGTCGTGGGTATTAAGTGGGTAAAGATCAAAATGTCCAAAGTGCCCTTAATTAAAAAGCTAAAAAAATGTCGCCAGTGACTATGATTCATTATAAGACTCGTAAGGACTCACTACGGCTCATCACCACGAGTCTTAGTTCGAATAGTAGCTGAGGGACCCCTTTCTAGTAAACCTATGATTCACACCCAATGACTCATTACACGACTCTATGACTCGCAGGGTCCAAGTCTTATTCAAGATAGAATACTTTGGGCATTGTACTAGTTTGTCTACAGGTTGGGTCATACGACTCATTTTGAGTCTTTACGGTTCATAGACCTTAGTTTTTGTCACAACAGAAACTTCAGGATAACATACTGGACAAGATACGATTGGGTCCCTCAGACCCGTAATGACCCGTGATAACTCGTAAGGACGGTCTTTATTGGAGTAGTAAGTAGGAACTCGAGAATTTTCAAGGATCAAAATTCGAGGTGTTTCATACCCCCAAGGATCATTTATCCTCGAATGATGAGACAAGGCACCCCTTAGTATAATTTAACACGGAAAGAATGCCATATATGAGATGAGAATTGTGTACTACGATCAGATACAATAGAGATAGGAACAACTTGCAACTTTATGATTTCCTAAATGAAAAGCATAGCATTATCCTCCACATAAAATTTTATCGTCATAGGTAAGAAGTCAGTAGACTTAGTCATCCTATCCACGATGACCCAAATCAAATCAAACTAACTATGCGACCGTGGAATATCGGTAACAAAATCCAAGTTAATCATTTCCCATTTCTATACAGGCATTTCAATCTCTTTGGATAATCCACCCGTCCTTAAGTTCTCAAACTTCACTTGCTGACAAACTATACACTTAGCTATAAAATTGGCCATATCTCTCTTTATGTTATTTCACTAAAAATCTCCTTCAAGTCATAGTACATTTTTGTCAAACCAGTATGGACCGCATACCACGAATCATGATCCTTAACCAAGATTCTCTCTATCAGTATATGAACATCAGGAACACCCAACCTCCCTTGGTACCTTAAGATACCGTTGCCACCAATCTCAAAAGCCATTACTTTCTGTTGATCGACATTATCCTTTATCTACATCAAGATAGGGTCCAATACCTGCTTTATTTTTACCTCAGTATCGAGAGAAGACTTTGCCAACTCCTAAATAATTACCAGACCATCCTTAAAATCTAAAAGACAAACTCTAGGATTAGCCAAGCAGTGAATATCCTTCACCAAACCTCGCTTTTCCTTATCAACATGAGATAAGATCCCCATAGATAACTTGCTAAGAGCATTAACAACTACATTAGCTTTACCTGGATGATAGTGAAGACTTATGTCATAGTCCTTGAGCTATTCAAGCCATCTCCTTTGCCTAAGATTTAACTCTTTCTGAGTGAACACTACTATAGGATCTTGTGATCAAAATATATATCAACATGAACTCCATACAAGTAATGGCACCAAATTTAAAATGGAAAAATCATAGCCAATAACTCTAAATCATGAGTCAGATAGTTTTTATTATGCACCTTAAGATGTCTAGAAGCATACGACATCACCTTACTATGCTACATCAAAACACAACCAAGTTCAACATGGGATGCATCATAATATATAACGAAACCATCAGTGCCCTCGGGTAGGGTTAAAATCAGAGTCGAAGTCAACCTATCCTTTTACTTCTTAAAACTACACTCACAGGCATCGTACCGCAGGAATTTTACCTTTTTTTATGTCAACCTAGTCAATGGGGAAAAAATCAAAGAAAAATCGCCACAAACATCCTATAATATCAAGCTAAATCCATGAAGCTCCGAATGTCGATTGGATTCATGGGCCTAGGCCACTTTTTAACCACCACAAACTTTTGTGGATCCACCATGATCCCTTCACTAGAAAAAAAATAACCTAGAAAAGTAATAATATTCTGCCAAAACTCGCACTTAGAAAATGTAGCATACAACCACTGATCCTTAAGGGTTTGAAACACTATACGGAGGTGATTGGTATGATCCTCCTCACTCTTTGAATATACTAGAATATCATCAATGAACACAATGATGAACAAGTCAAGAAACAGATGGAATACCCAGTTCATAAGATTCATAAATGCCGCTAGGGCATTTGTTAACCTAAAAGACACGACAAAAAACTTAAAATGACTATACCGAGTTTGAAAAGAAGTCTTATGTTATCCGTCTCCCTAATCTTCAGCTGATGATAACCCGACCAACGACCAATCTTAGAGAATTACTTAACACTCTAAAGCTAATCAAATAGGTCATTAATCCTGGGAAGAGGATACTTATTCTACACCCTCACCTTATTTAACTGGCGCTAATCTATACACATTCGAAGGGAACCATCTTTCTTACACATATAGAGAGCAGGAGCACAGTAAATAAAACCTTTATTAAGGAGATCTTTAAATTGATCTTTAAGTTCTTTCTACTCAGTTGGAGCCATTCTATAAAGACAGATAGAGATAGGATGAGGATCCGAAAGAAGGTCCATCCCAAAATCAATTTCCCTATCAGGAGGAATGCCAGAAGATCATCAGGAAATACATTAGGAAACTCACTAACCATGGGAATGAATTGCAATGAAGGACCCTCTGAGTTAGAATATTTAACTAAAACCAAATGATAAAGACACCCCTTGGAAATTAATTTTTGGGCTCTTAGATAGGAAATGAATCTTCCATTAGGTGCTAGGGAAATCCCTTCCCATTTTATAATCGGCTCACTAAGTAATTTGAAAAGGACCTAACATGTCCGACAATCTTGAGAGGCATAGCATAAATGGAGCCAATCCATCCCCAGGATTACATCAAAATCTAATATATCTAGCTCTATTAGATCCACTAATATCTCCCTACCATAGATAGATACCACACAACCCCTGTCAACTTTTTTAGCCACAATAGAGTCATCCACCAGGATAGACATAACAAAGGGAGTAGAAATAAACTTATGATCGAACCCAAAATGAATAGCTTCATAAGGGGTCACATAAGATAGAGTAGTCCCCGGATCAAAGAATACACATCATGAGAAAAGAGTTGTAATATACCAGTGATAACATCAGGAGAAGCCTCTAATTCTTGACTGGTGGCAAAAGCATATAGATAATTCAAATTTGTGTCAAAGACAGAAGTAGCACTCTTTGGTGCAGGGGATGAAGAGGTAGCAACCAGAACCTTATTAGCTTTAGAAGTAAACTTTGAAGGATAATCCCGCTGCATGTAATCAAGCTGACCATACTTAAAACACTTATTCTTTCCCCCATCATAAAATCCTCATTGCATCTACCAATAAAAGTGACAAGGGGGATAAGACAGGGAAGAATGACCTTCACTGGCCTGAGACTGAGCACCATATGCCCTAAATCCACTATCATTCTGAAAGCGACTATCACCAGATGGATTAGGATATGGAGCACTAGCCGTAGAACATGAACCAAAATTTTTCTGCTTTTTCTTAGACCACTGCTTGTCATCTCTACCATTTCTTTGATGAACTCTACCCTACTCAGAATACCTAAATTTCTTACTCTGCCTTTTCTCTATCTCAGCTTATTTCTTCTTTTTCTCTTCAACCTATTAGATGTGCACCACAATCCTAGAGATATCCATATCCCTGTTCAACAAGGTGGCCTTGCACTCCAAAACCAAATCATGGGACAAGATTAGAACAAACTTTCTCATCCTCTTCTCATACAAGAAACCAACTCTGGAGCCTAATGAGATAACTGATGAAACTTTAAGGCAAACTTCTTCACAGTTATTCTGCCTTGTTTTAAATTCATGAATCCCTCTACCTTTGCTTCTCTCAATTCCTGAGGAAAGAAACGATTTGGAAAAGTACTAGAAAAGTCATCCCACATTGCCGACTCATCATTACATTCCCTTATTTGCTCCACTGTTCACACCACTGATATGCCATAGTAAGTATGTGGAAAACTTGACACCCTTAGAGTCAGAAGCATGCATGACCCTAAATATCTTTTCCATCTCATCAATGAAATTTTGAAGATCTTTCTCAACCTTTGAATTGGTGAAAGTTGAAGGACTTAACCTCATAAACTGGCAAACTCTAGTGACCTCAGAAGATGGAGTGACAGAAGTAACACACTCAATCTGAGAAGCCACTAACAGGGTCAGTAAATGGATCGACTGGCGTGAATCTGCATTGGACACATCACCCTGAGGTGTTCGAGGTATGATTAAGAGCGTCCGCCTTTTACTTTAAGGGTAGTTGGGATGAACACTTTCCTTTAATAAAGTTTGCATATAATAAAAGTTATCATTCCGGTATTTAGATGGCTCCATTTGAGGTACTCTATGGTAGGAGATGTAGATCCCCCATTGGTTGGTTTGAAGTGGGTGAGGCCATAATGGTAGGGCCTGACTTGGTATTTGATGCCTTAGAAAAAGTTTAGTTGATCAGGAAAAGGCTCAAGATAGCTTAGATCCGAAAGAAATCATATGCCGATGTGCGAAAAAAGGATCCTAAGTTTGAGATTGCTAATTTTGTGTATTTGAAATCTCACCTATGAAGGGAGTGAAGAGTTTTGGAAATAAAGGGAAACTCAATCCCCGATATATTGAGCCTTACCTAATTCTCAGTCGATTCAAAAAAGTAGTATACGAGCTTGAGTTGCCTTCAAACTTAGCTTCAGTGCACCCAGTGTTTCATGTATCTTTGCTAATAAGTGCATAGGTGACCCAGTAGTTATATACCCGATAGAGGGTATTGATGTTCAGAATAGCCTCTCTTGTGAGGAAATCCTCAATAAAATTCTCGATTCTCAGGTTTGCAGACTAAGGAACAAAGAGGTTCTGCTAGTCAAAGTTTTTTGGTAAAATTAGTCCGTTGAGGGAGCTACTTAGGAAGCAGAAATAGATATGTAGACCAAGTATCCTCACTTCTTCTCTACAAACTTAGACTCAGCTCAAGGTAATAGTTTTCCTTGAATTTACTCAGTTCCATGCTCAAATTACCTTTACAACTCTATATTGGTTTAGTTGCATAGAATTCTCATACCATGCATACCCTTATAAAATAGCCCAGTCATGTGTCATGTCTTCAGAACTCATTCATGCTTCAGTTATGCATGTCAGTATGATAGTTCAGTATATCAGTAGATTCAGTCATGAAATCATGCTTCAAATGTGCATGATCAGTATGTAAATTCAGTCTATCAGTATTCTCAGCTTAATCAATCTTATTCGAGGATGAATGTTTCTAAGGAGAAGATATTATAAGACCCCACAAAATCCAAAGCTTAACTCAGTCCGTTAAAGCTTGAAAAGAGGTCAGAGACTTAGAAATTTCAACTAAGTGTTTACACTTAGAATTATTTTAGCCTTCATAATTTCGCGATCTTATTTTATAACCCTTATGACGTTAGACTGTTGATCCTTGGATTGAATCATGACCAGATGTGTCAATAGGTTACTTCGGGTGATTTTTGAATTCTTTGGACCTCGTTTGAATCATATTCAAGTGGCCAAAATAGTGGGTTGATGGGATCTCGATGCAACGCATCGCCTAACCCATCAACGAATAATTTTTCTCCAGCTTTCAATGCAATTCTAGTGAACCAATGCAAACTCAACACGACGTGTTTTTCATCGCATTGATGCCATCGACGTGGCGTATTACTTACCGCGTCACTTGGCATATTTTCAGTCATTAAAACTCCTCATCTAGAGGGGTATTTGGGTTAATTTCCCACCCTTAACCAGCCCCAAAACATGAGATCAACCTACTCTAAAGGCAAAATCTCTCATTCTCTCTCAAATTTACTCAAGAACAAACCCTAAGGCATTCAAATTTCAAGACCAATCATCAATAACACACCATCAATCTTTACGATTTTACTTACCAAGGTATGTTGGGTGTTTATCCAAAGGTTTCATTCTACCCTTGGAGTTCAAGAACCTCTTTTGAAGTTTTAAGATGATTGTTTTCATGAATTCCATGTTAAGATAATTGTATTCATGATTATGATTTTATTTGGGTTCTAATCTATGATTAATTACAAAATTCATGTGAATTAAATAGCATGTGTGTAGGTTTATGTAGTTTCATGTTGGAAACCCTTAATGTCGTGAGTTTGGAATTGTGACCATGATGTTTGCATGTTGACAAGTATTATGTGCATAAATTATGCCCCGCCAAGTGTTTGATGTAATTTTCATGGGAGCGAATAGTGAATCATGACATAATAGTATGTGTACAAGTTCATATCATACAAGTTTTAGCTAAAATTCCTCAATGAATAAATTGTGACAAAGTGACTAGTTATTATGTTTTCAAGATTGTGCTATGTTTTTACTATCTATTCTATCGAGTCCTGGGGGTATCCAATGCCCAAAAATCTAGATATTACCTAGATTTAGAGTTGTTTTAGAATAGTCTCTGTGATGTCAGGTACAGTAATACTCAGTCAGTAATAGAACTTAGTATATTTAGTCAGTTAACAAAACTTAGTGAACTCAGTCCAGTTCAGTTAGACAGCACGATCAGTAATAGTTAGTCAAGCCTAGTACAACCTAGAAATTAGTTTAGTGTCTATTCAGTTGGGATTAAGAATTGGCACTGAGCTAACCCAGGGATAGGGGAATTTCTGTCAGTAAAAAGGGTTTGACTCCTAGTAGCAGTCTCTGCATTACAGAACTACATAGCCAGTGTAGGTTGTGATATCTTCTTACCAGTCTAGGTTTGATACAAATCATACGATTTTTCCTTCCAGCGAGGGTTGACGAAAGGGCTTCCTTCCAAACAGGGTTAACTCATAGTCATTGTTAGTATCCCTTGGCAAGGTGCTAATACCCTTCCAACTGGGGTCACAGGTTGGACCCTAACTCAGTTCATAAGTGGGGTATGTCGGTTAGATGAACACTCCCATAGTTTTAGTTTTAATTTCAGACTCAGTATAAAGCCTTATATTAGTATCAAAATTAGGACTATCAGATACAGTCACCCAACTCAATTTAGAACTCAATTTAGTTCTATAGAATCAGGACTGTCAGAAACAGTCACTCAGTTAATAGTAATATAGTATCAGTAAACTCAGATATTAGTCATTCAATTTTTAGAACTTATTATCCAGTATTAAATATGATCTCAGTTACAGTATATGTAGTTATATGCATAGCATTGCATAATCAGCATTTTACAGAAGTGTCATATATACATTACTCGCACTCAATTATATTCATGATTTCTTAGCCAGTTACTGTTCATGCATATGAACCCCTATATTCAGCCTTACCTCACCTAGCATACCAGTAGATTCAAAGTATTAACGCATACCTTTCTTTTGTGCTATGATGTCTTATATCATAGGTTCAGACGCACGGGCTCCTAACCTTACCTAGAAGCCCAGATTATCAGCGGAAGATTTAGTGGTGAGTCTTCATTGTTTGAGGATAGAGTATTATTTTAGCTATTAGTACTTCAGTAGTTGGTGTTAGTTGGGAAATTATCCCATCAAGTCCATATTCAGATAGTTCAATTAGTCTCTTAAGACTAGATTATTTTAGGCAGTTGTTCAGTTTTCAGTATTTATCTATCAATATCCAGTGTTTGATTTCAGTTATGAACCTTATGAAAGATTCAACCTAATTTTCACCTTATTAAAAAGTTATTATTATTCAGCGATTGCAGCAAGTACCAGTCATGGGTTAGCTTGTGGTCCTTCGAGATTATGAGCACTGTGTGATATCCGGGGTTCAAACTTGGGGCATTATAGCAGCTGTAACTAAGCATAGAATATTTTAAATCTAAGGAAGACTATTACCTTAGGCTTAGTCAGAGTTTACAGATAAAAGATAAGGGTACTTTATTCACCTGTCTGCTTCTGCTTCCCAAATGGCTCCCTTAACGGACTGATTCAGCCAAAGAACTTTGACCAAGGGAACTTTGTTCCTTAGTCGGCGAGTTTGACAATCAAGGATTTTGACTGGGACTTCCTCATAAGGGAGACTATTCTAAACATCTACTCACTCTATAGGGACTATAACTACTGGGTCACCAATGCACTTCTTTATCAAGGAGACGTGAAACACTGGGTGCACTGATGCTAAGTCTGCAAGTAACTCAAGCTCATAAACTACCTTACCAAAATGACTCAGAATCCTATAAGGACCAACATATCAGGGATTAAATTTCCCCTTCTTACCAAATCTCTTCACCCCCTTCATGGGAGAGATTTTCAAATAACATAATCACCAATCTTAAATTCAAGATCTTTCTTTCTCACATCTGCATAAGATTTTTATCAGCTTTGGGTTGTCTTAAGCCTCTTCCTGATAAACTGTAATTTCTCAAAGGAATCAAACCCCAAGTCAGGCCTCACTATGCAGCCTTACCTCCCTCAAACTAGCCAACAGAAGATCTACATCTTCTCCTATAAAAAGCCTAAAATGGAGCCATCTGAATACTGAAATGATAAATGTTATTATACATGAACTCAATCAAAGGTAAGTGATCATCCCAACTGCCCTTAAAGTCAAAAACACGTGCTCTTAACATATCTTCTAAAGTCTGAATGGTCATTTCTACTTGATCATCTATTTGAGGGTGAAAGGTTGTATTAAGGTAGACTTGGATACTAAGACCCTTTTAGAAGGCTTTCCAAATGTAAGAGGTAAACTGCGTATCTCTATCTAAAATGATAGTCAACGGGACATTATGTAGACGAACCAACTCTCTAATATAGGGTCTGGCATAGTCCTCAGCTAAATAAGAAGTATAAAATGGCAATAAATGGGTTGATTTGGTCATCTTGTCAAGAATGACCCAAATCGAATCATGCTGACAACGAGTATGAGGTAAGCCTATAATAAAATCCATATTCACTTTCTCCCATTTCCAAGTTGGAATACTGAACTCTTGCATAGACCCACTATGCTTCTGATGTTCAATCTTAACCTGCTGACATGTTGAGCACTTATCCATAAACTCTTCAATGTCTCTCTTTATCCCACTCCACCAATAGACTTCTCACAAGTCATAGTATATCCTAGTGGATTCTTTATGAATAAAGTAACATGCACCATGCGGTTTATCAAGAATTTGTTGTCTCACGCCATCCACACATGGCACACATAGCCTACCCTAGCAACGCAACACACCATCTACCCCTTGGGAGAAAACCTTAATATTCTGGTCTCTGACAAACTATTTCAGCTTAACTAAATTAGGATCCCTGTCTTGCTTTTCTTTTACCTTAAAAACTAAAGAAGATTCCAAAATATTCTAAACCCATACACTACCCTCAGTTGAATCAACCTAACGGGTACCTAGTCTATCAAGCTGATGAACTTCCTGGACTAACTTCTTCTCACTATTTTCAACGTAAGCTATACTACCTATAGATAACCTACTGAGGGCATCAGCCACTATATTGGCCCTACCCAGATGAAACAGAATACTCATGTCATAGTCTTTCAACAACTCTAACCACCTTCTCTGATATAAGTTTAGGTCTTTCTGCAAAAAAAATATACTGCAGGATTTTGTAGTCTATGAATACATCAACATGCAACCCATACAAATAGTACCTCCAAATATTTAAGGCATAAACAATAGCTGCTAACTCAATATCATAGGTGGGATAAATCTTTTCATGAGGCTTAAGCTGTCTAGAGGCATGGGCTTTGACCTTACCCTTCTGCATTAGGACACAACCCAAACAAACTCTGGAAGCATCACAATACACAACAAAACCATCTAAACAATCTGGTAAAGTCAAAACTAGAGTTGTAGTGAGTCGAGTCTTCAACTCCTGAAAACTCTTATCATAAAAATCTGACCACAGAAATTTAACTTTCTTCTAAGTCAATCTAGACATGGGGGATGCAATAGACTAAAATTCTTTAACAAATCGTCGATAATAGCCAGCCAAACCCAAGAAAGTCCTAATATCTAATGGAGAGATGGGTCTAGTCCAGTTTTTCACTGCTTTGATCTTTTAAGGATCAACTCTAATTTCATCACCGGATATAATATGACCAAGGAATTCTACTGAACTTAGCCAAAATTTGTATTTACTGAATTTGGTGAACAGTGATGGTCTCGGAGAGTCTACAATACTATTCTGAGATGGTCTGTATGATCATTCTTATTACAGGAGTAAATAAGGATGTCATCGATGAAGACTATGATGAACATGTCCAAGTATTGCTTAAAAACGCAATTCATTTAGTCCATGAAAGATGTTAGGGAATTGAAAAGACCAAATGATATGACAAGAAACTCAAAGTGACCATATCGGGTTTGGAAAGTTGTTTTGGAATGTCACATTCTCTAACTCTGAGCTGATGACAGCCTGATTTGAGGTCTATCTTAGAAAAGTAACTGGCACCCTGAAGTTAGTCAAACAAGTCATCGATTATAGGGAGTGGATACTTATTCTTGACTGTGACTTTGTTTAACTGATGGTAGTCTACACAATCTAAGAGAACCGTCTTTCATTTGCACGAATAGGACTGGTGAACCCCAAGAAGATACGTTGGGCCAAATAAATCCTTTGTCTAAGAGGTCTTTCAACTGTTTTCAACTCTTTAAGTTCAGATGGAGACATTCTGTATGGCGGAATAGAGATGGGCTGAGAATTAGGAAGAAGGTCTATTCCGAAGTCAATTTCCCTTTTAGGAGGAACTCTGGGGAGATCTTTGGGAAACACATTTAGAAATTCACTTGCAACTAGAAATGACTCCAGATTAGGAGTCTCGGAACTAGGGTCTTTGACTCACACAAGATGATAGAAACACCCCTTGGATATCATTTTTCTTACTCTAAGGTATGAAACAAGCTGGACCTTAAGTGTTGTGGTACTACCCCTCTATTCGAGGATTGGTTTGTTTGGAAACTGGAAGGAGACATTTTTGTTTCTACAATCAACTGAGGCATAGCATGAATAGAGCTAATCCATGCCAAGAATGGTATTAAAATCCATTATCTATAACTCTACTAAGTCTGCTAAAGTAACTTTCTGAGACACTATAACCGAACAGTTACTGTATACCCACCGGGCTATGATAGACTTACCCATAAGGGTAGAGACTGAAAAGGGCTCTACTAAGATTTTGGGACTGACTCCAAAGTCAACAGCTATGGAAAAAGTTACAAAGGACAAAGAAGCTCCTTGATCTAGAAAATCATAAGCATGTAAATAGTAAACTTGTAATGTACCAGTGACCACATCAAGAGAACTTTCCTGATCCTGTCGATACTAGAGTGCATAGAGCCTATTTGGGCATTACCCACTGGTGGCACTGGAAGCGACACCCTACTGAGACGAGCGATCGGACTGAGTTGAGGGAAATTATGCTAACTCTGTAAACCCAACTAAGGACACTTTTTGATTCTATGACCTGTCTCACCACACCCAAAGCTGCCAGCCCTGCAGACAACTTGATGATTTTTGTCATACTTCTGACAAAGAGGATTTATTTAGGCACTGTTCACACTACCCTAAGATTTATAGCTTGGCGTCTATCCCTATTACCATTTCTAAATTTAGGCACTGGACCACTAGTTGAGGACGGGGCTAGGACTGAATATTTTGGATGAAACTAAGGACAGTTACCACTTTCTGAATTTGGCTGAGCAAAACTAAACCTACCTGTCCTAGCCCTCTTGTTTTCCCTCTCTTTCTCCTTAGTATTATGTTCCTTAATCTTTTAAGCATGGACCATCAACCTAGCCAAGTCCATCTACTTAATCAGCATTGCGGTCCTACATTTCCTTACCATACTATCAGATACACCAGACACAAACTTACTTATCTTAGACCTATTATCAACTACCACATGAGAGGCATACCTGGCCAACAGAGTAAACTTGAGGGAATACTCTTGCACACTTGTTTTTCCCTACTTTATATTGATGAACTTTAACACCTTATCCTCCCTCAACTCCAACGGAAAGAACCTATCTTAAAAGGCAGTAGCAGACTTCTCTCATTCTATAGGCCCTGCATCTATGCCCCTATCTACCTTCCACTACTTAAACCATGTATGAGCCACATCCTACAACTAATAGGTAGTTAACTTAGTACTCTCACTAGCGATTACCCCCATAATGTATGTTACCTTCTGCACCATGTCAAGGAATTTCTATGGGTCTTCTTCAGACTTAGACCTTGAAAATAAAGGAGGGTTAATTCGGGTGAAGTACCAAATTCTGGTTGCAGCGGTATTAGCAACTAGGTTGTCCTGAAAAGCAGCTGTTCAAACATTCTGAGATACCACAGAATAGGGTAGAGTGGTGAAAGTTGCTTTGAATTTTGCATGTGAAACGTGCTCATTTAGGGGATCTTTCCGAATGGGCAAAGGTGCTAGCTAGTTTCCAGTTCTTCTTCCATTAGTCTTTCTAGGTGGCATGTTCTGTAAAAGAAAGGAAAAGTTGGATTTAACAAAGAGTTTAATCTGAGATAATGCTCACTCGCACAATATGAACACTAAAATAAGGGAACTTTTTTCTAAAAATGCCTCATAGCCACTTATCTATAAGTGTAGCATGCTACACACCCATGCATAAGACTCTACTTTACGCTACTTTCAAACTCCCTAGGACTCTTTAGAACCTTATGCTCTGATACCAAGCTTTTAACCCCTCGAGAGTACACCCTGGGCATCACACAGTGCTTACGACCCCGAAGGACCACAAGCTAACCCATGACTGATACCTGTTGTGAGCACTGAAAATAATATTGGAATATATATATGCAGAAAAAATCTAAAAATACCATAAGGTTCTCAAAATACTAAAATAATAAATGAGTATAACTGATAATAACATCTAAAATCTGAATAACTGACTATGTTAGTCTGAGAGCCTCTAATTGTCTGAATATAGAGTTGATGGGGCAAACCCCCAACTAAACCCGACTGAAACAACCATTGAACTGCTGAAAGACTAAAATAGATAAACTTTATCCTTAAAATATGAGGACTCACCACTATAACTGTTGTTGATAGCCTAAGCTGCTAAGTATGATCAGGAACCTGAGCATCCAAACCTATGATATGAGACATCATAGCACAAAAGAAAGTATGTGATCAGTACGTGGAATGTACTGGTATGCTTAGTGAGTCATATATATGAGATGATAACTGACTGAATGAACATCATGAAGTAACTGGATGAGAGTATATGAAAAACTGTAACTAATTCTTTCTAGGGGTAATTTGGTCTTTTCTATGACCCTAATCAGTCTAAACACGTTATTTAACCCCTAATAACCTAGTTAAGTCATTATTCTATTCAATTTCCTCCAAAATCAAAAGCAGTCTCTCAATTATCAAAACCATAACCTCCAAGAATCAAGAGCAATCCTCAAGAATTCCATTAAGAAACTTTAAGGACTCATCCTTCCAAGTATGTCAGGTGTTCATTCATGGTCCCTTACCACCCATGGATTCTAAGAACCCTATTTAAAAATACAAGTTTTTAGATTTATGTCTTCCATTCACTCAATCAGTTATTTTTCATGCATATAAACCCATGTATTTCATCCTTACCTTATCTAGCATACCAGTTTATTCCACGTACTGATCGTATACTCTTTTCTTACGCTATGATGTCTCACATCATAGGTTCGAATGCTTAGGTTCCTGACTGTGCTTAGCCAGATTCAGTTAGTAGCAGCAAATTCATAAGTAAGTCCACATCCATCGAGGATATTATTTATTTCAGTATTACAGTAGATTCAGTATTTTATTAGTCAGAGTTATCTCCACATTTAGACAGTTTAGTTAGAGGCTTTTCAGTCTAGACTAGTTTAGACAGTATTTAATTTTCAAATATTATTATCAGTTGCTATATTTATCAGCATTCAGATTATGAACCTTATGGCACTTAGGCCTAATTTTTGCATTATTTTAGTATTATTGTTCCTCACAGCAAGTATCATTCATGGGTTATCTTGTGGTCCTTCAGAGTCATAAGCATCGTGTGGCATCCGTGGTGCATACTAAGGATGTTACAGTGAGATAGGTAAAGACTTATCTATGTATGAAATTTCAAACCAGGCCACATCCTCTATTGATATTCCAATGGATTTGAATAGGAGTCATGTTGATGATATGAATCAATTCCTAATTCCATAAAATCTAGTGATATTGCTGGTTTGAGTGGGAGTAACTTATCAATTGAAAAAGCAATTTATCAATCTCAAGATCGATGAACAAATCATCCATAAATTGCTCGTCATCAATTTGATAGCAAAGGGGAAGCATTTATAGTTACTCTAAATGATGAAGAGCCAAGAAATATAAGTAAAGATATTTTATTTCCCACTAAAGAAAAATAGTTAAAAGCAATGGAGGAGGAGATGGAGTCAATAAAATCTAACCAAGTGTGGGAATCGGTTGATCTACCTATGGGCCAAAAATCTATTAGAAATAAGTGGATTCTCAAAATCAAGTGTAAGGAAGATGGTAGTATCAAAAGATTTATAGCTCGCCTAGTACACAAAATGGGAAGGAATTAACTATGAAAAAAATTTTACCTGTTGTACGCTTAACTTTAATAAGATTAACTTTGTCTGTAATAGCTATATTGGATCTAGAATTACATTAAATGGATGTGAAAACTACATTTCTCAATGGAGAACTAGAAGAAGAAATCTATATCAACCTATAGAAAAAAAAAGGGCAGCCCAATGCACTAAAGCTACCTCTATGCGCGGTGTCCGGGGAAGGGCCCTACCATAAGGGTGTATCGTACACAGCCTTACCTTCCATTTCTGCCAGAGGCTGTTTCCAAGGATTGAACTCGTACCTCCTGGTCACATGGCAGCAACTTTACCAATTACTCCAACCTATATCAGCCTATAGGTTACGTGAAAAAAGGCAAAGAAAATAAAGTATGTCGACTTTGAAGATTGATTTATGTCCTTAAACAATCTTCTAGTTGATGGAAATTGTGTTTCTATAATATGATAATATCGTATGATTTTTATATGGTTCATTAAGATCATTATTATACATCAAAAGATCCAAAGATAAATTTGTGATTTAATCATTGTATGTAGATGACATACTTGTTGCTGCAAGTGACATTGAATATGTAAAAGAAATAAAAGAGTGGTTATCATCTAGTTTTGAGATGAAAGCTATGGGTGAAGCATCTTATATTCTTGAAGTTAAGATTTCAAGAGATTATTGTCTCTATCACAAGAACCTTACATTAAGAAAGTTCTTGAATGCTTTAATATGAAAGATTGCAAACCCATAAACACTCCAGTTTCTAAAAGTGAAGCTTTAAATCAAAGGATGTGCCCTCAAAGTCCACAAGAGAATGAATAAATGAGAAAGGTTCATTATGAGAATGTTGTCAAAAGTCTAATGTACATTATAAGATATACTAGACATGATATTGGTTATGTCGTTGTGTTAGTTAGTAGATATTAATCCGATCCAAGACCACAACATTGGAAAAAGTTGAAAGAATACGAAGGGCTCGGCTAGGGCATGCCAGAGATGGCCCTTGGGCCACTTAACTAGATGGAGAGGTATCTCAAAGGAACAATCGACTATTCCTTATGTTATCAAGGAAATGATATATAACTCAAAGGCTACACTGATGCTGATTGGGGAGGAGATTTAAATAAGAGAAAGTCCACCTCCAGATATGTATTCTTGCTTAACAATGAAGCCATATTGTGGAGTAGAAAGAAGCAGTCATGTATAGCTTAATCAATGATGGAAGATAAATTTGTATTGCTATCATCTTGTAATAACTCATATTTTTCCTGGTCTTTAGACAACTTACGACTCATCCCTCAAATCGTAAAGATTCTCATGAGTCGTACGTAGTAAGTCATACCCATGTAAGTGTGTGTAACACCCCAATAGTACACCCTGGGCATCACATAATGCTTACGACCCTAAAGGACCACAAGCTAACTCATGACTTGTACCCACTGTGAGCACTGAATATAATATTAGAATATATATATATATATATGCAGAAAAAATCTAAAAATGCCACATGGTTCTCAAAATACTGAAATAATAACTGAGTATAACTGATAATAACATCTAAAAATTGAATAACCAACTAAGCTAGTCTGAGAGCCTCTAACTGTCTGAATATAGAGTTGATGGGACAAACCCCCAACTAACTCTGACTGAAATTACCACTAAACTACTGGAATACTAAAATAGATAAACTTTGTCCTTAAAATATAATGACTCACCACTATAACTATTGTTGATTGCCTGAGCTACTAAGTACGATTAGGAACCTGAGCTTTCAAACCTATGATATGAGACATCATAGCGCAAAACAAAGTATGTGATCAGTATATGGAATATACTAGTATCCTAAGTGAGGTAAGGCTGATATACATGGTTTCATATGCATGAGATGATAACTGACTGAATAAACATCATGAAGTAACTGGATAAGAGTACATGCAAAACTGTAACTACTAAACATACTGAATATGTAATACTACGCATATAGGTATACATTAAGTATCTAAGATTATACTGATACTGAGTACTGAATTCTGATGGTTGAGTAACTGATAACAGATAGTTATGGTTCTGTAGAACTGACTAAGTTCTTTACTGAATACTAAGACTGAAACTGTAACTGTGAGAGTGTTCATCTAACTAACATATCCCGATATAGACTGATTTGGGTTCCAAGCTGTGAACCCAGTTGAAAAGGTGTTAGCACCTTGCTAGGGGTTACTAATAATGTTGTGTCAACCCTAGTCTGGTAGGAAGACTCATGAAATATATATATATGATTGCGTTAACCCTAGTCTGGCAGGAGGACAACTTACCCTACACTATTTACGTAGTTCTATAACTCAGGGATTGCTACTAAGGGTCAAACCCTAACTATTAGGAATTCCTCCATCCCTAGGCTTTCGCGGAGCTAAATCCTACTCCCAACTAAAATACATTGATTACTAGACTGTACTAATCTTGACTGAACAGACCCTGATTGTGTTAACAGACTGAACTAGACTAAATTCACTAAGTACTGTTAACTGACTGAGTACTACTGTTATTGACATTTTCTGGGACTATTCTATAACTACTGCAACTAAGTAAACAGCTACATTTTGGGTAATAAATACCCCCAGGACTTGATAGCATAATTAATAAACTCATATCACAACTTTAGCAATACAATAATAGGCTACCATGCATAATTTACTCATATGGATGTTTTATCAAACACTTGGGGAGCGTGATTACAATACATGAGAACTAACCACATAGGCCATCATAACTACAACATGTAACTTGCAAATTCAATGGTTTTGACATGAGAGATTCATAATTCAATACCTATGCTAACTTAATTTCATGGAACTCATAAAAGATCTTAACTTGAAACCCATACAACAACACAAACATGAGCATAATTTACTTCATAACATGGGAATCATAATTTAAGTTTTGAAAAGGATACTTGAACTCCAAAGGTGGAAAGAAACTCAAGAATGAACACCTAACATACCTGAGTGACAGAATTTGTGAAGATTGTTGGGAATTTCTTGGAACTTAATCTTAAGCTTGATGAATTAGGGTTTATTTCTTGTGAGGATTTTGTGAATGAGTGAATATATTTTACATATTGAGGGGATGAATTTAATGTAATGGGGGTTTAATGTGGGAGAAAAATGACTTAATTTCCCCTACAACCCATAACTAAATATGGAAATTCACCAAGCGATGCAAAAACTAGCGTTCTGCATTGATGTTGTTGACGCAATTGCCAACGTGCCGCGTTGATACTATCGACATGATTACTGATGTGTCACAGCCTAATTGCATCGACTCACTATTTTGGACATCCAAACATGTCTTTAATGATGTTTGGAAAATCTAAAACTCACCCAATATGACCTATTCACATCCCTAATCATAAATCAACTTAGAAATCAAAATTCTAAAGTCGTAAAGATCAAAAATAAGATCATCTAATTACAAAGGATAAATATAATTCTAAGTATTAACACTTAGCTAAATTTTTCTAAGTCTGGGACCCCTTATTACAAACTATATGGGACTGAATTAACTAGAAGTTTTACATGGTTTTATAGTGTAGGATGATTCAAGTTCTATTCAACTTATGAGTTGACCCTATAAGTCATCAAGTAAGGTATGGGTCATATGAAAATAAGTCGTATTGCCAGCAGAATAGGTTTCCTGAGCTCTGTCTAGCTTATGAATAGTGGCTAGAGGTCGAGGTCGTATAGACATATTATGAGTCATAAGATCTAACTCATACCCTTATCTATAGACAATCCAAGAATCAAGACTCATGTTTTGATAGTTTAATGAGTTACTTGGACATATATTAAATCCTCAAATAGCTCCGAGCTCATGAACAAGTCAAAACCTCCCATAGCGATTAAATTCTTAGGATGTACATAACTATAGTCATTTTTAAATGATAATAACTTTTGTTATACTAAGAATATTTTAGCTCAAGACCCACCAAAAGATATATAATTAAATTATCATTCCAACGATACCAGTTTTTTCTTAATATGATATCAGGGTGAAAAGTTGTGACAAAATTATTGAAGCACTATCAAAGTTATCAGTGGATACCACTCACTAATGACAACTCATAAGTAGACCATATGAGTTGTTAGGAGGAGTCATACCCACAACAGTAGTGGTTGAATTTTGGGTTCCTGGTGACTACTCAAGGTATGACCTATATCCAGAACGTATGAGTCGTACCCAAGCACGTTGGGACGGCTTCCCGATAATTTCCAGAATGTTTCTAATAGTTTTTTTTATATTTTCTCCCCTTATAACTCCCAACCCATGATATGTAATCCCAATAGGTGTTACTTTTCCTCCCTTTTCCATCAATTAAACAACACAAAATCCCTATTTCCACTCTCAAGAACAAGATTAGGGTTCCTCGCCCAAATTTATCCTTTAAGTCCCAAGATTCAAATTCAAGAATATCAAGAACATCAAGATTAGGGTTTTCTCATCAAGTCATCTCTCAAGCCTCAAAATTCAAGTCTTCTCTGCAAGTCAAGCATCTAAGGTCCCAATTCCAAGCTTCTCCTTCAAGGATTCAAATAATTAAGGTATGTGGGGGTATTCATCAATGGGTCCCTTTCACCCATTAAGCCCAAAAACCCAATATTAATTTAAAAGTATGAATCTTAATCCTATTTTATGAAGTCATCCATGAATCTTATGATTTTAATTCATGAACTTCTTATTAAATTAAGTTTAAGCCATGTTAATGTGTGTTTCCATGCTATTTAAGTCACTTCATATTTGAATTACAATTTCCCTCATTTATTTACTTTGATTTCATGATGATTCATCAAATTATTGATTAAACAATGTAAACATATTGTCCTCCCATATTTTTAATACATTCCCATGTTCAAATTTATGTATTTCAATAGTTATTGGAATTCACTATCTTTTAAGTCTTTGAATTATGATCTTATATCATTATTTAAATGTCATCATCAAATTTTGTAATCATTCAGTGCTGGCGAGTTATGAACACCCAATACCTATATGTTTACTTACATTTCAGGCCTCTCAAGTAATGCCAGTCAACTCATGATTTTATAGTTATGCTCAATTTTTTATGACCATGATGAACACTATTAGTTTACATGTTTATAATTACTTTAGAATCTGTATGCACTGTAGTTTTCAAAACACCATGACCTGATCTTATCAGTTATCAGTGCATGCACCACTTAGTACTTCAGTGTCTTTCAGTTGGGAGTAGGATTTAGCACCGAGTGGGAAGTGTAGGTTCAGCGCATCCTACTTCTCCATAAACTTCGTGCCACCACAGGTTTAGGGGCCTTGCGAGAGAGTGTTTTCTCTTGTCCAATATGGCTCAGTTTAGTGATCACTCTAGTTGAGGTTCTACTTTGATGGCAGCGATAGAACAAACATCCTCAATATGGGTCAGACGTTAGACTCCATGATAGCTCACATGGTCTATGTTGGTTACACAATAGCTCTCACAGTTTCAGTCAGTACTTAGTCTAAATCAGTTTAGGTTTGCTTGACCAAGCAATCAGATTACCAGTTATTTAGTCAGTTAGTTTTTACAGATTATTTTAGTTATTTAAATATCAATTATTCAGTTATTCAGATCATGTATGTCCATCCTTTGTTTGGTCTTGTATCCATTTTACTTGATCGTGTTTTCATACTTAGTATCCATACATGATCCTTAATGTGTATTATAGTCTATTTTGCTTTACATGATATTTATATACAGTATCTATGTTTTACAGGAAGCCAACACAATTCTTTTCAGTTCATGATTTATAAATCTCACAATGACTTAAAGTTTTCATGGATAGCCATGTTTTTAAATGTATGTTTCACTAAATAACTAATATCCTCAGTTTTAAAGCATGTTATAAATATTTACATTATTTAGTGCATATCTCCATATGCTCAGTACATTCCAAAGTAGTGATCCACACGTATGTCTATGTGCTACATTGTCTCATAATTTAGGTACCATTTCTAGTCCACATATCATAATCAGACAGTTTGCAGCTTCCAGCCAGTAGGTTATAAGTTCTCTTATTTTGGGGACTCCAGTCAGTTGTAGTTTATGTACTATATTATTATTGATATGTATTGATTAGTGGTAGTTGGAGTCATGTCCCAACTATCTATAGTCAATATAGTAGAGGCTTTATAGATAGTCAGTCAGAGTCATTACATGTAATTCAAGTTTCTTTCTTCATATTTATCAGGTTGTAAACTTTATCAGTATTACATTAATTCAGACTTTCTCATGATTATGTTTTTGCTCAGTAAATTTAGTTTTTATACAATTTAAATTAGTTACTCAAGCAATATGCCAGATCATGGGTTAGCTTAGGATCACTTGTGGTTTCAAGCACTGTGTTACGACTAGGGGATAGTCTCGGGTCATGGAAAACTTAGTATCAGAGCATAAAGTCCAAGTGTCCTAGGGTGATTTTGAAGCCGTGTCTAGTAGAGGCTTGCGAAATGGTACAAAGATGTTTGTACTTTTCTTCGAGAGGCTAGAGAGAATTTAAGAAATATTCCCTTCTTTCATATCTCAGATTGTATTATAGAAAGGTTCTCTAAAAAACTTATAAAAATTCTCCTCATGCTCAATTCATGTCAACTTTGCCTTATTTTTTAGGGAATGAAAATAGGCAGGCTTAAATTCCTACTGATAGAGTTTTCTCAAATAGTCCCCATAAACAGTTATGGGATTGCATGTAGGATTAAAAGGATCCCATCAGTGCCCTTATGTTCTAAACTTTGAAAGTGTTCAATCTTATTCATGAAAATTGTGCATTGAGTCAAAGTTAGATGTGCTCTCAGATCTCTTCTTAGAATCCTATGATGACAGATCTAGAGTTAGAAGCCTGAACCTAGAAGTTTAACAGCTGTAATATAATGATATTTGGATTTAGTAGATTATGTATCCATGGGGTTAGTTGTATGTAAGGTGAACCAGTAGGCTTGAAATAGTTTATGCAAGAATTTTAGTTTATTGATTTGAAATTAAGTATGATGATGTTTGCATAATCTAGAGGTGTACCCCAGGGTGATATGGGATTGTATTATTTCTAATTTTTAACAGTGTATGTGCTTAGATAGTATCCTTGAGTTGTTAAGTATGAATGAGGCTATGTAGTATATGATGTTCTTACTAGCTAAGTTATGGTTATAGGTTGTTGATGGTGGGTATGTTGATATAATGGAAATTCTCATGGTTTAGAAAAAAATATATAAGTTTAGAGATATGATATTTGTAGGCTATGGAGGAAAAGAAATAGATATATGTTTAGTTGGACAAGAATACTATTTAGAACGGTGTAAACATAATGACTAGTGGGGCTATAGAAAGTTAAGAGTTGTATCTCAGAAGGAAGTACTAGCAATAATTTTTACACTTTCAGGTTTAGTCTCTTAGGGTGATTTTATTACTTATGTATAATTTTTATATCTCAAACTCTAGAGTAAAGTGGTTGAAGTTCATTTTAGAGTTTATTAAAGGGGGTCCACAGACTTAGAATGATGGGTTAAAGCTAAGAGGGGGATGATAGAACAAGAAACAAAGTCAGGCTCTTGTATTCTAATAGTGATGCCAGTGTATTGTAGAACATCAGTAGGGAAAGAAGATGCTTGGCCCATTCTAATCTTAGTGCAAAGTATTATATTTCAGTCATCACAATATTTGCTCATGCCTTACATGTCAACTCCATGATCATAGCTCATATTCATGAATTTTCCATAAAAATCATGTACACTTCCAGTTTTTAGTATGAAGAGTTCCAGTTCACTCAGCAGTGTGAATTATATTCCAAGAATTTATGAACTCCAAACTCAGGTCATGCAGCTCATGACTCGTGTATTAATGCTTTATAGTATACTCAATTCTTGGTACTCATGCTACACTCTTAATTACCAGTGAAACCCAGATTATGTCATGTATGTTCTCAGTTTTAATCTCTTTACTGAATTCATATCTTTGATACTCTATTCCTCAGGCCTTAGTTAAGTGTTAAAGTTATGCATAGTATTCTTTCATGCTTTGGGTCCTTATGTTCTAACCTTTTAGTGACCTTTTCTTAATGTTAAGATAGTGGTGATGAAAAATTTATGATCAATGATTTAGAAGGAAGATATTAAATGTTTCATGTTGGGGAAAGATTGTTGTATTCTTGTTTTATCTAAAGCTATAAGTATGAAAGAAGATTGAGTCAAAGCTTATGGTACATGTCATGTCATGGTTAGCTAGAAATTTCATGTGTGTTTTCTTGGGGATAGTGAATGGAAGCTTATATTGATAGAGGTATTAGAGAATATGGGAAAAATGCTTCGATGGGTTGAATGACTAGAAGTTCATATATGGCTATAATGATAATCTTGAATGTCTTGTTGGTATATAAGTGGATGGGTGCATTGTGCACTAGTGAATTCCTAGTAAGATATTGAATATAGTTGTTGAAGTGGTAAGAGGAATTATTCTTGATATGAAAGATGTGAAACACGCATGGGGTATCGAATTCATGGTTTAGACTAGTGTTATGGTGTTATGTGTAGTACCTTGTGATTTCGAGTTAGGCTTAAACATGGTGAAAGTATGTGGTTCAACTCAGACTTTGGCTGGAACAGTTATATACACTCACACGAGTATTTAAGGATCGAGGCTAAGCTTAAATTGGGCAGTTACATTGCCTAATACCTAGTAATTCTATCCTAGCTTATGATTTATATGTCTATGTTCCATGTTACAGAGTTATAGTCATATTAAGATTCCTTAGCCAGATATCTTATTCAGATCATACCCAAGGTTCTTTGCTCCCTAATGTTATTAGAACTTCTTATAGAGAGTATTGAAGAAATACTGCAGTTGAGTATGAACTTTCAATATAAATTATTTCGTATAACCAGCAATTCGGATTAGCAATCAAATAGATAAGCTTCTATGATTATCCATCTTTCCATCTAGTCTTACTATCTGAAGTTTCATGAATATGGTTATTCCATAAAGTAATTTATTCACATTTATGCGAATTGTGAATTTAGTTGAGTCCTTACTTCTAGTCTAAATCATTCTTAACCATAAAGGATATCTAGATTCAGAAATCGTATCGTGTTCAGCTAAACAGTACTAATGGATTCCTAGAATTTAAAACTATCATAGCATACATTCATGAATACAGCTCAGTCCATGCATCATGCTTCAGTTTTAAATTTTAGATATTAAGTCATGATTTAGCTCGTAAGTGTCTCATGTATTATCTCAGTCTTTCCTAAGTATTTTAGCCAAGCCAGTATCATTCGGGGATGAATGATCCCAAGGGAAAGATATTATAATGCCCCAAATTTTTATATTCTAAACCTATCATCTTTTCTTCATGAAATCAGGTTCAGCTGGAGGTAATGGTTACTCATAAGTCGACTCTCTCATTTCTATCTCAGCCTTATAACCATTCTCATGTCATTCCATGTATTCATGAAGTCAGTTCAGTTCACATGTTATGTTTCAGACTCAGTTATTTAATCATGACCCCATTTCATACTTGTTCAATATACGATCTCAATTACCTTAGTTTTCTCAGTATAACCAGTCTCATTTAAGGATAAATGTTTCTAATGGGGAGATATTGTACTACCCTATATTTTTCTTGATCTCTGGACAGCTTAAAACTCATTCCTCAAATCACAAAAACTCTTACGAGTCGTATGTATCATGTCATACCGATGTCAGCGTGGGATAATTTAAGTTCTTTTCAAGTTATGATTTGACCCTAAAAGTCGTCAAGTAAGGTACGAGTCATATGAAGATAGGTCGTATTGTTAGCAGTATAGGTTCCCTAAGTTTTATCCACCTTATGAGTAGTGTCTAGAAGTCGTATAGACATGTTGTGAGTCATAAGATCTGACTCGTACCCTGACCACTAGACAATCCAAGAATCAAGACTCAAGTTTCAATAGATTTATAAGTTACTTGGACATAATTAAGTCCTCAAATAGCTCCTAGCTCATGAACAAGTCAAAATCTTCCTTAGCGATTAAATACTTGGGATGTACATAACTATAGTCATCTTCAAGCAATAATAACTTTTTTATACTAAGAATTTTTGATCTCAAGACCCACCAACAGATATATAATTTAATTAGCTTTTGAACGTTATCAATTTTGCCTTAATCTGATATTGGGATGAAAAGTTATGACCAAATTACTGAACCACTGTCAAATCTATCAGTGGATACTACTCACTAATGATGACTCACAAGCAGACCATATGAGTCAGCAGGAGGAGTAGTACCCATAATAGTAGGGGTTGAATTTTGGGTTCCACGTGACGAGTCAAGGTACGACCCATACCCAGAACATACGAGTCATACCCACGCATGTCAGGATGGCTTCTAGGTAATTTCCAAAAGGTTTCTAAGGGGTTTTGGTATTTTCTCCCCTTATAACTCCCAACCCATGATATTTAACCCCAAGGGGAGTTACTTTTCTCTCTTTTCTATCAATTAAACAACACAAAATCCCTATTTCCATTCTCAGGAACAAGATTAAGGTTGCTCACCCAAAATTCATCCTTCAAATCCCAAGATTCAAATTCAAGAATATCAAGAACATCAAGATTAGGGTTTTCTCATCAAGTCATCTCTCAAGCCTTAAAATTCAAGTCTTCTTTGCAATTCAAGCATCTAAGATCCCAATTCCAAGCTTCTCCTTCAAGGATTCAAACAATTAAGGTATGTGGGGGTATTCATCAATGGGTCCCTTTCACCCATTAAGCCCAAAAATCCTAATTAATTTAAAAGTATGAATCTTATCCTATTTTATGAAATCATCCATGAATCTTATGAATTTAATTTATGAACTTCTTATTAAATTGAATTCAATCCATGTTAATGTGTGTTTCCATGCTATTTAAGTCACTTCATGTTTGAATTACAATTTTACTCGTTTAGTTACTTTGATTTCATGATGAGTCATCAACTTATGGATTAAACCATTTAAACTTGTTGTCCTCTCATATTTAATATATTCCCATGTTCAAAATTATGTATTTCAACAGTTATTGGAATTTACTATCTTTTAAGTCTTTGAATTATGATCTTCTATCATTGTTTAAATGTTATCATCGAATTTTGTAATCATTCAGTGTTGGCAGGTTATGAACACCCGATGCCTACGTGTTTACTTACGTTTCAGACCTCCAAAGTAATAAGCCAGTAAATTCATGATTTTATAGTTCTTCTCAATTTGTTTTGACCATGATGAACACTATCAGTTTACATGTTTATACTTACTTTAGAATCTGTATGCACTGTTGCTTTCAAAATACCATGACCTAGGCTTATCAGTTATCAGTGCATGCACCAGTTAGTACTTTATTTTCTTTCCGTTGCGAGTATGATTTAGGACCAAGTGGGAAGTATGGGTTCATTGCATCCTACTGTCCTAGAAACTATATGCCACCATAGGTTTAGGAGTCTCGCCAGAGAGTGTTTCCCCTTGCCCAATATGGGCTCATTTTAGTGATCACTCCATTTCAGGTTCTACTCTGGCGGTAAGGATAGAACAACCTCCCTCAACATAGGTCAGACATTGGACTCGATGATAGCTCTCATGGTTTATGTCGGTTACAAGATAGCTCCCATAGTTTTAGTCAGTACTCAGTCTAAATCAGTTTAGATTTGCTTGACTAAGCAATCATATTATTAGTTATTCAGTCAGTCAGTTTTTACAAATTATTTTAGCTATGTAAATATCAATTATTTAGTTATTCAGATCGTGCCAGTACATGTTTTGCTTGGTCTTGCATCCGTTTTATATGTTCATGTTTTCATGCTTAGTATCCATACATGATCCTCAGTTCGTTTTATAGTCTATTCAGCTTTACTTGAGATCTACATACAGTATCCGTGTTTTACCATTTGCCAGCTTTCAGAATTCTTTTCAGTTCGTAATTTCTAAATCTCACAATGACTTATAGTTTTCATGGATAGCCATGTTTTAAAATGTATGTTTCAGTAAATAACTTATATCCTCATTTTTAAATCATGTTATAAAAATTTCTATTATTTAGTGCATGTCTCCATATACTTTGTACATTCCAAGAAACTGATCCATATATATGTAATACCCCGTATTTTCGTGCTAGAATTCTAACCTTCGTTCATGCTTGTCTAAGCTCTAATCCAAGTGATTCTCACGTGAATACAAGTTTCATGATCATTATCCTAGTCTATGGAGTAGTTTAGAGGTGGAAAATATTTATAGCAATGACCTAGAACAAGGTTGAGCTAAGACCAATTGATTCATCCAAAGTTTGACATTCGATTTTACAAGGGTCAACTTCAAATGTGAATACCTCTTAATATACATGGAATTTTTCATATCAAATCCTATAAAATTGTATATAATTGAATTATCTTTCCAACAATACCAATTTCACAAAAATCCGATACCCGAGCGAAGAATTATGCTTATTTTCATGAGAGGCAGTAAAGGTTTGCGATGGGCAATGCGCCGCCCAATCAAATGTGTGTGATGGGAGTGCGAGGCACACTTAAATGTCTGTCATAAGGTGTGCAACGCACACCTTTAAGGTCTGCCATGGGTTGTGCGCCGCATAACTCACTTCCAAGTGCCAAAAATACCCCTTTATATGTCTATAACATGGGATTAAACTCCCATAACACCAAAATAAGTTTACTTTCTCTCAAAATCACCAAGAATATTCATTAGAGTTTCAACCTAAAAATTTAAATATCTCAAGATTCAACCATGAGTTTTCAATAATTCTTCGAGATTTGGAATCCCCGTTCCAAGGGCTACAAGAAACACTCATTATTTTCACGAATAGAGTCCCAAGGTCAAGAGTTCATTCAAAGCTTCAATTTTAAGGTATGTGAATTTTTCAACAAGAACACTCTTTCGTTCTTGTGCCCAGAAATACTTTCTTTTACGAAGTTATGGATTTCATTTGTTTTACTATGATTTTGAAGCATGAATTTATATCCTATATTGATTATCACGAGATTATGATATTTTTGATATTTAAGAAGCGGAATTATATGAGAATTATGATATTTTGTGCCTTATAACTGAATTTTCCAGATTTTGAAGGGATTTATATATGTTTATGATGTAAAGCTTGAATCTTGATAAGTTTTAATGTGATATTGAGACATGACTTTTGAACTCTATTTGAGATTGTTATTTTTGATAAATCATGTGTTATAAACACCTTGAGTTTGGATGATTGGAGATGATGAAGAAGCTTTGACCTTTCGGTCGTAAAAAGGGGTGTTTTTAAACCCGAGATGAGAGCAGAAATCCACTTTTATTGATTATTATGAAAAGGGTAGCAAGATGGCTCCCGTTGTGAATTGTTAAACTTTTTATTAGTGGATTTTCTTTTGAAAATATCTGAGCTAAATCCGGGAGTAGTATTTAGCACCGAACGGGAGGTATAGCTGTTTTGGTACTTTCCTAGAACTACGTGCCCCCGTAGGATGTGAGCCTGAGGCTGATTTATATAGTGATCACTAGTGTTTGGATTGATGATTTAAGGTCCTACTCCTATGGCGAGGAATAGGGTGACTCTCCCTAACGTGGGTAGAACATTAGACTCCATGTAGCTTACATGGTTTATGTCGGTTATATAAGACTCCCAGTGTGTGTGTGTATTCTTCTATCTGAGATGAAAATATAATTGCTTGAAATATTGAGTTTGAGAAAGTCATTGTTTTTGAAAGATTTAAAGACTATATATTCTAAAGAGAATTATTTTGAAACTTGATTACTCTATATGTTTGAAACCAAGGAAGAAGTGAATTGAGAACTTATTGTAATGACTCACTTGTTTTACTTTACATGTATTATTCATCCATGATTTCGATGATTTAATTCGAGTTAAGTGAGTCATTTATATCAGCATTCATAATTTTATAAACTGAGATGATATTAAGATATTATTTTATATATGCATTGCACCCCCATATGATTGGTACATTTTCATGGTACTAACCCACATATTCATATGTGAGCTACATTTTCTCAGAATGTAGGTACAAGGTATAGTATACACCTTCAGATCCAGTCAGTTCGTGGTATCCAGTCAGCAAGTGATGAGTCCTTTTGATTCAAGGACTTGTGTCAGTTATGCAGAACTAATAGTGTTGTATTTTTGTCGTATTGAGTTGGGATAGTCGGGAGTCATGACCCGGCTACCTACAATCAGTATTAGTAGAGGCTTCATAGACGGTCAGTAGAAGTTGATGTATTCCATTTCAATTTTGGTTGTAAAAGCAGAGTTGTAATCTTGTAAATTTAGTTTTGTATCTATCATATTCAGAAAAGAGTTATTTTTCATAGATTTGTATAGATTTATACTTTTTGTTCAGTTGCTTATGAGTTATGCAGTAGAAGGGTTAGTTTGGGGTCACTTGTGATCCTAAGCACTGTGTGACGTCTCGGGATCCAATTTTGGGGCGTTACAATATATGTCTATGTGCTACATTGTCTCATAATGTAGGTACCATTAGTAGTCCACACATCATAATTAGATAGTTTGCAGCTTTCAGCCAGCAAGTGATAAGTTCTTTTATTTCGGGGACTCCAATTTGTTATAGTTATTTACTATATTGTTATTATTGATATGTATTGGTTAGTGGTAGTTGGAGGAATTTCTAAGCTATCTATAGTCAGTATAGTATACGCTTCATAGATAGTTAGTCAGAGTCATTACATGTAATTCAAGTTTTTTTCTTTAGAATTATTAGGTTTTAAACTTTATCAGTATTACATTAATTCAAACTTTCTCATGATCATGTTTCCACTCAGTAAATTTAGATTTTATACATTTAAATTAGTTCCTCAAGCAGTACTCTAAATCATGGATTAGCATGGGATCACTTGTGGTTTCAAACACCGTTTTACGACTAGGGGATAGTCGCAGATTGTAACACATCTGCTGTGTAAGTTGTTTGACTTAAACCGATTTTTATCTACTTGGATGTGTATAGTAATGTTGTTGAACCTTTTATAATCAGTTGTGTTGTCAGGCTTTAATTGCTTACACAAAGGAACCAAATTACCATGAAAAGACGAAACATATTGACATAAAGTATAATTTTGTAAAAGACATAGTTGTACAAAAGGAACTGAATGTGAAATCCATATCTACTCATCAAAAGATAGAAGATACCTCAACAAAACCCATTGCATGTGATGTTTATGAAAGACATGTAAAGTCATTGGGTTTACGTAGATGTTGATGTAGTTAATTTATTATTTTCTTCCAATCATATTTATGTAAATTCACATTAGTAAGGTTAATATTGATTAATGCCTAATTTTCCATCTTGTTGGTTCATATACATATATACATACATATATATATGTATATATTATTTTTTATGTGGTGTACATAAATTTTTTTAGGATAAAAAGTATGTCAAACAGACAAAAAGATTGGCCTATTCACATAGGCAATCGCCTTTATTGTCTAAGTGACAAGTGGTGGAGATGAGACAGTTATAAACTTATTATTATCAGGCGTGATGATAAAAGAGAGTTAAAAGTTTATAATTTGAATGTCGTTTGTTAGATTGTGTTTAATCATATGTTATTAAATGAGTGAGTTTGTTTCAAATGTCAGATGTGAGTTCTAAATAATAAAATTATTGAGTAGATTTGTGAACTCAAAGTTATACACGAGTTGTCTATCCTTTAATCTGTATAGTATTTACTTTATAAAAGACATACGCTCCATGAAAAAGGAGTCAATACTATGATACATGTCTCATACCATGTATGTATAAAGTGACCCATAAGGGTGGTACAAGTTTAGTCTCTACTTACTATCGTGTGAGAAAATTATAAGTAATTACTTACATTGTACCCTTATGGTTTTAATCAGTTTCTTGATATTCAATTTGGTGTTTTCTATCTTAGTATATTACCAAAAGATCATGATTGATTCGGTCTAGCGGGACATTTCTAGAAAATCATACCACATTGAGATTAAGAGATTCTTGAGATGAGGAAGATAGTTGAATATTATCACATTAATTGTGTTTGTTGACGTCCTTTATGTTTATCTGTGAGGCTTCGTTAGCCAGTTCTCCTTACATAATGATAAACTCAAAATTAATTAAAAAAAATGATGAAAATATGGATATGATCTATGATCTAGGGTACTGCATATCATAATCTACTTTAAGTTTCATTGATTGAGATGTTGTACATTCCTAACAGATGAATAGAAACGAAGCTCAAAAGTATGCACTGGTCACATGGTCTAGTCGTTAAGTATGAATGTTACAGAATGAGAGTTGATGACCCACTATGTTTGAGTGAGAAATGAAGGAAATTGGATTGGGTCACCCGTGTGGGTCAACCCAGATCCATATTAAGAGATAAATAATATATTATTATTATTAGTATTATTATTATTATTATTATTATTATTATTATTATTATTATTATTAAATAATAGAAAGAAAAGGCATATCTACTGGAAAAGAATATCTGAAGAGTTATGTCTCTTCAGAAGAGTTATGTCTCTATTGAAAAGTTATGTTGCTTAAGAAGAGTTATGTCTCTTCAGATGAGATAAAAGATCAAAAGCAAGAAAAAAAGCGATGTTCTTTTTTTGTTATTTCTTTTTCTCTCGCTCTTTGGAAAACTCTCTTCTCTTTGGGTGAAGAATTTCGGTAAGAAGATTCTTGAAAAGATTAAAGCAATCTCCATCAACGTTTGAAATAACCTTCTCTAACGGATAAGATTTTAGACTATGAAACAATATAGTTTAGTTTGTTTATGTATGTGATTACACTTTTTGACTAGTGAAACGAATTCAATGATCCTGCAAATTGTGTGTTTGATAAGATTCTACACAACTTAAAACATATATGAGTATCTTATTTTATGTCTAATTTATATCTAACAATGTTATCTCGTTCTAGATTATGAATATTTGCTATGTGATAGCCTCAGTTTGATTAGTTAGGGTATCTAATTAGCCCAATTTAACTTTTTTTGTTACATTATATTAAGAGTATTGTCATGGTGATGATCAATTAAAATTCATGTGAAACGCACGTACCCTAAACTAGTATAACAATTATGTAATGTATCGATATCAATATTTATTTGACTATCATGTATTTCTGCCTTAATAAATAAAAGTATAAATAAAAAATAATATAACAACATAAATATTCATTTTTCCAACCAAAAAAAAAAAGTGAAACAATTTTTTAAAAGAAAAAAAAATTAATAAAAAAAAATTAAACAACGAAACAGTTTTTCTTAAATAGCACTTGTAAGAAAAAATAATTTAATTAAAACTAAAATGGCCAAATGGTTGAATGGCGAATGGCCAAACATTCAGGTAAATGAGAGTTTTTGTACCAATTGGCCACGCGGTCATTTTTAGTAATAACTTTGGCTGATTTACCATTTTAAGTGAAAAAAAAAATGGATTAGTTTTTGTGTAAAAAAAAATTTTCACGACATTTTGCATAATTTTCCGATTAAAAAATAAATAAATACAAGGTGTAGTCTAAGTCACTCCTATTTAATAAAGGTAGACTAACTTTTTTTCTTTAAATATTGTAGATACTTTTTTAATGTCAAGTGATAAGTAATTGTTAATTTTAGTCTGGAATTCTGAGCCAAAACGAAAAATGGTTAGAAGGGAGTAGTATTATTTGTTGTTTGGTAGATGCATTTCCCTTTTAGCAATAATGAGTGTATTGGAGAGTATGTTCAATAAACCATAATAACTTTTACATAATCAAGTGGGAAAACTAAAATAAATAAAAAAAACATAATAGTAGCAACAGTGACGAAGAAAGACAAAGTGAGAGAGAGACTTTTCCAACTAACAAAGCTCCAAAAGATCACTTTTTTTAGCTTTTAGGAAATGGCCACCCAAAATGGCTCCCATTATCACTTCCTAATTTTCTACTATCATTTTCTTCATCATTTTCATGTTCATATTCTTGGACAATTTCATCTTCTTCTCTGGGCGTACATTCGTTGTGTATTAACAACGAAAATCTGAGCCTACCATTAGCGTGTTTAGTTAGTAAATTAGAGTTGCAAGAAGTGATTGTCACTGCTTCTAATACTAAACGACCACCTTCGGGATGAGGCCTAATTCGGACACCTTCATTTCCACTCATTGAAGTTAGAGGAGGTGGAAAACTAGCTGCTCTTTTCAAATTTTTCACGGATTCTCTACATTTTGATTATTGAACTCTGTGAAAATTAGTCTCTCTCTCTCTCTGACAAGAAAGAAGAGAATCCCTCTATGTTTTTGTTAATGTCGCTGCCTATTTCTCTTCCTAAACTTTCAGTGCATATTTCCAAACTCTTTGTGTTGAGAGGACAGAGCTTCACCAGAGGATGAACATAGACTTCGTCCTCTACATCACCTTTTCTCAAGTATTGACAAGGATTTGCAAGTTCTTGGATAAGGCTCCAGCCACCAACATTGTCATTTTCTTTAGTTTTTTTCAATTTCCCCTTCTTGTTAAGACATTTTAGACTTTTGTGGCAATGTTATATAGGTTGTGGCAAATTTGATCTAGGAGTAAACAATTTGTTCATTCAAAGTGTAGGCTCTAGACAAGATTGCAACCCTTGATATAGTGTGAAAGTTGAGGTCATGTTTTAGAACAATATGCACAAAAAAGAATAGGACAAGAACAGGGGAGAAACAGGGGAAAACATAGGATTTCGTATAGTTTATTTAACGAGAAATTAAATGTAATATTTTTTGAGTGTTGAGAAAATGATATGGTTAAATAAGGATAAATATTAATATTTAACTTATTGAGTTATGTTTGGTTTCTACAATTTACCTAACCCTAAGTGATAAACCTTATGGCGCATTGAAGGTAAAAAAAGAGAGAAAAACAAGGATAGAAAAAGGGAAGGTAGAGAATGGATAGAGCATAAAGCGAAGTGAAAGGGGTAAGGTTTAATTTATAAGACCAAAAGTAACCACTTGAGGTTTTTCTTTCCCTTTCCTTTTTTTAAATTTGGTTTCATAAGGGGGAGTTGGGGTTGTCGTAGGAGGGGTACTCCATTTGCAAAGAGGAGGAGTAAAACTTTTGGTGCCACTAGAATTATTCAGCTTTCACCCTGCCATATAATCAATTGAACAACAGAACAACGAAAATTGGGAATCTAGAAATAATTTGAAGTTGGAAAAAGTTCATTTGTAAAGTTCATTTGTCTTTGTTTTTCTTATTTTCTCTTTATTTTAGCTAAAATTCAATTGGTGAATTTAATAATTTACTTTTAGAAAGAATGAATTAAAATAAAGTGTAGACTTTGGAGGGTCGTTCTCTTTTACCATCCAAAAGTGAGGAATTCGTTCTAATATATTTTATTGATAGATACTGCCTTTTTCACAACCCCCCTTCCCCGCCCTACCTCTCCATTTCACTTGTGCATTTTAATTCATTCCTTTTTCAAACTTGGACTAGGGTCGTAGCCTAAACCTAAAATTAGTCTTACAATTTATGTATTTTGAACAACTTCAACAACGAGAAAAAATAAGAATATTCAAATTGGAATTTAAGTTAAAGTCTAGCAATTATAATTTCACTCTACACTGTAAATGTTGAGTTGGTTTTAAGCCATTAAAAATTATTTTTTTTAGATCATATTTATCCATTGAAGCTTTCATGTCGTATGATGCAGAAAGGTTTGACATTGAATCCTTCTTATTTATTGTAAAACTTAAGATAAAATACAATTAAACAAAGTTTGAAGCCTTACTTTACATATCCCGTGACCTGATCGGATAGATAGACCGGTCCTTTAATTAACACTCCATAAAGAACGAAGAAGTAAGGAATATCTCCCTTTTTAAAAAATATCTCATCTTCCAATATTGTATCCTATCTCAACTGCTTAAAAGGAAAAAAAAAAAAAAAAGTGGAACCAATATTTTATTTTTTCTAGATTTAATTTATTTATATAGTGATATTGAATAAGAAAATCCACATAATGCGTATATCTTTGCCTGTTATAGTAGATTGTTTAGTTAACTAGACAATATAAATTCACTACGGCTAAAAATGCAGCTTTCAAAAGCTTATATAGATAAAGGTGGCAATAAAAAGTTGTATAAGCTAGTTAAGGTTAGGGAGAGGAGGGTTCAAGACCTTAACCAAGTGAAGTGTATCAAGGATGCAGAAAACAAAGTTTTGGAGGAAGAGGTTCTTATTAAGGAAGAGATAATAGTCTTACTCTCATAAGATCTTGAACGAAGGAAGGGACACTAGTATTGTGTTGGGGGATTTGGAACACTCTGAGAGGCTTCACGACTATGACTATTGTAGGCGAGTTAAGGTTGAGAAGGTTAAGAGTGCTATTCGTAGGATGCATAGGGGTAAAGCGACTTGGCCAGATGAGATCCTGATTGAGTTTTGGAAGTTCATAAGAAGGGTAGGGATGGAGTGGTTGACTAGGTTGTTCAACACTATTTTCAGATGGCGAAGATGCCAGAAGCTTGAAAATGGAGTACGACGATTTCATTTTTTAAGAATAAGAGTAACACTCGGGACTGCAATAATTATAGGGATATACAGTTGTTGAGCCAGACTATGAAGGTTTGAGAGAGGGTAGTAGAGTTAAGGTTATGAAAAATTGTGACTATTTCTAATAAATCAGTTTGAATTTAGGCTAGGACGCTCGACTACTAAAGACATTCATCTCTTTAGGAGACTAGTGGTGCAGTATAAGGAGAGGAAGGACTTACACATGATGTTCATCGGCTTGGACAAGTCTTTTGATGGAGTCCACGAGGAGGTTTTATGGAGGTTCTTGGAGGTTAGATGTGTACTTATGGTATGCTGGGGCGATTAAGGATACATGCGATGGAGATCAGGATCGAGTTAGGACTGTGGGAGGGGACTCGGACCAGTTTTTTGTCTTGATGGGGTTACACCAAGGATCAAATCTTAGCCTATTTTATTTGCCTTGGTGATGGATATTTTGAATTTGCAAATTCAAGGTGAGGTTCCTTAGTGTTATGCTATTTGTGGATGATGTAGTCTTGATTGATAAGACTCGTGGAAGAGTTAATGCTAAGTTAGTGGTTTGGAGGCAAACCCTAGAGTCTAAAGGATTTAGGTTGAGTAAGTCCAATATGGAATACTTGGAGTAGAAATTTAGTGAGGCGACACATGAGGCTGATGTAGTTGTAAAGCTTGATACTTAGGTCATCCAGAAGAGAGATATTTTAATATATCTTGGGTCTATGATTAAGAAAAATGGTGAGGTTAATGAGAACAACACTCACCGGAATGGGATAGGGTGGATGAAATAAAGGCTCGCATCTGAAATCTTATGCTATAAGAAGGTGCTCCCCAAATCTAAAGGAGAGTTCAATAGAGTCATAGTTAGATCGACTAATTGTATGGGACAGAGTGTTAGCCAATCAAGAAATCTCACATCCAAAAGATGAAAGTGACTGAGATAAAAATACTATAGTGTATATGTAGGTGTAAGATTAAGGATATGATTAGAAATGAGGTTATTTGAGATAAGGTAGAAGTGGAGTTAGTGGATGCCAAGATGTGGGAAGTAAGGTTGAGATGGTTTGGACATGTAATGTGAAAGGGCACGAATGCCCTAGTGCAGAGGTATAAGAGGTTGGCTAGGGATGGATTCAAGCGAGATAGAAGTATACCGAAGAAATACTAAAGAAAGGTGATTAGACATGACATGGAGTAGCTTCAGTTTACCAATGACATGACCCTATATAGAAGGTATAGAGGAGGCGGATTAGGGTAGAAAGATAGTTGGAAGGTTGTGTTATTTTTAACAGTTAGGTGGTTGAAACAGCCGGTATTTTGATCCTTAGACATTTACTGAGTTTTAAGCTTCTGAACATCATACAACTTGAGGGTACTTATCATATGATGTGGGTAAGATGTAGGATCCTCAACTCGTAAAATGATCATTGTGGTTTGGTTGGTTTCTGTCCAAGGTACGAATGGACATCATACTAGTCGTATGTTAGGGTACGAGAAGTATAGTGCCAAATCGTATGATTTCCTATGTCTAGCCTTGACATTCTGCTTAGGGTACAACTAGGTGGGTTTTTATGGTATGGTGATGGAATGATTTGATAAGGGGAGTCATATGTTGGACAGAATGTGAAATCCAACTTTCTGTCCTGGGTATGAGTTAGGGGTACTACTCGTATGATGGAGTATGAGTGAGGTTCCCAAATCGTACCCATCAACGAGAATTTTTACAGTTTAAGTTGGAGTTATTCTGGGCATTTCTCCTCTTAACCTCTCATGACCCCCACAACTTAAAACATTATTGGGACTTCATTTACCCTATTATTCTCAATCAAAAACACCTTAAAACACTCTCAAATCTCTCTCAAGGCTCTTGGTTAAAAAAAGGCTAGGTTTTTCTTCAAAGTGGTCAATTAGGTCTTTCAAGGGTGGTTTCTCTCCATACGCTTTGGTATCTACGGTATGTTACTCTCCATCATTGTTAGTTCAACTAAATTCATTAATGAATGGTTTTCATAGTATAATTTTAGGTATTATTTGGTTTTGAACTATATGTTGGGGGTTTTGATTATTAATGGTTGGATAATATTTTCCCATGTTTTCTTATGGCTTTCATGATTATAATATTGGTTTCAAAATTGTGGAATGCATGGTAATGGTAAATAGTTTTAGGGGTACTTTGGATTCCCCAAATTGTTTGGTTTTGGTTTTGGAAACTATATGCCCTCAACATGTTTGATAAACTGTTAATGAAAATGGTTTTGTCACATAGTTTGACGTTTATGAAAAATTTTGCATTGTATAATTTAGTAATGGAACCTAAATTGGTTTAAATAGTTTTAAATGGATTGGAAAGTCCTTGGTGGCCATGTCTTGGTTTAAATTAAAAGACTTATGGGGTACACGGAAATCCCCCAAGTGACTTTAATAATAGAGTCTGCGGGGTACATGTAAATCCTCTAAGGATTGGCTAATGACATTGCTTACAAGTTATAGTCGATGTAACGATACCACTACATAGTGCCTTGGTAATTAATTCATGGAGTTGGTGGTTTGATTATTTGTTAAAGGTTTTAAATAGGCAATAATGGTAGGTTGTGATAGCTAATCGTGAAAGTGTGAGTCTAATGGACAGACACTGGAAACTCATATTTGCCGACATAATGGTTGGTCATGGTGACCATATACTTGAGAGGTACACGGGAATCCCCTAAGTTTATACTTGTATATATGTATCATGGAGAGTGAAAGGTACATGGGAATCCCCTACCCCTATGATATCTCCAGTTAATCCAGCTACACGCACTAGGGCTCATTCAAGGGGTAACACTAGATCTATATAGTCTGTGGGTGGTTTTACGATGGTCAAGCTACACAACCCATGTTAAGGTTTTAAATGCATGCTAAACCCGATCTCCTTTTTGGTATGGATTATATATATATATGGATGTGATTGAATATGGTTAGTTACTTGGTTTTAAATATTGGTAATATTCTATTCTTACTCCTGAGTATATGCTAGCGTTCACCCACTAACCCATTTATTCTGAATTTTTCACTAATTCCTATTTGTTCGTTTTTCAGATCTTGCCTCGATGATCTAAAGCTCACAAAAACTCCTCTGTCACAATTGGAAACAATGTTGATGGGACACGCTTTACTCATGGGATCCATACCCGATCTAGGGGTCCAATTCTGAATTGTTCTGGAGTTCCATTGGTTCCCTCTAGTCCATCTCAAACTCCCCGAGCTGAAGTAACGAACGCTGAGTTTTGTCAGTCCATTCACATATTGGCATAGTTGGTAGCTACTCAGTCTGAGTATAGTGTTTTTATTACTCTGACTTTTGAGGACACAAGGGTTGGTCAATTAATGAGGATGAATCCTCTGACGTTTATGGGTGTTGAGGTTGAGGAGGATCCTCAAGGTTTCCTGGATGAGATAAAAATATCTTTTATATTATGCATGCCATGAATGTGGAGGTGTAGAGTTTTCTGCTTATCAGTTGAAGGATACGGTGTACTAATGATACGAGGAATGAGATCGGGCAAGGGGTGACGATGTTGAGTTTTCTCCATGGGAGGATTTTTTTAATTCTTTTCTGGACCACTTCTTTCCTCAGGAGTTGGGGAAAGTGAAGGTGGAAGAGTTTGTTAATTTGAAGCATGGTAAGATATTAGTCAAGGAGTATGCCTTGAAGTTTCACTAGTTGTCTCGGTATGCTCCGGAGTTGGTTTCCAGTATGAGGTCCCAAATGAGAAAGATCACTTCAGTATTATCTCGTGAGTTGATCCTTGAGAGTATGGTTTCCTTGTTAATAAGGATATAGATATCTCTAGGTTGGTTGTATACATGTAGCAGGTAGAAAAAGAGAAAAAGAAGTAGGTTGAGTTAGGAGAAAGACAGGGAAAGAAGTACATATTCTTTGAGTAGGGTGGTATCCAACAATAGAGTGGCCGAGATGGTAGGAAATGGCCCAAGAAGAAATGGGATAATTATGGGTCTTAATCGACGGCTAATGCTCCCTACCCAAAGCTATCGGATGATAAGCGTTTCCATGGTGGCAACAAATTCAGGGCACAGAGTGCCCAATCTCAGGCTAGTGAGGCTCAGTCAACTTCATCATATCCTCCTTGCAGGTTTTATGGTAGATTTTATTGGGGTTTCTATGATGAGGGGAGGGACAAGTGCTTCAACTATGGTCAACCAAGGCATATGATTAGAAACTATCTGGTTGGTAAGGTTGCTTTGGGGAGAACAAGGTTCCAAATGCTTCATCATCAGCTTCGGCACCAAAGAATGCACAATCTAGTTCCAACAACGGTCGGAACCATCTTTATGCTCTCACTACCCGACAGGAGTTCAAGGCATTGCCTGATGTCGTGACTGATATGTTGAAACTCTTTTTCTGTAATGTGTATTACTTACTTAATTCAGGGTCTACTCTCTCTTATGCGACCCTATTTATGGCTGTGCATTTTGATTTTGGTTCAAAGTGTGTTTAGACCCCTATCTGTTTCTACTTCGATAGGTGACTCTGTAATTGCTAGGAAAGTCTATAGATGGATAAGGTATTTATTAGTAGTAAAGAAACTTCGGTGGATCTTCTTGAACTAGATATGGTGGATTTTGATGTCATATTGGGGATGGATTGGTTGCACTCATGGTATGCGTCTCTAGACTGTCGAACCCATAAAGTTGTCTTTAAATTCCCTAATGAGCCAATTATTGAGAGGGGGGTGGTTCTCTAACTCCTAAGGAGAAGTTCATATCTTATCTTAGAACTCGGAGATGAATCTCTAAGGGGTATCTCTATCATCTAGTTTGGGTTAAGGATTATAACTCGGATGATCCTTCTTTGTATTCTCTTTCAGTGGTGAATAAATTTCCTGACATCTTCCTTGATGACCTTTCTAGTGATCGTCATAATAGGGAGATTGAGTTTGGGATTGATCTTATTTCGTACACTCGTCTAATTTTTTATTCCCGCATATGGAATGGCTTCAGCTAAGTTGAATGAGCTTAAGAAGCAACTCAAGGATCTTTTGGATAAGGGTTTCATCCATCCTAGTGTGTCCCCATGGGGTGCACCGATGTTATTTGTGTGTAAGAAGAATGGCTCCCTTCGGATGTGCATTGACTATCGATAGTTAAATAAGGTAAAAATAAAGAATAAGTATCCTCTTCCAAGGATAGATGATTTGTTTGATCAATTGCAGGGTGCTAACTTTTTCTTCAAGATTGATCTTCGATCCGAGTATTATCAGTTAAATATTAGGGAAGAGGATATCCCTAAGACTTTTTTTCGTAACTAGTATGGGCATTTTGAGTTCTTAGTGATGTCATTTGGTTTGACCAATGCCCCTACAACATTCATGGATTTGATGAATAGGGTCTTTCTTAAGTTTTTAGATTTATTCATTATTTTATCATAGACGATATTCTGGTGTATTCTAAGAGAGGTGGATTATGTGAATTACCTCCATATTGGATTGCAAGCCTTGAAAAAGCAATAATTATATGCTATATTTTTGAAATGTGAATTTTGGTTGAATATTGTCACTTTTTTGGGTCATATTATTTCTAGTGAGGAGATCATGGTAGATCCACAGAAGGTTGCAGTGGTTAATAAGTGGCCTAAACCTACGACTCCAATTGATATTCAGATTTTCTTAGGTTTAGCTAGTTATTATAGAAGGTTTGTGAAAATTTTTTTGATGATAGCTGCCCCATTGACTAAATTAACTCAGAAGAAGGTAAAATTCTTGTGGTCAGATGTTTGTGAGGGTAGTTTTGAGAAGCTAAAGAATAATCTAACATGGCTCTAATTTTGACTTTGCTTGAAGGCACTGAGGGGTTTGTGGTTTATTATGATGCATTTCGTGTGGGGCTTGGTTGTGTTCTGATGCAGCATGGCAAGGTGATAGCTTATGCCTCTAGACAGTTAAGGTGCATAAGAGAAATTATCCAACTCATGACTTGGAATTATTAGTTGTGGTATTCGCGTTGAAAATCTGGTGTCACTATTTCTATTGAGTGCATATGGATATCTCTTTTGATCATAAGATCCTACAGTATGTGTTTACTTAAAAAGAACTTAACCTCAGGCAAAGGAGATGGCTTGAGCTTCTCAAGAATTATGACATGAGCTTTCACTATCGTCCAGGTATAGCTAACGTGGTTATTGATACTCTTAGGAGGTTATCCATGGGGAGTCTAGCTCATGTGGATAAAGAAGAATATGAATTGGTGAAGGACATTCACCATTTGGCTAACCTTGAAGTTCGTCTCTTAGACTCCAAGAATAATGGTATGTGGTGCGGGAAGTAGCATGGTCGTCTCTTGGTGCTGAGATCAAGGAGAAGCAGATGTTAGATCATGTCTTGATGAAGGTCAAGAGTGATGTAGGTGGGAAGAAGATAATGTCCTTCGAGATTAGTGATGATGGTACTTTGCGGTACCAAGAAAGGTTATATGTCCCGATGTTGATGGTTTACATGAGAGGATCTTGGTTGAGGAGCATGAATCGCGCTATGTTGTTTATCCTGGTTCGACAAAAATATATCATGACCTTAAGAAGATATATTGGTGGAACAATATGAAGAGGGATGTGGATAATTTTGTGGTCAAGTGCATGGTGTGTCAGCAAGTGAAAGTTGAGCACATAAAGCCCAGAGAGTTGTATCAAGAAATTGAGATGCCAGAATGGAAGTGGGAAGTAATAAATATAGATTTTGTTACTGGTCTTCCTCGGTATCGGAATTAATTTGATTTGGTTTGGGTCATCGTGGATAGGATGACAAAGTCTGCTTACTTTTTGCTAGAGAGGACTAACTTCTCGCCTGAGGATTATGCAAGGTTGTATCTTCATGAGATTGTGAAGTTGCATGGGATGCCTATTTTTACCATCTCTGGTCGTGGTATGCAATTTACATCTCACTTTTGGTGGTCGTTTCAGAAAGGGTTGGGGACTAAGGTTAGTCTGAGTACTACTTTTCACCCACAGTTGGATGGGCAAGTAGAAAGGACTATTTAAACGATGGAGGATGTGCTTCGTGCTTGTGTGATTGACTATGGTGCTAGTTGGGTTGAGCATTTACCTCTTGTGGAGTTTACTTATAACAATAACTACCTCTATCATTGGGATGGCTCCATTTGAAGTGTTGTATGGTAAAAGGTATAGATCTCCTATTAGGTGGTTTGATCTTGGTGAGGCAGATATGTTTGCTTGGATTTGGTTCACCAAGACATGAAAAAAGTGAAGGTAATTTAGGATAGGCTTAGGGATGCCCAAATTTGCCAAAAGTCTTATGCGGATCTGAGGCAAAGAGAGTTAGAGCTTAAGGTTGGATAGGGTGTTCCTGAAGGTGTCTGCCATGAAGAGAGTGATGTGGTTTGGGAAAAAGAGGAAGCTCAGTCCCTGTTATGTGGGTCCTTATGTGATTTTAAGAAGGGTTGACAATGTTGCATATGAGTTGGAGTTTTCTTCTAGTTTTAGCTCCATTCACCTGGTATTCCATGTCTTTATGTTGAGGAAGTGTATTGGTGATCCATCATAAATTGTGCCTATCAAGGATATTGGTATTTTGGATTCCCTATCTTATGAGGAGATCCTAATTGAGATTTTGGATCGTTAGGTTCATCGGTTGCAGACCAAGTATGTGTCTTCGATAAAGGTTCTATGAAGGAACCACAAGGTTGAAGAATCTACTTGGGAAGCTAAAGAGGACATGAAGTCCAAGTATTTGTTGCTATTTTCTGCACCGTAAATTTATGCGGAAGGTATGTGTTCTTCATAACATCTTTGTTTTCAAACTTTGTTAAAGTAAAGATTAAATTCCTTGTATCTTTGTTTTCTAACTTATTTAAAGGTCAGAGTTGAGGTGTTGGGGTGTAATCGTGCTTGTACTGCCTTGTTCCATCATTCAGGGATGAATAATCCAAGTGGGGGAGAATTAAAACACCCAAGGTTTTGATTCTCAGAGATTTCCTGAGTTTTGAGCTTCTAGACATCATACAACTTGAGGGTACTTGTCATATGATGTGAGTACGATTTAGGATCCTTAACTCGTATGATGATCAGTGTGGTTTGGTGGGTTTCTTTCCAAGGTACGAATGGACATCATACTAGTCATATGTTAGGGTACGAAAAGTAACGTGCCAAACTATATGATGTCCTATGTCTAGCCTTGACATTCTGCTTAGGGTACGACTAGGTGGGTACTTGTCATGTTGTGATGTTATGATTTAGGCAAGAGGAGTCATATGTTGGAAACAATATGGAGTATAACTTTCTATCCTGGGTACGAGTTAGGGGTACTACTCGAATGATGGGGTATGAGTGAGGTGCCCAAACCGTACCCACCCGCAGAAATTTTTATAGTTTAAGTTGGAGGTATTCTGGACATTTCCCCTTTAAACCTCTCATGACCCCACGACTTAAAACACTATTGGGACTTCATTTACCATATTATTTTTAATCGAAAACACCTTAAAACACTCTCAAATCTTTCTAAAGACTTTTGATTCAAGAAAGGATAGGGTTTTCTTCAAAGTGGTCAATTAGGGCTTTCAAGGGTGGTTTCTCTCTGTACTCTTTGGTATCTAAGGCATATTACTCCGTCCTCATTGTTTGTTCAACTAAATTCATGTTTTAATGAATGGTTTTCATGGTTTATTTGTGGGTATTGTTTGATTTTGAACTATATGTTGGGTGTTTTGGTTATTAATGGTTGGATAATATTTCCTATGTTTTCTTATGGCTTTCATGCTTATAATGTTGGTTCGAACATTGTGAAATGCATGATAATTGTAAATGGGTTTAGGGGTACTTTGGATACCCAAATTATTTGGTTTGGTTTTGGAAACTATATTCCCTTAATATGTTTTAAATGTCAATAAAAATGGTTTTGTCACATAGTTTGATGTTTATGAAAACTATTGCATTGTATAATTTGGTAACGGAACCTAAATTGGTTTAAATGGTTTTAAATGGATTGGAAAGGTCTTCGTGTCCATGGCTTGGTTTAAACTGAAAGCCTTTTGGGGTATATGGGAATCCCCCAAGTAATTTTAATAATAGAGTATGTGGGGTACATGAGAATCCCCTAAGGATTGGCTAATGACATTGCTTGTAAGCTATAGTCGCTATGACGATACCACTACATAATTCCTTGGTAATTAATATATAGAATTGGTGGTTTGGTTATGTGCTAAAGTTTTGAAATGGGAAATAATGGCAGGTTATGATATCTAACCGTGAAGGTGTGACTCCAATGGACAGACACTGAAAACTCGTGTTTGCTGATATAAGTGTTGGTCATGGTGACCATATACTTGTGGGGTACACAAGAATTTCCTAAGTTTCTACTTATATATATGTATCATAGAGGGAGAAGGGTATACGGGAATTCACTACCCCTATGATATCTTCGATTCGTGCGGCTACACGCACTGGGGCCCGTTAGGGGTAACACTA
>NC_061119.1:93261915-93269167 GCF_002878395.1 Capsicum annuum
TGTGGATGTGATTGCATATAGTTATTTATTTGATTTTAAATGTTGGCATTATTTTATTCTTAATCCTGAGTATATGCTAGTGTACGTCAACTAACCCGTCTTTAGGTGTTGTATCCCCACGCGATGCAATAATCGACCATACTACTTCTCCCGCTCAATGACTTAGATTCGGGGACAGCTTTGTGTCAGATTAAAGTGGTGAGCTTTCATACTCCGGAAGGTTCCATTTCATGTTATGGTATTCTCTACATACTTTTATTATTTCTTAGTCTTTGGGTTTTGGCTAGGGTCGGGGGCATATCCCGATCGGATGTTGTTTTATTTTCGGATAGATTTTTTGTGAGACTACTTTGGGTAGGCATGGGCGGTGTCGGTATTGGTGTCAGCCTTGACATTTTTATTGGTATTGGGTTTGACACCGTTTGATCGTATTTGATCTATGATTGTTCCATCTTGTTATGTTATATAATCTGAATTCATCCGACATTGGGTGTAGAGTGGTTATGGTTGGGTATTGGGGGTGGTCTTTCGTCCCGGTTGGATTTGAAGAACAAGAAACGACTAAGCCCCAGTTCAGGTGGTGTCAGATGTCTTTGTTTTGTTAGTCATGCTTGTAGCTATAGTATTAGTATTAATTCAGAGTGTGCTATTATTTGCCATAATATTTGGTGAGTCTTATTTATATTATTACTGTGTGGTTATTCCTATTGTTTCTTGTGTATTTACTATTTATTTTCTAGACTATTGTATATTGAGTCGGGGGCCTATAGGAAACAACCTCTCTATCTCACATTTGAGGTAGTGGTTGCATATCTTTCCCAAATCTCACTTGGTTGAAATATATTAGAGGGAAACTTTGGAGTAAAAGTTGTTCCCATGTGATCAGGGGGTCACAGGTTCAAGTCCTGGATTCAACCTCTGATAAAAATATAAGATAAGACTAAGTACAATAAATCTTTGTGGTCCAATCCTTCTCCGAATCCCGTACATAATGGAAGCCTAAATGCATCAGGCTTCTCGTTTATTCACTTAATATAAATAATTAACTATAGTAGTAACTTTTTAGGTAATTGATTGTGTGAAATAAAGGTTGTCGTAAATATTAATAGCATCACATGGTTAAAAGGCTTATTAAAATCACCGACATCACATGTTAGCACTTCCTACAGAAAACAACACAAATTAGTTTCCTAAGCCCCTATTAAAGAGTGCAAACATGGCATCTTGAAGTGTAAAGAGTCCAACATTTCTTTGCCTTTTGAATGTAACCTCGCCATTAGTCAATCTTTTCTTTGACCTCACTATAGTAAATGTAGGGTTGCCTTCATTTAAAGAAAAGGATTGTTCTGTTTAATTTAGGGTGTGGTGGATGGTCAATAAAATTGATGAGAATAGTAAGTTATTTGGTAATGTCTCTTTATATATCCAAATTTTGATAGACAGAATTACAGAAAACATATGCTTATAGAGAATAATAGGTATATATTTTTAAAAAATTAATTAAAATGTACGTGAGTTAGAACCTAAAATCACAAGCAATTATCAAAAAGTTGATTTCAGTTTGAAATGCCATTTAGAAAAGTGCAAGAAAGAATTCCGTTACACTAATGGTTTATCTCATTGGTTTATTAGTAGTATGTAATATGAATTCCAATAAGAATCGGGCAACCTTGCATTTCTCAATCAGTGTTTGTTACTTTTCCTTGATCTTTTGTCAACCACTATATGTATACTTTGGTCAGTCTCTTTTTTCTCCACCAATTAGCATTGCATTCTTTCTATATAAGTCTCCAATTAGAAATGTCTCTTTATGCTTGATTTTGTGGTACTGTTTTGAATCAATTGTGGAACATAAAACCTTTTGTTTCAAGTATTCCTTTGCCAGTTTGAAAAGTTTATATGTTACACTAGGGAACATAGCCGCCCTTCGCACGTGCTGTGTTTGAATATTTTCTCAATTGAAATGCTATTAACATTAGATCTTTCTACAACTTGTACTTTAACGGACGTGGTAGAAAAGTTTATCAAAACGTATAATCAATCGTATTAATATATAATATTGAATAAATACAAAAATAATTATAGTCTCATGTAAACTGAAATATAATGATACAAGTATGGATATCATCATATTGATTATAGTCAACGACATTAGCAGAGAAATTTATTCATCAACACATGTCTACTCATCACAACAAACTAAAAATGATAAAAGTTTGAAACAGCTTTGTGTAAGTTGGAGCAACAATAATCGCTCTATTTCTTAAACTAATTTGCATCTTCAACACTTAATTCTTTGTCATCTATGATTATCAGGTGTCTTTTTTTTTCTACTTCTAACACCATCAGTGACTTGTACTTCTTCCTCGAGATCTTTTAAGTTATCCAATGAGATATCAGCATATACCTGTTTATATTGAATAAATTAATTTATCTACATATTTAATTAACATGTTAAACTTTAAAGAGTTGAACTCCATAATCAAAACAGTAAATGAAATTGTTGAAATAGAAATCCACAAACTTAAGAACCAAAAGATGTAAATAACTTGTATTTTAGGACTACACTCAGAATCAAACAACTTCTTAATATTCAACTGATTCAAAATCATCTCTTCCTTAATCGAAATGCTATTAACGTTAGAAATTTCTGTAACTTGTACTTCCTTGGACATGGTGATAAATTACAGTATGAAAATAGTTTACTTCCAATCCAAAATCAACTGTGAAAGAAATCTATATGTCATTGTAAAATCTCGATTAAAAGGTATACAATCAAAGAAAATTATAGCATGCAAACAGTTTACTTCCAATCTATATATAGTGTTATATTAGAGAATGAAAGGACATAAAAATAAATTAGCTATATAATTATTTATAAATTAGTACACATTAAAGAATTTTGCAGTTAAAAATGAGAAATATGAAAGAAAGAATTAATGAGGGTCAACAATAAATTAGCAATGCAATAATTCAATGAGTAGTAATACAAATAAAGATACTGAGAGTTATAAATGTCGAAGATGAAGGAACGGATTAATAAGGGTGAACTCTTTTCAGTTTTGATGTCCTGAATTACTCACCATGTAAAATCACATCTATATCATTGAAGTTAAGAATTTAATTGTCCAATTAAGCACAAAGTTGCTAAAGCTTATCATACAAATGAAGGATAAATAACACTACCATTTATGTAGACTAATAGGGTATACAGTATAACGATATTCAGGCACTGTAGTATTTCACATATTATATTTTGAATGTACAATACTCTTATCTGTGTTGCAGTATTACACAGGCACATCTTGTTGACAAACCAAAACACCCTCTAGCATGTTAGACAATACAATTTCTTTCCTCTTCATTAGTCCCATAAGCTACTCTCAATTACCAAAACTGGAATATAGCCACATACCCCGAATGTATGCACACATCTATACATGATATGCTCCTGTTTCAAATGCATCTAAAGCCACCTTTATGTCTTTTTCTCATGTAGAGGTAACTAAATTTCTTCTTAAAAGTTCTTAAGGTTTTAATCAAGTGAAGACAATTGGAGGAATTTAAGAAAACAAATGGTTAGAAAAGATAGACAAAGAATAAATTGGGAGAAGAAGTTTTTTCAGGACATGATCTTTGAGTCGATCTTGTGGTTGGCTACACACCTACTTGTCATCTGGCCAGTGTTGTGAACTTAAATTTAGTTACATTAGTCAGTCAACTCTTTGTTGTATAATAAGTTTCATCATTGATCTTGCCTTCCGAATCTCGTATCCTAAAATATTTTTAGTCTTTCGCGAAATGAAACTGATAGAATAAACTCTTATACCCAGTTTGCATTTATGCTAAACAATTAACCATAGAGGGGTTTTTTGGTAGTGTGTATAATAATAGCGTTGAATAAAGTGTAATAGTAGTGTTGGGATTAATAATATTGAATTAGTTATATTGGAATTAGTTATGTCAGGGTTATTTCTTATCTATTGTTCGATTTGGTGTATTAAGAGTAGTTTTGTTTTAAATGACGCCTAGCCATGTACTTATGGCCCTTGTATTACTAATACTATGGTTCTCTATGTATTAGTTATACATCGAGTAATATTGAATAGGATGTATAACTAATACATATCTTATAACACATATGTTAAAAATTCTACCAAGCAAAGAACTAAACAATACCATGTCTTTTACATGTATTATTTTGTCTACATCCTACCGAACAACCCCAGAATGTAAGCAATATTCAGCTTTAAACCCTGCATTGGTGCTTCTTTTCCTCTTCTGGTCATCAGGTAAAAGTATATCAATCATAACATTTCTCCAAACAACATTCAGCAAACCTTAGTGTAATACATAAATCCCGGTTATGGACTTTTGTCCTTAATAGTTTATGAGGCCCTATTGCAAAAGAAATAGTTTGTTGATAGTTAATTTGCTCTAGCCTAAAAGCCTTAAGATTATGGTATGAAGTTCTGGAGTGACAACTTTTCTCAATAAAAGTTGCTATTTTTAGGAAGAAAAACAATAAACTAAGACAGCCTTGTAATGTAAGTCAGCATATTGCAAGTTTCTGGAACAAGTTACATGTCTGAGTTATGGAGAACTTCTGACGATCTAATACGATTTGCGACCAATCCATTATGATAGCTAGATTGTATTTACTCAAATTTCTATCTTTATCCTAATTTATATGAACTAAAGGAGCTTTATGAGGAAAATAAAAATGTTTCCTAAAGGATAGTTTATTCAAAAAGGAAGCACACATGATGCACTGTCTTTTTTCTCACAACTGACTGTTTTATAAGAGCATTTTCTACGTTAGAAACGAAAGAGAAGAATGGTTTTACAACCATTTCTTTTGTTTTCTAAAATGAAAAAATTTAATTGCAAATCAAACAGGCCCTAGCTTAAAAATGGACAATTGGACATGGGTACTTTTTTAGGGTAGGGTCATACCTTTTGAAGCATCTGAAAATTGTTGAACAAAACTCTTTAAATCTGGTCCATCAACTTTACCTGGGGGAGACGAACAAGGTGAAGAGAATAAATGTCATGCAGTTCAAGTAAATCGTAGAGCTCATTGTGCCGCCAATAGAGATAATAGACAAGGAAAATAATTTCAGGGTCACAACAATACCAAGATAGGAATTCGCCTATGTTTCCACGACAGAGTAAAGATTTGATTTCTAGAGAAGTATGTTCATAAATGAGAACTAAAAGATACAAAACGCAACATGAAACAAGAATCTACAAAAGAAGATGAGAGCACAACATATTTATTCGAACTTATAATATTAAAGAAGACTTAAAGTATTGCGATGATTAGAGACAACAGACAAGTATGTATTTAATAATCAAACAATCTTCACGTCAAACTAAAGAAAAAACAGTCACCTAAGGCTCAAGTTTGTTATTGTATGCAATTAGCGAATGAAGCCCCGTTAAGCCTACTGACATGACAAAAACTTGCAGTTTCATCATCTCGGGCTATTCTCTCTTTTCTTTGCGAGCTGCCATTAAATTCCTACAATGAAGAAGAGATCGACTGAGCTCAACATGCGTCTTTTGGCATATATATAACTTATTCCTCATAAATAGGGCAGACTGTAGGAAGTGACATCAACTAAATGGAGATCAAAAGTTAAATATAAGTTCAATGGGGTGCTAAGGGAAGAAGAAGAGAAATGTACCTGGAGAAGATCCAATAAACTGGATTGTTGATTTTTAATCTGAAGAAGTTTTTTGCATACGGAACAGAAATTCTCGTACTCTCTATGACTCAAGGGTGCATCCTCGTTGATGTTTTCATCAGGTATATCCATGTTGTCATTGTAGTCCTCAAAGAGTGGAATAACTCGAGAACCAAGCTGTGAATTACCATATTTGTGGAACTTTTTATCAGGTGGTCTGTCGAATAAAGGTGATGACCTTACTTCTGAGCTTGAACTGCTACAACTAAATATGTCCATTGAATCTTGAACTCTAAGATTCTGACACTTCTGTTCTTCACAAGCTACCTCCAATGAAGAAGCCTGTGAAACAATGTGCTTTGCTTTTGCGTTAGGGGATTTTCAAAAATTCAGCTTACAGGAGCTTGTAACATTTGATTTTGTACGGCGAAACCTAATAGAACCATTTTTCTGGGAGGTGATCGAGGAAGAATTATTGCATGCAAGTGACTTGGTTGAGCGGATTGCTTTCTTCGGCTGAGAAACCACTTTGTGTAACTTAAAAGTAACTAATTTCCACCATACCCGAAAATAACATTAAATTCATCGAGGAAGAATTATTGGATGCAAGTGACTTGGTTAAGCGGATTGCTTTCTTTTGATAAGAAACCGAATTGTGTAACTTAAAGTAACTAATTTCCACCATACCCGAAAACACTTTTAAATTCATTGTTCTATTAAGTGGAAACCTTACCATTACAATACTGAACCTCCGAAAGAGTTGGCAAGGATTTGCTCTGAGAATCTTGAAATTCTGAAATAAATAAATAGGAAACTTAAACCCAAGATACAACATATTAGAGAGACAAATTTGATCATATAACTTCTAATTCTTTCACAAGTAGATACAACCTTGAACTTTCCCTCAAGAACTACATACAGAAAAATTCATAAGCAATATAGAGGTTTGGGTGGCTAAACAAAACAGTAATTGATTTTGCACCAGAAATGATGTATACGTGGGTGTACACGTAGATATATTCTCATTCTGATCCAAAATCTATTAGACACTTAAGAAGAGGTTGTTATCACTTGCCCTGAAACAAAGCTCACCTCATGACTCATATTGCTGATCTTATGAGTTGTGAGAAATAAATGATGATCTGGATAAAACAAAAGGAGTATTTTTGCAATAGTTTAACTCAAACCTTTATTAGACGAAGATGATACATATATTGATCAAGAAAAGTAACACAATTGAGCAGCAGTTGAACCACTCCATTTTCATAAAGGATTAATTGATTAAGTAGAAACAGAAAAGAGTCAAATCGTACCTTGTAATCCTGCATTGAAAGAGAAGAAATCGGAATTAATGAAAGGTCCATAAACTAAATTCCCTATCAACAATTTCTTCAAGGTAGTATCCCTCTTTGGTAATAACCTTCATAAAAATTCCTAATGTAGTTTGTGAGGGAGAAGAGGAAGATCGATGGTTTTTTATGATAAATGACATTGTGTGCTTGGTAATGTTAAACACAATTAATGGATTTATGTAACAGTAAATACAATTAATGAATTTATTA
>NC_061119.1:93269267-93272891 GCF_002878395.1 Capsicum annuum
ATATATATATATATATATATATATATATATATATATATACATACTAATTTAGGGATACGCGCCTCGCACGTGTACCTCACTTTATTAAGTTCAAACGTTACATTAAATAGGATATTTGTTTAAATAATAAAGATGAATACAATAATTAAATTTAACGTCTTTTGAAGAATTTATTTAATTAAACCTAACATTTACCAAAAAAAAATTTCAAAGTCGATCGACATTCATCTACCTCATAAACTGCAACAAAATAATACGATGATAGAAACATCAAAATAATATAATTAAATTGAAATTTTACACAAAAATTTCCCCAAAGCCATCCGACACTCATCTACCACCTGTAAACTACAACAAAATAATATGACAATAAAGATATTAAAATAATACAACTAAACTTTACCTTTACACAAAAAAAATCTCAAAACAGAGATATAAAAATAATACAATTAAACCTAACTTTTACCTAAAAAAATTCCTCAAAGGCGCCCGGCATTCATCTACCACCTGTAAATTCACCTATATCCTTTAAACTACAACAAAATAATACAATAGTGATCACAAAGCTTCAGTTTTGATGAAAATAATTCTTGTCTGAGCGAAAATTTTGACATAAAGAATGTTTGAATGAAAACAAAGAAGATATATATACACTCATACGTTGAATTATGTTGAGCATCCACCAAGCTAGACATGCAATCGAATCAAGTTAGATGAGTATCAATTATATTTTCCCAATAAGTAAATCAGTTTCTTCTCTAGTTTAACGTGTATCTCAATATTTATAAAAGTATTTCTTTAATAGGGTTTTATTTTAGGAGTATTTTTCTATCCTATTTTAGAAGTATTTTTCTAATTAATCATAATAAAAAAATCTTCTTGTTAATATTGATAATTGAACATAGTGGTACAATTACTATATAAAAAAAAAAAAAAAAAAAAGCAAAAGTCTAAGATTACTTAGTGAAATATAAAAAACGGTAATGTGACAAACCTACTATGCCAAGCAAGTTTAGACGTAATTTAAGGCAGAATTGCTAATTGTTAATGATGATGATGATAAAAATTATAGAATATATAAGGATAAAGAAAATCTTTCTTTCCATTTATTTAAATATGTACGTAGGGAAAAATTTGTTTTATCAGGACGACTTATTTTCATGTATATAGGATTCCTCTTACCATATATTTAAAATACCTATTTTTGCAGATAGGAAAAAGTTGTCCTATATATTTTAGGAGTCAATATTATAAATATAATAATATAATAAATGAGGAAAATAAGTGAAATTATAATTTTGTCTATTATGGAGATTTTTAATAAAGGGTAAAAAGTTCAAATCACTATTCTAAGGGTCTTCACACTTTTAATATTATATATATATATATATATATATATATATATATATATATATATATTATAGATATATATGTTTTTGGCAAATTAAACTATCAAAGGAATCAATCCCTCTAACAGCATTTAGCACTTCTAACGGACATTATGAATGGTTAGTAATGCCATTTGGATTAAAAGATGCACTACAAATCTTTCAAAGAAAAATGGATAAAATATTTTTTGAAAAAAAATTAATTGTCTACATAGACGATTTTTTGGTATGCTCAAAAAACTACCATGAACATTTAACATATCTCAAAGAATTTTCAAAAATTTGTGTTATATATATATATATATATACTAATTTAGTTCGTACTTTGCACGTGTAAATTGCATAAATAAATAAAATTATGTATAAAAAAATAAAATAATTAAAAATAACAATGATACTAAAATAAATTTATGTATATTCAAATGATGTAAATAAATATTGTATATCAAATATGTTATTGTCCGTTATATAAAATTAAAAATCATCCTTCATACAAATTAGTTATTGATTTTGTATAATTCATATATAATCTTTAAAGTGAATAACTAAAAGAAATAACGAAAGGATGAAAACATGATAAATAAATGCAAGAAGATAACTAAACGTAGATGGAGTACAAAAACAGACCACATATGATGTAATGAAAAATTGTAAAATAATCCACCATGAAATAAAAAGGAGAGAATATTAATTATTCAATTCTTTCAAATAAAGTAGGAATGCATGCAAAATAATTGATTTTAATATTTCCCCTTTATCTTTAGGTCTAAATCCTTGAAGAAAGGGTATATAGATAAATCAACCAACCAAAAAATTGAACCCTAGTATCATACTTATTCCTATGTCAATATTAAACGTTTTCTTTTTATTTATTTTTAAATCCTTATGACAATTCCTGCACTAATTAAGAGTACTTGTCCTATTATTTTATTTTTTTAGCTACGATTCTTTTCCATTTTTTTTTAAAATCTGAGCCAATTTAAGCTACACCAAGATTACTTGTCGTCGTATTATTTTATATTTTACCATGACTGTTTGACTCCTATTAACACATTTATTCTTCTTTTTTCTTTTTTTGTGGTGCAATTATAGAAATCTTTTATATAAGGTAAAATTCTTATTAATTTAGAAGTATTACAATTATGATTTCTTCTAGATTGCATCTTTCAATAATTTTGATAATTCGAAAATTTTTCGATGACACCAACAGGGAAAGGATATCAATGATTTTATGGTGCATGAATTGTATAGAAATTAGTGTATCTATAGTGTATGAATTGTATAGAAATTGGTGTATCAGCAGCTTTATGGTGTCTGAATTGTATAGAAGTAGGTGTATCAATAATTTTATGGTTTTTGAAATTTTTAGAAATTGATGTTTCAAAAATTTTATAGTGTCTGAATTATATAGAGATTGATGTATCAATAATTTTATGGTGTCTAAAATGTATAAAAATTGATGTATTTTTATGGTGTATGATCGATATAGAAATAGGTGTATTAATAATTTTACGGTGTATTAATAAATTTATGATGTATTAATAAATTTATCATCTATGAAATTTTTATAAGATGTGGTTTGAATCAACTAGAGAATTTACTATCATTAATGATGTTTTTTCTTAAAAATTATTAAAAATTAATGTTCATTGAATCAAATAAATTATATTTAAAAACATAACAAAATATCAATTAACTGTGTTGTTTTTTTGGTTATCTTATTTACTTTTTGTTTTAAAAAAAACTTAGTTGAAAAATAAAGTAGGAAAATTAATAAGATAAAATATCAATCATTAAATTAAGATAATAATTAAATAATAAATATTTTAAAAAAATAGTATATGACCATTTTGTGATTGTAGAAATTTTAATTAAAGGATAAAATTAACAAAAAAATTGTTAAAAATCAACAATCGATGATAGATTAAATTTTATATCATTTAAATGATATAACATATAACAAAACAAAAAAACAATTATTAGAGCCTATTATTTAAAATAAGAATGATATTGCAAATCTCATCATTTATTCACAATTGAAACAATTATATATAATTTAATTTTAGAAGAGAATTCATATCAAATTAGAATAACAAAACAATTTCTCGTGATGGAATGTAACGATTCAAAGAATCTGATAAAAATTGTAAATAAGTCAATGTTAAATTATTAATTATTTATGTCATTATAAAAAAAATCATAACAAAAAAAATTCTCAATTCTCAATTATTTATCA
>NC_061119.1:93275891-93363214 GCF_002878395.1 Capsicum annuum
TTGTTTATAAATAGTATGATTATTTTAGTTCTGTTCTTTTATTTTTTTCAACGTTATTTTAATTTTGTTCATGTTATTAAAAAATGGTGCATTCTTTCTCCTGAATTTAAAATAGGCTTTTCAAATAATATTATGACATATATTTTAACGACATACTTCTTAATACATACAACATATTGAGGCATATTTTGGAGATATTTTAATTCAATTAATTTAAATCCGTTGAATTCTGTAGCAATGCAAACTTTATGAAGATCTAACAACTAATTAGTCCTTTTGTATTGTAAGAAGGTTTTTGCACTTATTTTTGGATAAATAAATTCGTTTTCTCTTTATTACTTTGCTTTTAATTTTTCTATCATTTCTTTCTTTACCTTCCTATAGTAATTGGTTCACTAGCAACCTTAATACCCAAATTATTTATCAATTTAATACCTTTTTTAAGATCAATTTACATGCTTTCTTAAATTCTCTCTTAATAGTATTTGATGGATTCAATAAGTGATATTTTGAATTTGAAGATGAGTTATGCATGTATATAATTGTATGGTTTAATATCTATGTTTAGCTTCAATATTTAGCAGACAAATTAGTTCGTAAATTATCAGTACCTTCTACAACCGCGCGAAGCGCAAACAACTTCACTAGTCATCAATAAATATCACACCCCTCTTATGTTCTCCAACAGTAAAGAAGGTGTGAGAGAGGTCGATGATGATGTTAAACACAATCTGTTAAAGATTACAATGCATATGGATGAAGTAGAAACAACTGATAACAGATTATGGTTACTGTTTTATTACTTAAGTCTGTTGCATAGTCCAATAGTGTAGTAGTTAGTTGCAAGGAGTAGTTAGTTAGTTATAACAACTTGCTAGCTAGGACACTACAAGTTGAGAAGCTTCTAGGTGTTTCTAGATACTTTGTACAAACTCTATAAATAGACACTAAGTCAGCTAAGGTTGGAAGCTTCTAGATACTTTGTACAAACTCTATAAATAGACACTAAGTCAGCTAAGGAGTAACTGTAACTTCCAATTCTCACTATCACATCAATAAACACTTTGATCTTCTTTTTCTTCCTCTTATGAGATGTTCCAGCTATGAAGTAGCGTGGGTATACACGTTATATAGCAAATTTTATCATGGTATCAAAGCCTAGGGTTATTGTAGCTACAATGCTGATTGAGATACAGCTTCAGCAGAGTTTAGATCTCTAAGTTTCTTGCTGCACGGTAAGTCAGAGCTGAGGAAAGCTTTATTGGTTAGATATCTCTGTTCAATTATAGTTCTTTTGAGTTGTTTCTTCGATTGCTTAGATCAGTTGTGTCAATTGTTAAAAGTAAGTTATAGATCAGTTGAAATTTAGCAGATTGTTAGTTAAAATAACACCTAAAATAGATTCCAGTGATCCACTGTATATTGGACCTTTAGAAGTGTCTGGTGAAACTTTAATACCAGTTAACTGGTTCAGAGAATTATGGTGTTTGGAGTCTTTCAATGAGAATAACATTGTTAGGAAAATGAAAATTTGGTTTTGTAACTGAAGCTTGTTGCAAGAGCAATTATAAAGAAGAATAACATGAGCAGTGGGAAACCTGCAATGCAATTGTACTTTCATGGCTGATGTGCTTTATCAGTGTAGAGTTATTAACTAGAATTGTATATGCAACCAGTGCATTTGAGGTATGGGAGGATTTTAAGGAGGGATTTGACGAGGTCAATCGAATGAGATTGTATTAGCTACATAGAGAGATCAGTACTTTGTTCTAAGGAACAGATTCTGTGGCAACTTACTTCAAGTTCTGAATGAGTTACCATTCCATCATCATGTACTTTCCCAAAATCATGTGCTTTCCTAAAATCAAGTTTTGGAGAGTTTTGGTTCAAACTGCAGTATATTTGATGAATAGGTTACCATCATCATCAATTGATAACAAAAGCCCTTATGAGTTGTTATTTTCCAAAACCTTTTCACTGGTGCATTTAAAGGTAGTAGGTTGTTTGTGCTATGCTTCACTATTACCTAAAGGTGATAAGTTTGCAGAAAGAGCTAAACTAGCAGTGATGATGGGATAATCTACTTCACAGAAAGGATATTTGTTGTTGGATTTAGATATCAATAGATTGTTTGTTAGAAGAGACGTTACATTCCAAGAGCATATGTTTCCATTTGCCAACAGGCAAGATAAAGATGATTCAACTGGCTTTCTATAACTGCATGACTACCACAGTGAGATAAAGTCTGATAAGATTGAAGATCATATAATCATTTCTTCTGCAGACACAGATAGATCACTACAATATAGTTAAGAACCTGAACACTTGGATAAAGTTCTACCACATCAAGAGTCAAACAATGATGTACCAGTTACTACAAAGATAAGAGATATACAACCTCTACCTAAAAGAACTCTAAGAGTAATTAAAGAGTCTATTTGGTTGAAGGACTATACTACAAAAGGAAGACAGAAGGGAACTAGATACCCCATTGCTCATTATCTATCTTATGATAATACTTCACTTGTATATCAATGCTATGTTGATAGCTTTTATGCTCTGGTGGAACCACAAAACTTTATTAAAGTGGCTGGAGATGAAAGATGGACTCAAGCCATGAAGGTTGAAATACAAACTCTTAAAGACAATAATACATAAAAAGTGGTCGACTACCACCAGGTAAGAATGTTATAGGTTCAAAATGGGTATATAAAATCAAGTACAAGGAAAATGGAGATGTTAAAAGATTCAAGGCTAGACTAGTAGCCAAAGGCTATAGCCAACTAGAGGGGTTGGACTATCATGATACTTTTTCACTTGTTGCCAAAATGGTAACAAGCAGGTGTGTTGTTCCTCTAGAAGTGTCAAAGGGATGGTTTCTGTACCAAATGGATATGCATAATGCTTTCTTGCAAGGTGACTGTAACGCCCCAAGTCTGTACCCCGAACGCTACACGATACTCATAATCTCGAAGGATCACAAGTTAACCCATGACTGGTACCTGCTGCAATAACTGAATAATAATATTGTAATTATGCAAAAATTAGGCGAAAAATAGCCATAAGGTTCAAGTACCCTAAATAAATACTGAGTACAATATATCAATACCAAAAATGAACATCTGTCTGAAATACTCCAGTCTGAAAAGCCTCTACTTTCTGAACATGGAGTAAATGGGACAAGTCCCCAACTAACTCCGACTACTAAAATAAACTGAGTACTGAAATAATGAATCTGTCCTTGAACTATGAGGACTCACCACTAAGTCTAAGTCTGCTGCTGATAATTTGGGCTGCTAAGAGTGACCAGGAGCCCGTGCATCTGAGCCTATGATATAATACATCATAGCGCAAGAGAAAAGTGTGCGTCAGTACTTTGAATGTACTGGTATGCTAAGTGAGGTAGGCTGTAGTGCATGGGTTCATATGCATAAATAATATTGACTGGATGACATGAGTATAACTGGATGAAAGTACATGCATGAATACATAAACTGTAACTGAGATCGTGACAACACTGGATACTGAGGCTGAATACTGGTTAACTAATACCTGAGTCTACTGATACTGTATTACTGATAACTGAGTGACTATATCTGACAGAGTTCTGTACTGAGCTGAGTGATTGTGTCTGACAGTCCTAATTTTCGTAAAACTGAACTGAGTTCTATACTGAGACTGAATCTGAAACTGAGACTATAGGAAGTAATCATCTAACCGACATACCCCTTCTCTAACTGATTTGGGGTCCAACCTGTAATCCAGTTGGACGGGTGTCAATACTGTGCCATGGTTAAGGACAAGTGTTGAGTCACCTTCATCTGGCAGGTGCTCTAAATGAGAATGGTGGTACCTTCAACTGGCAGGTAGATCACCTCATCAACCCTCATCTGGTAGGTTGATGTCTCAACCTACGCTGGCTTTGTAGTTCTGGAACACAAGGACTACTTCTAAGGATCACACCCTCTACTGGCAGGTGAGTCTCCATCCTTGGGTTCACTCGGTACTGAATCCTACTCCCAACTAAATAGACACTGAACTGAATTCCAAACTATACTAGGCTGGACTGAACTGTTACTGATCGTATTGTATAACTGAACTGAACTTATTATACTGAACTAGACTGGACTGATACTGAGATTACTGAGTTTTCTTGAGTTCTGTAACTGACTGAATTCTACTAATCGTGACATGACTGATACTACTATATGACTTACCATGGCTCTAGGTAATCAGCTAAATTATTGGGTATTAAATACCCCCAGGACTTGATAGCATAAATTATAAGACATGGCATAATCTTGAAACATTATAATTAACTACTGGTCATCATTCATTCATTTGGGCATTTAAGCAAACACTTGCATAACATGAACTTGTATACATGCTAATATGATATAATTTCACTATTCAACTCACATGAACAATTCATCAAAAACTTGGAGATCATAATTTATGCATATGACACTAGAACAACATGTATGCATCATAATCCAACTCCAATTTCACAATTTCAAGGGTTTTGACATGAATTCACATAGTAATACACACATATCAATTTATTCTATAGGAATCTTGTAATAAATCATGAAATAGAAACCCAATTAAAGTAATAATCATGAATACACTTTAATTGCAAATCATGAGAATCATGAAATCAATCTACTTGAAGTTTAAAAGAGTTTCTTGGACTCTAAGGGTGGAAGGAACCCTTGGATGACCACTTCACATATCTTAATGCCTGAAATCTGAAAGATTAGTGGTAGGTTCTTGAGTTTTTGAATTGAAATTGACCCCCCTAGGGTTTTGTTCTTGAGAAATTTTGAGAGAAAGTGAGTATATTTTTCTTAATGAGGGCTGAATCTCGTGTTTTAGGGCAGAATAAGGGTGGGGAAAAGACCCAATTACCCTCAAGGACGTAGCCTTTTTAATGACTAAAAACGTGCCTATCAACGCGCAGACCGCCGCATTGCGTTGTTGACATTAACGCGATGGCCAACGCACCGCGCTGAGTCCACGTCGGTTCACTGAAATTTGACACTGGGAGTTGGAGAAAACATTTATCAATGCAACAGACGTTGCGGCGCATCGAGATCGCATTGATTCACTGGTTTGGGCTTCCAAAGGCGTTTCAAACGAAGTTCAAAAAATTTAAAACTTTTTCGAGAATGCCTAATGACATTCATGATCATGAATTAACTTAAATATCGACATTTAATGGTCGTAAAGGTCGCGAAATAAGATTTTCTACTTATGTGGGCTAAAAATACTCTAAGTATGAATACTTAGCTAAAATTTTCTAAGTCTGGGACCCCTTAACAAGCTTTAAAGACTGAATTTTAGCTTAGGATTTTGCGGGGTCTTACAGTGTGACCTAGATGAGGAAGTATACATGCAACTACCTGAAGGTTTTCAGCAGAAAGGATAGCATAATGTTTGCAGGTTACTGAAATCATTATATGGGCTTAAACAAGCATCAAGGCAATGGAATATCAAACTCACTTCATCCTTGTTGAAGGATGGTTTCACTTAAAGCACATATGACTATTCTTTACTCACCTTAAAAAAAGCAAGAGAAATAGTGGTCATTCTAATCTATGTGGATGATTTGATTATAACTTGTGACAATGAAATTATGATCAAAGAAGCTAAGACAACACTGCATCAACAGTTTAAGCTGAAAGACTTAGGTGAGATTAAATATTTCTTAGGTATTGAAATGCTAAGATCAAAGTAGGGGATTATTATGAATTAAAGGAAGTACTTGCTTGAGTTGATTTTAAAGATTGGCCTTGCAGGTGCAAAACCTGCACCCACACCATTAGAATCCAACATTAAACTGACTTCTGTGAAGGTTGATGAATCTGCTAGAATAACTAATGATATGGTTCTAAGAGATGCATCTCTTTCTTAGAGACTGATTGGAAAACTTATGTTTTCCATAATCACAAGACTTAATATTTACTATGCAGTCCATACTTTGAGTCAGTTTATGCAACAACCTAAGAGATCTTACTTAGAGGCTTCATACAGTGTTGTTAGATATCTAAAAGGGTCAGTAGGGCAAGGTATTTGGATGAAGTCACACGAAAATGCAGATCTACCTGTTGGTGTAATTCTGATTGGGCTGCATGCCCTAACACTAGAAGGTCTATCACTGGGTATGTGATACAGTTTGGAGGTTTACTGGTATCATGGAAATCTAAGAAGCAACACACAGTTTCTAAAAGTTCAACTGAGGCTAAATATAGAAGCATGGCTTCAGCAGTGGCCAAGATAACTTAGTTGGAAGGATTATTCTCAGAACTAGGTGTCCTTATTCACAAGCCTATCATAGTATTGAGTGATAGCAAATCAGCTATTCAATTGGTAGCTAATCCTATGTTCCATGAAAGAACCAAACACATAGAGATTGATTGTCATTTTAGTAGGGACAAGATCAAGGATGGATTAGTGAAGACAGTCTATGTGCCCAGACAACATCAAGTGGCAGATATATTGACCAAGAGCTTAAGTCATGAGAAAAATTTATATCTTCTTAGCAAGCTTGGTGTGCTCAACATTTTGCACCCTTCAGCTTGAGGGGGAGTGTTAAAGATTACCAACGCATATGGATGAAGTGGAAGCAGCCGATAATAGACTATGGTTATTGTTTTATTGCTTATCCAATAGTGTAGTAGTTAGTTAGTTATAACAACTTGCCAGGTAGGACACTACAAGTTAAGAAGCTTCTAGATGCTTCTAGATACTTTGTACAAACTCTATAAATAAACACTAAGTTAGCTAAGGAGTAACTGTAACTTCCAATTCTCACTATCACATCAATAAACACTTTGATCTTCTTCTTGTTCCTCTTGTGAGTTGTTCCAGCTATGAAGTAGTTGTTCTATTCCACAACCCGGTCATGAAATAAGCAAAATATGAACCGAAAGACTTGTAACAAAATTTCTATTTGCAAAACACTACCTAAAATAGACAAACAAAGTCATCCAAAGTCATTATTATAATGCCCTTGTCTAATTCCTAACATACATATTAAAGAAGTAACACACATACAAAACAAAAACAAAAATAAAAATAAGAAAAATAAAAAAAAGACTACCAGTCAAAAAAAAAAAGGAAATCACAGTTGAGCTAACTCTAGTTAATCATTATGATTTGGTTTACATGTTTCTTCAAAGAAAAAGAAGAGAAGAAACAAGTTAACAAAAATACATCTAAAGAAGAAATGGCCGGGAAGAAACAAATTAACAAAAAATATATCTAAAAATTAAAACAAAACAAAAAAAACATATTTTATATTCTTCTCTTTTTCTTGTTAATAAACCTATTGACAAGGACAAGATGACACCGTCTTATAGAAGGGAAAATAGAGGACAAAAATAGTTAAAAGCAAAGAAGAAATTCGTTCCATCATTTTCTTACATATACAACTTTAGTGAGTCCCGAGCCTAAAATGCAAATTTTTTAGTTAGAAATTTCAAAGGGGCACATGAAAATGGAAAAATATCAAAACGGATAAGGTAAATATAGGTGTTTACCTTGTCCTTTAAAAAGTTCACGGAGGTAAAATCATGATTTTACCTTCCAAGGTAAATGGAGTCTCTTACCTTATCTATTGGCATAAGATTGACCAAAAAGTGTATAAAACCATCATTTTACTTCATACGATAAATAGAGTCACTTACCTTATCCTTTGACTAAAAAGGTAGGGAATAAATTCCCCTAGAGAAGGAGTGTTTGCAAGATGGGACTTACCGCTGACCAGGGAGGGAATAAATTCTCTTTTGCTAGTTGATTGTAAGTCGAGTATGGACTCTCACCTTGTAAGGTAGGATTTCATATTCACGTTGTACGGTAGGATTTCATGTTTTCCTTCTAATAACTTCAAAATTCACGGTGCTATATAAAGAGTGTGAGTGTAAGTTTCTATCATTTGCATCAATTCAAAAAAAATTGTCAAAGTTCATAACTCAAAATATTTGTTGAACCTTATTCATTTCTTACTTTAAAATGGATGATAATAAGGTAAGAGTAAATTTACGTTGGGGTGGTAAAGTTTTACATGATGGGGATTCGATGCGATATAGTCGGCGTCCTATAGTGATTCAATTGTTTCCTTTATCTCTCAAATATGATCATTTGAAAAGGTTGTTTACGAGTAAAATGAATATTACTAATCCTGAAGATGATGTGGTTATTTCTAGTCGATATCCAAATTATTTTACGTCCAATGGACAAGCAATATTTGGTGAAACTCTTGTTTGGAATGATTATTCTTTATTTTTATTTTTTTGTATCATTGAAATTTTTGGTAATCGTCTTAATCTACAAATACTTGGCATGTATGAGTGTGTGAAACATTTTTCTATTTTTTGAAGAACCCACGGATAGTGAGTTTGATCTTCGAATAAGTCAAAATTCTTCGCATTTAAATATTGATTCTTCAAGAATGGCAATGGAACAATAATTTGATGGTGGGTTTGACATACATTATCAAAACTCACCCGAACTTGTGAATAATTTTGATATGGGAGTCCGAAGCCTAAAAAGAGAGTTGTTTACACATGCATGGCCAAATTTAACACCTTTGCTGTGCAAACAACAAATCCAAAAAAATAGAGAGACAACAATGACTTCAACGTAGGTTTGGGCTTAACAAGCTGGTATGATAACAACGACATTAATACTACATACTTATTTGCTAGGTATTAAAATAATTATATAAAAGGGGGATTAAAATATACCTTCAAGTATAATTTTTTTTATGAAATAGACTTTGAACAAAAATAAGAACAAACACCTTGTGTCAATGGTATATCATTTGGGGTGAAACATTGAGATAACAAAAATGAAAACTAGTGTAGTATGATACATTCTATTTAACATCTGGCTAAGATTACGTATAATTATGGTTTCAGGTAATTGTTCAGTAATGTGAATGAAGAGAATGAAACGGGTAAGCAAAAAAATAATATGAATAAGAAATGAATGAAATGGGTGATTTATAAAAGAAAATTAATAAGGTAAGGAACAAATTTTATCTTGTAAGGCAAAACAGTCTTCCTACCCTGCACGACAATTGAAATAAATTCTCCACTAATACCCCCTCTGTCCATAAATACTTGTTCACTTTTGACTTGACATATACCTTAAGAAATAATAAATAGATGCGTGATTTTACTGTATCACCATTTGAATACAATAATTTTTTTGTTTTGAAAAATGTAATGAGTGATGTATTGTATTTAATACCAAGGGTAGAATAGGTAAAAATGAATAAATTATGCATTGATTTCATAAATACTTGTTCACTTTTGACTTGACATATGCATTCAGAAACATTAAATAGATGAATAATTTTACTAGATCACCATTCGAATTTAATAAATTTTTTTCTTTGAAATGCAATAAGTGATTTATTGTATTTAATACCAAGGATAAAATAGGTAAAAATGAATAAATTATCCATTGATTTCATAAATTGGACAAGTATTGTTCGACATTCAAAATAGAAAAGTGAATAAAATAAGATGGACAGTGGGAGTACATCAATGTCATTAAATTCCCAACTCAACCAACTTTTTCAGTCAAAGGATAAGATAAGTGGCTCTATTTACTTTGTAAAGTAAAATCGAGATTTTACCTTACACTTTAGCATGTAATCAAATAGCATTAATTTTTAATGGACCATTTTAATATTTTTCCATTTTGACATGCCCCTTTAAAATTTTTAATTAAAAAACTTGACCTTTAGGTTTCAGACTCCAACTTTAGTTAAACAGCTTAGCTACTGCTTCTGGAAAAAACGAAAAGGGGAAAGAACAAAAATGACACCTAAAACTAAAATAATATCATAAACATAGCACTCACAATTAAATACTCGGTAAATAGTCACTCTCAGTATAAGTCATGTACTATTTCATCATCTTCTTCTTCCCCCTTTTCTCTCATTCTCTCTACCGCAAAATTCTTCCAATTTCTCACCGCGACTTCAAAATTCACCTATCAAATGCTCATTTTTACTATACTGTACCCAAAAAATTGGTGCAAAAAAGGTTTAGTTTACTGTGATTTTGAAAATTTGTCTTTTTGGGTCTTTCTAGAAAGAATTGCACACAAAGAACTTCACCATCAAATCTTCTTTAAGATGGCTGACATCGAGCATGTCGTTTCTCTTCTTTCTTTCCTTTTCATTCACAATTTTCTTTCCATTCAAACTCTTAAACCTCCATTCATTTACCTTTTTTGATACTCCAATTTACCTTTCTCATTCCACAAATTTTGTATAAAATATTCAAAAATCTGAATTCAATTAGCTTCCCATAATTTTTTTCATTGTAAATTTGCTCAAAATTGATACAAAATAATGACTTTAGTGTAATACCCCGAAAATCAAAATCAACATTAGAACCATGCTTCAGGCTCATGCAAAATAAATTAAAGTACTTTGGTAGTTTATGAGTAAGTTTGATAACACCCCACGTTTTTGGGCTAGGATTCAAACCGTTGTTCCTAATTATACAGACCTGAACCCAATAATTCTATGTCTATTTATGTGTGATGATCGATTATATAGTGTGAAAATTTCCTTTTATATCAATCGGGATCATAAAAATCTCCTAACTCAAAGACGAGTTAAGAACGCTTCCGTTGGTTAAGTTTTAATGGACATTTCAGCTTGGGTCAAATTTCAACAACCATTACTCCTTGTACATAATGAGTTACGTGGCCTACTATATACCAAAAGAAATATCTTTGAATATTCTTTCCAAAGCATTTGATTTCACATTAATCCGATACCGGAGTGGAAAGTTATACTCATTTTACTTTAGCCTCTCCGTCTGTCAACAGAGTGACGACCTGAGTTGATAAGACATCAGCTAAGTGACGACTTATCAGTCCAAGTCGTCAGCACAACCAGAAAACCATCAACTTCAGCTTCCAAGTGACTACCTGAGTTGATACGCCATCAACCAAGTGACGACTTATCAGCCCAAGTCCTCACCCATAATCAGTATGTGATAATTTCAGCCACAAAATGACGACTCGAGGTGATAAGCCATCTCCTAAGTGACAACTTATTAACCCAAGTTACCTATGACCAGCAAGGGCCCAAATCCAACAATGATTTGACGACTTAAGATGATAAGTTATCAACTAGTTGATAAGTTATCAACTCAAGTCATCAACTAAAAATTTCAGCAATTCTTATTTAACTTCGGAAGGGTATGTTGGTCTTTTCCTCACCTCAAACCCTATCCCTCCCATGATTTAAAGCATCATTATGCGTTATAGCCATCACTTATCAGTTTTAGATGCCAAAAACTCCTCATTCACTCTCAACATCAAGATTAGGGTTTCCTTTCAAGATCATTCCCCAAGAACAAGATTCAAGCCCTTCTTCAAGAATTTTAAGAATTTAAGATTCCCAATCCAAGAACGTTCTAGAAAAGTCAATTCTCTTTCAAGATTTAAAGTTCTAAGGTATGTTAGATGTTCATCCGTGGGCCTCTTTCACCCATGCAGTCCAAAAACCCAATTTCAAGTTTAAAAGTATGATCCTTTACATATTACACTACTCAAAGTTACCTCTATGGTGACGGTTGCAAAACCGTTGTAATAGACAACAAAACCGTTGCCATAGTTCTGCCTTAACACTTCAGCAAGCATCCTATATATGGGCGTTGCAATAGAACTATGGCAACAGTTTATGCAACAGTTGTCTGAAATCGATGCAATAGGTCAAGCTATGGCGACGATTATTTTTTAACTTATTGAGATACCTATTTTCATCTATTACAACGGTTAGCAACCATTGCATTAAAGTCTATTGCAACGACATTAAACCATTGCAATAGCACATATTCCAACGCTTTTGTTATTCTGTTGCAACGCTTTTTGAGTACCTATTACAACTATTTCATTACTTATTGGGATGCCTATTTTCATATATTACAACAGTTACTAACCGTTGCAATAGCATCTATTGCGACGCTTTTCTTATTCTGTTGCAATACTTTTTGACTACCTATTACAACTATAGCATCACTCGTATTAATGTAAATTTTTATTTACATACATAATAAATTATAACATAATATATATATATATATATATATATATATATATATATATATATATATAATATCACATATGTAAGTGTTTTTGATGGACAAACAATAGAAAGAAGATATGACCAGTGTTATTAATGAGTGAAACACGAGTCCTAGTATGTCTAGATAGTGTCAGCTAAAACATTCCAAAGCAAACTTCAGACTACAGCTTTCGCATCTTATAATTGGAATAATCACTCTCAACAAAAGTTTCAAACACGTCCTACGACAGAAGACTCATAGCTTTGCCATTGTCCAAAATGATACTTGTGACATTTGCCCTATAAAGTATCTAACTTCTATGATCACCCAAGCCTTTTGCTAAGGATTTGGCAATCTCTCCAAATCCACTAACAGATTAGTTGATTCTACAAAAATGTCTCTCACATAGAACCTGAAGAAAGAAAACTCATGAGGAAGTGGAACTGGATATCAAGATATTAAGCATTTGTTCTCTCCATGACATTAAGCATTTGTTTTAGCATGTTTAAGCAGTGGTTAAATGTGGACTACTGACAATCAGAAAACAACAGAGTACTACCAAAATTGACAGGTTGAAGAATAGAAGATTTTAAAAATGGGGTTGTTGATCTTACTTTCCATCCTTTCGGAATGAGGTAGCGTTCATACTTGGTGCCTTTTACAGTCTGCCTGACGCCTCCGAAAATCGGAGGGAAAATTCTGAGTGTCTCCATTGCCACTCTCCAGGTGTACTTGATCTTGCCAAGGTCTTCCCAAGTTAGGGACTCTCCAGGTGACTTCTTCTTGAATTGCATACACCAGAGCTTTCAGTACAGATTTGCTGCTATAATCTAATACTGCATCAAGATATTCAAATTTCTTCCACTGGTATGATTCTTATAAATTCAACAAGAACTCAATGAACCATGAAACAAAACCTTGAGATTAACACAACATGGGCCTTTTCCAGTCAAATACATACACAAAATTGACATGTATCATGTATGCCCTACATCATTCAGCAATAGATTACATATCCAAGATAGAAGACTTAACCAGATTGAAGAGTAAAAACAGATGAAAATAAGTTCATCATGCTAAAAATAAGACATATTATCCCTGATTTTGTTATCACGTGATGATGATCTCACCTGTGCATCATGATACTGGAGGAGATTAGTCAACAGTGGAACAGCTTCCATCACAAAGTCAGCAACATCCAAAGGCAGCTTCTTGCACATATTAGTAGCAGTTGCCAGTGCTACTCTCTACGGAAGAAAGGAAAAAGATCAGAATGATACTCACCCTACTAATGGAATAATAATTTATCAGCTTCTCTACCTGAACACCAGTGGAAAAGAAATCAAGATACGAAAGCACAATCATAAGTGCACCTGCTCGCAAACAAGCAGTTGGATCTTCCTGAGATGTCTTCTTTAAAGCTTGTAGAGACTGTTAAAGCTAAACATTAGCATCATAACTTAAAATTATCATCATTCTAATATTCAGCAAACTGCAATGATTACAAGTCATATTCTATTAGCAGAGATGTCATATAGAGAATTTCTACTTCTAGAGAACTCTTTACACTTTGTTTGGATGGTTTTGATATATTGTTTCACAATGCATTGTATTGCATTACATTTCTATTCTATTATATCGTACTGTATTTTCTTTAATGAATACAACTTTTGGATAGATTGTATCACTGTCCGTCGTTATGTAATCTTACACATCAACAATTTGAAAGGTAAACCAACAAGAAAAGTAGGAGATGGCGTAGGGCTACTATAAAAAGGTATGGCAAAGGATAAAGAGGATTATTAGATAATAAGTAAAGATACAATACGAAAAAAATTAGGTAATGACACAACCACACCAAATTGGTCGTTACATAAAATGGGACTTTCTGTCATTACCCAACAAAGAATTTTAACTATACTATATAGTAATAAAATTTAAGTAAAAATCAAAATAAACAATGTATCTAAACTAACAACACAACAACAACAACAACAACAACAAACCCAGTGTATTCCCACTTAGTGGGGTCTGGGGGGGGTAAGATGTACGCAGTCCATACCTCTACCTCTGATGAAGTAGAAAGGCTGTTTCCGAAAGACCCCCGGCTCAAGTCACGAGATATCACACAACACATAGTACAGCACAGAAGCAGATGACATAACATAGATACGGCACCCATAAGGAATATAAAACAGAGTAAAGCAGGAATGCAGGAATATACAGCAAAGGAAAGCACACATATTCGTAATAAACATGGAACACGGAACACGGAACATTGAATACGGAATCATAACAGGAATACACCCCCACCAATTTATTCCCTACACTAGCGACCCGAACTGGCCCTAATCCTCTGCCGTAATTCGCATCTTCCATACCTTCCTATCTAGGGTCATGTCCTCGGTGAGCTGTAACTGTTCCATGTCCCGCCTAATCACCTCACCCCAGTACTTCTTCGGTCTACCCCTACCCCGTCTAAAACCATCCAACGCTAGCCTCTCACACCTACGGACCGGGGCATCCGTGCCCCTCCTCTTCACGTGTCCGAACCATCTCAATCGTGCTTCCCGCATCTTACACTCCACTGAAGTCACACCAACCTTCTCCCGGATAGTCTCATTCCGAACTCTATCCCCTCGGGTCAGTCCACACATCCAGCGCAACATCCGCATTTCTGCCACCTTCATTCTTTGGATGTGGGAGTTCTTAACTGGCCAACACTCCGCTCCATACAGCAAGGCCGGACGGACTACCACCCTATAGAATTTGCCTTTAAGCTTGGGCGGCACCTTCTTATCACACAGCACCCCCGATGCGAGTTTCCACTTCATCCATCCCGCCCCAATACGGTGCGAGACATCCTCGTCAATCTCACCGTTACTCTGGATCACGGACCCGAGATACTTGAACTTATCCCTCTTCCCTACCTCCTGTGCTTCTAGCCTCACTACTACCTCATTCTCCCGCCTCACGTCATTAAACTTACATTCCACATACTCTGTCTTGGTTCTGCTCACCCTGAACCCTTTAGACTCCAGAGTTTGCCTCCACAACTCTAATTTGTCATTCACCCCCCCTCGAGTCTCATCTATCAGGACTACATCGTCTGCAAAAAGCATACACCACGGCACCTCCCCTTGGATACGCCGCGTCAACACATCCATTACTAACGCAAACAAAAAGGGACTAAGAGTAGATCCCTGATGCAATCCTGTCAGGACAGTGAAATGCTCTGAGTCTCCTCCCGCCGTCCTCACCTGGGTTTTCGCTCCCTCATACATATCCTTAATTACTCTGATATATGCCTGCGGTACTCCACTCACCTCCAGGCATCTCCAAAGTACTTCCCTGGGGACTTTGTCGTACGCCTTTTCCAGGTCGATGAACACCATGTGCAGATCCTTCTTCCTCTCCCTATACTGCTCCACCAACCTCCGTACCAGGTGGATTGCCTCCGTCGTCGAGCGGCCGGGCATAAATCCGAACTGATTTTCCAAGATAGGTAACAACCATCCAAACACATTGTTGATGTTATCGTAAATACACAAATTATTGAGCACTGGAGTCCAAATGGGATGATCCATATAACCAACCCCAAAAACAGTTTCGGATTGAGAATATACACTGAAATCAATTCGAGTTGGCGCAAAGGAATAAACTTTGTCACCTTTTCAGCTAAGTCCATGTATTCAATTCGAGTTGGCACAAAGGAATAAAAATTCAGCAGAGAAGAATGTTACCTACCTTGCACTTGCTTTAAATTACGCTGGTAACAATTTTTGCATTCTACTGATGTTTACTAACTGAATTACTCAAGAGAAGATGCATGAACGTCACTCACCTAGTTAGTGCTAATGGATAGCTTGTCATGTACATTTTAAGGATTCTTTTCTAGTTTCCTAAGAACATTCCAGTCAAAAACCAATCCCAATCAACATCGTCAAATCCCAGATATCTATTGCAATAATTTTCAGATAACTACTGCAATAACAATGGGGAGAAGTGAGTCAGCGACGGGATGAAAGATCATTATTTGCTCTATTATCTTTCGGTCACTCTTAACAATAACACGTTCCATGTGAAATTCATTTGTATTTTACTTGGTTCAAGATCTATCTTGCCAAGTCTGGTTCCAAACATCATCTATTTTAAAGTAAGGGAGAGGTTCATTAACATGCCAAAATATATCAAATGAAATGATACGATCGTACTAAAAATAATAAAAGAAGACTGTGCTAGCCAAAAGTAAAATAACACTATAGTAGCTGAGAAGACTGTGCTGGCCAAAAGTAAAATAACACTATAGTAGCTGAGAGTTTGTAAATGAATTCAATAGCACCAACAAATGTTCAAATAAAGCCATCTCTATCTAGAAATAATGTTTATAACTGAGATTATATGGGCAATTAGGTTAATCTTACATAGCATCTACTATAGTGACCTCTGTAGTTACTTGGACTGAAGTGGCATCACTATCAAAATATGAAAATGACTCGGAGATTCTTACCCCATGACCCCTTCATTACAACCTTCACCAGTTTAACTATGTTAAGATGATGGCAGTGCATGATGGAATCATTAAGGCAAACAAAAACAAAAACAAAGATCTAACAGATGCCATCATGCTAATGCAAAGCCCAACTTTGAATTATTAACTTAAGCCAGCCAAGATCAACCACTCCCTTTTGAGAAACTTTAAACAACATCTCTCTATGTTTGAGTGTAATGAACCCAATTACAGAAATTTAAACTTACATATACCATGTTCTCCAGCAGTAATTTAGCCGTTGGTTCTATGAGACAGTCAAACAGAAGTTACAGATAAAACTTTAATGCAATGCGTGTAATGTATCATTCTCAGAGACTTCAAATAGGTTCACATTAAAGGTTTAATTATTAACACAAGTGCTACCACATACTCTGGAATAATATGGATGAAAGCGCTAACCAAATGAGTTCGGAGGGATGGAGGAGGCTTTCGGTACCTTTGTCTTCAAGATAAGCTAGCACGCCCAGTCTCCTTCTCAAATCTCGTAAGTCTGTAGAAAGCTGAACAACAAAGGAATTAAAAGAGAAATGTTAACAGCAATAACATCACAACATCTATAGAAAGCATGCATATTTTTCAAAGGTTACTGTATGACCCAGTGATGGGTACTCGACATGTTTGTCCCTTCATATGTTTCACTGCACAATTCATTCCTAAAAGCAAGGTCTAAACCACCTCTAAGAGCACCTAAAAGCACCCAACTGAGCAGAAGAAAGAAAAGAAGAAGAGGAGATGAAACACTAAGTACATAAGGAACATAATTACTGCCTACTTATTGATTGAAATAATAATGTAGATAGATTTGATTGTGGTGCCTATATGTATTTATGTATGAATACTCCTCGAATGGTTCTTTTATCTCGTACAATTATGAATAGAAGGGCAGTCCAATGTACTATGCATTGGTATGCTTGAGGTCCAGGGAAGGTCCAAACCACAAAGGTCTATTGTACACAACCTTACCTTGCATTTCTGTAAGAGATTGTCACCGTGGCTTGAACTCATAACCTCTAGCCACATGGCAGTAACTTAATCAGTAACGCCAAGAGGCCCCTTCTATTTTGAATAATTCTGAATATAAGTGTAAAACACAAAATATTGATGACCAAAACTGGCTCAAATTTTTTACTTCCCAATTCTCTCTCAAAATCTCTTCTACAATTATAACAATATGAAAGCATATACTCCAACCCCCAGCAGCCCAGCCCAAAAACAATAACAAAAACAAAAAATCTAAAGACAAGGACAACTGGACAAGAATCATGTATTGATAAGATGAAAATGAAAATAATCATAGCCCTATCCTTTCCTCATCATTTCTAGATTAATCTCCTGAGGCTCTCCTTTCCCTTCCCACTATCTGAAGGAAAAATAAAAGCATTGTATAAAACCTGCACAGAGTTTTGTTAAACTGTCAAAGTAGTTGAAAAATAAATATTCCAATGGATAAATTAGAAAAACATAGATTTGTACCTCTTATAAATTCAAATAGCACATTGCTTATGCTTGAAGATAATATGAATCCTTGTATTTTCTACCACTGCCAATGTGAATCCCATTTCTAATCCAGTCCTCTCGATGAATCCAGGCTTCCCTACTAATATCGAGAATTCCAACGATCTGAAGAACATACAAACTTAAATGTGAAGCACGATACAAAGTTTGGTTGAACAAGTATCACCTTACACATAATTAAAAGAAAATTGTCCCAACGAGATAAGTACATTTTTAGCTTCCTCAATATAAGCAATCTCAAATTGACCCGGTTGTTATTTGAAAAAGAAGAATCCTTTTTTGTTCTTTGCTAATCATGGTATCCGGGCTAGCTTATGCGCACCTGATAAATCTGATGTTTGAGTTTAAAGAATTGCTTTACAGGGTCATTAAATCAGATGAATTTAGATACAAACTCTCCTTACCATAACTACACATATCCAACTCCAAATTTGCAGCTAGTCTCACCATACACATAATTACAACATCAAATTGAAGAAGTGTACATGGAATCTGCAGTGAGCTGGAAGAACCAGTTCATTTTTCTCCCAAACTAATCATGTAATTATATGAAGAGGTGTAATGGAATCTTTAAAGTAGAAATATCTTCTAACCAAATCTTTAGGACAGTGATCAATGTTAAAGTAGCATAAGATAGCTAAATACTCGATCAATAAGGAGAATGCTACATCCATAACTAGAATAAATAAGAATATAACATATGTGCTGCTCTAAATTGGGGAATAGCCATCCACATATTGTACTATATACACTATTCTATAATAAATGCCTATATACTAATAAACATCACAACATCGGCTAGATATTATTTGATACAAAAATTATTAATCAGCAGCCCCAACTAATCTGTTTGACCACTTCATCTGATCCACAATAAGGTTACCATATACATGGAGAAGAAACAACCAGAACTATGTAGTGGAAAACACATAATTTACCATGTCAAACCTTATTGATAGGTGGACAGAACTCACGTGAATGGACTTTCACCTTCAACAACAATAACAATACCCTGTGTATACCCACAAAGTGGGGTTTGGGGAGGGTAAAGTGTACACAGTCCATACCACTACCTCAGATGAAGTAGAGAGACATTTCCAATAGACCCCCGGCACAAGACAACTAACAGTATAGCAAACAAACAAACAAAATTAATAAATAAATTAAAAAAATCTGCATTTACCCTTGCTACTAGAAAATCAACACAGAGTTTTAAGCCAGACCTTAAAGAAGCTTCTCTTCACATAATAAAATTTGTGAGGAAAATAAATGATGGTATCAGTTAATTACTCACTTTAGCTGGATCTTGCAAACTTTAAAGTCTTTGTTCAGCTTGATGAATGCTTGGCGAGCTTCAGGATGAGTGCACTTATCATGATATACCACAAGAGACAACTTCCAGTACCTAAAAGATACACTGAAATAACAAATAAATATGGACAGAGTTTAAACATGCAATTAGCAGCATGACTGACAGCAGCAGCTATAAGTTAATAGTAGTTACACCATCAAGATAAGGGAGAAAGAAATAATGCCTCCACTGAATCAAATAGAGTTCCTCTTTATGGCGATGATATAAGTATGTCGACACAACTATATATACCAATAATCTTTTTTCTTCAATAGATAACATTAGATGAAATTATTTTAAAACCTAAGCTATTGAAAATATGAACCAAAACATTAAACATCACAAAAAAAGATAATACTACAGAAAGATTAGGACCAAAAAAGAACAATATGGTGTTACTCTACAATCATCAATATCAAAACTAACAGTAAATACATGATAAGAGGCAATCGAAACAACTATATATACCAACGATCCTTTTTTTTCAAGATCCTTGACTTGGATTTCTGATTTCCAACTCATTTTCAAATCATAAAGGAGCATCCGCTAATAAAAAACCCCAAAATAGAAACTCATAAAATTAGGTCAAAATTATCAACTAGAAGAATACATTAACCTTAAAATCACCAAATTAAAGAAGAATCGTAAATTAGCTCAAAAATTAAAGTGCAAATTGAAAACTAAAATCAAATTGATGGTGTGTGGTCGGAGCTACTGGTGGTGTGTGGTCGGAGATACTGGTGGTGTATGGTCGAAGCTACTGGTGGCGTGCCGTGTGTGGTCGTCGGAGCTGGTGGCGTGGCGTGTGTGGTCATCGGAGCGTACCGGTGGTGGCATGTGGTTGAGAGTATGGCGGTGTGTGGTTGAGAATGGGAAACATTTAACAGTAATGGAAAATTTTCTATATATACTTATATATTATTTTAATTTTTGGTGGATATAGAGAAAATTTGGGGAGGGAAAAAATACAACCGATGCAATAGCATTTTTTTTTTGTCAATTAAGTGTTGTCATAGTTAATTTTATGGTAACGGTTTATGCAATCGTTGCTAAAAGTAACCCAATTGCAACGATTATCCATCAATAGCAACGGTTATAACACAAAATTGTTCAACTAAAATAATTTTTTTTTTTTGCAACACTTGAAAGTGTTGCAATAGATTCTCTATAGCAACCCTTTTGGAAGCATTGTCAAAAGGTTCATTGCAATAGGAGTACTTTCTGGTAGTGATTTTTATGAATTATGTCCATGAATTTCAAATTTTATATCATCTTTACAAGAAATTGTTGTTGTTATTAAACCCTAGACGTTTGAATGGTGTTGTTCGCTGATTTAAGCCTTAATTGGTGATTTAGTATCAAAATCATGCTACTACCACATGTTTAAAACTATTCTCATGTTTAAGCCATGCATTGAAAGTGTTTGATGAAATGCCTCAAAGAATGAGTTTTGAATATTAACTACATGTCAGTCCTGAAAGTTTTGGTATGATCTTGTTGTTATTGCTATCGAGTCTTGGGGGTTTGAATACCCAAAATTTAGCTGTTTACATACTTTCAGTATCCTCAGAATGATTTCAGTTAAACCATCAGCATAGTTGATTTCTCAGTTATTATTATCATAATGAGCACTATGAGAATTCATAATCAATTAAACGTAGTTCAGTCTAATAATCAGTGTCATTCATTTGGGAGTAACACTTAGCACCAAGTGAGCGTAGGGATGGTGTATCCCCCCATCAGTTAGGCATGAGGCACTTGTAGTAGTCCCTAGGTTCTAGACCTATATCGCCACCGTAGATTTTGAGGGGTACCCCATTAGTTAGGCATGACACCATCGTCCTTTGGGACTTCAGATTAGTGGTTCCACACAGCCAGTGTTAGTACCCATGACATGGTACTGACATCCTTCCAACTGGGTTTATAGGTCGGACCCTGATAGTATATTAGGGCATGTTGGTTATAGCTAGCTCCCACAGTCTTAGTCTAGTATTTATCTTAGTAATTCAGTTTTAGTTTTGCTTGACCATAGCATACAGATATCAATTATTCATTTATAAGTATTCATTATTTCAGTTTACAGACTATATTCAGAACATGTTTTATGCTTGGTCATGCATTCTTCGTCTTTACAAATTTCGTGCATTTTACTCAGTACCTCATGTTTTTCATTCAGTTATTACTCATGTATATGAAACCATGCATATTAGCCTAACCTCATTTAGCATACTAGTACATTCAAAGTACTGATCATATACTCACTTCTTATGTCATGATATTTAATATCATAGGTTTTGATGCTCAGTTCCCTGATCGTGCATAGACATACTAGATTATCAGTTGTAGCAGTGGTGAGTCCTCATACTTCGAAGACATGGTTTATTTATCTTAGTTTACCTTATCAGTTCAGTATTTTTTATTTAGTCGGAGTTAGTTAGGGGTTTGTCCCATCAGTAGAGGTTTTTCAAACTAGTACAGGCAGTCAGTTTTTAGTCATTTTATCAAAATTATCAGTATTTTTTACTAACATTATCAGAATTATGTTTTAAAACCTTATGACATTTTTTAGTTAAATTTCGTATATGATCTTTTGATATCAGTTATACTCAATGCTCATAGCAGGTACCAGTCATGGGTTAGCTTGTGGTCTTTCGGGACCGTAAGCATCATGTGGCACCTAGGGTGTACTCTAGGGGCATTACAAACTTGATATCAGACCTTAAGGTTTTAAAGCGTCATAGGGAGTCTGAAAGCTGCATCGAGTAGAGTCTTGTACATAGGTGTGAAGCGCGCCACACTTATAGATAAGAGGCTACAAGAAGTTTTAGGAAAAGTTTCTTTTCTTTCAGTATTCATGTCGTGTGATAGAGCATAAATTCTATTTACACTCTCTTCCTAACTCATCCATCATTCCATGTACAGAAAATGCCTCCCAGAAAGAACAATGAAAGAAGAAATAGGAATCAGCCAATACCTCCGCCTATTCACGAAGATCCCTTGAATGAGCCTGTCTCTCACTCTGAATTTAGAGTTTCTTTTACTGCCTTAGCTTATTCAGTAGTTACTCAGAACAATCTATAGGTCATTGTCCTATCTAGGCTTTTGATTCATACTCGATTGAGTGAGAGAAGAGAGCGTAGGAAGAAAGAAAGAAAGAATAAGAGGGTCAGAACAAGTAGTTTTAAGCCAAGGTCAAGGGGTAGTAACCGCTCCTAATTCTGTGAGAAATTCTCAGCCCCAGCTACACCTTCAGCCAGTGCATCAGTGCCTAAGTTTAAGAATGATAGTCAAGATAGAGCACCAGGATTTAATTCACAAGGTAGTGGGAAGGGTATTCGTACTAATTCACTTTGCGGAGAATGTGGTAAGAATCACAAGGGTGTGTGTAGGGCCGGTAGTGATATGTGTTTTGGGTGTGGCAAGCCAGGCCACGGATTTAGAGATTGTCCAAAGAGTGGTCTGCAGGGTCGGTCCAACCGTCCTTCAGTTTCATTCGGTCACCCGACTTAGTAGGGTGCCATTTCCAGCGCAACCAGTGGCCAGCGTCAGGACAGGCTATATGCACTTCAGTCCTGACAGGATCAATAAAGTTCTCCTGATGTGTTTATAGGTATGTTACAGTCCTTTCATTTATATATTTATGCTTTGTTAAACTCTGGAGCTTCTCTTTGTTTTGTAACCCCTATATAGTTGTTGAGTTCAGTATCAGTCCCGAAACCTTAGCAGAGCCCTTCTCAGTGCCTACTCTAGTGGGTAAATCTATCCTAGACAGATGGGTATACAAAAATTGCCCAGTTACAGTGTCCCAGTAAATCACTTCAATTGATTTAAAAAATAGAGTAGTTTAGTTTTAGTTTTTCGATGAAACAACCAGTGAATGAAATGGTAGTACCTCAGTGCTTAGGATTCAAACGTATTTTTAGATTCCTTCCCATAATTCTATGATAGCATATGATCTAGAATTAAAAGCATGAAACTAGGAGCTTAGCAACAGTAGTAGAATTGAGATAGTGTTATCTGATTTGAGCTGATTATGTATCTATAGGGCTAGTTGTATGAAAGGTGAATCAGTAGGCTTGAAATAGTGTATGCAAGGATTTAAGCTAAGTATGACAGCATGGTTATGCTTAAGTAGCATCCTCGAGTTTTAAGTTTGAAGGGGGCTAGTAATAAAGTAATTGATGTTCTTACCAGCTAAGTTATGGGCTATAGCATATTGACGTCAGGTATTCATGTGTAATAGTAGTTTTTATGGTTTAGGGAGAGATATAAGTTTAGAGATGTGATATTGTAGGCTATGCTGAAAGTAGCATGGTTACTAAAGATTTGGGGATATCCATGTTATGTGTTAGAATCTAAGTTTGAATCTTTGAAGGTTGAGCTAATAGAAAAAGGATTTGAAAAATTCCAAGTTAGTCAATTTTAAGTAGTTACATCATTATTGTTAGGGCTATAGAGGGCTAAGAGTTGTATCTCAAAAGAAAGTACAAGCAATAAGTTTTATATTATCGGGCATAGTCATTCAAGGTGAGTTTACCAATTATGCATATTATTATAACCCAGATTCTAGAGTAAAGTGGTGGCAATTCAGTTTAGAGATATTGATTAAGTGGTTCCCAGACTTAGAATGATGGCTTTAAGCTAAGGAGGAGATGATAGAACAAGTAACCAAGTCAGGCTTTCAGATTCTAGTATTAGTGCCAGTGTATTGTAGAATATCAATAGGGGAGAAAGATGCCTAATCCATTCTTATCCCAGTGCAAAGTTGTCAGCCATCACGATATCTACTCATGCCTTATATGTCATCTCTATGATCATAGTTCATGATCATACACATAACTGAGAATCATGTAACCTCTCAGTTCCTGGTATAAGAAGTTCCAGTTCACTCAGCATATGAATCATGTTCTATGAATTCAGAAACTCCAAACTCAGGTCATACAACACATGACTCATGTGGCTATGATTTACAGTATGCTCAGTTCCTATGACTCATGTTATACTCTTAACTATCACCAAAAAAATTATATTTATGTCATGTATATCCTCAATTCAGATCTCTTGATGAATCCAAGATAGTGATATTCTATTCCTCAGTCCTCAGTTAAGTGTCAAGTTATGTATAGAGGTCATTCATGCTTCAGGTCCTCATGTGTTAACCTTTTAGCGACCTCTCTTTATGAAAATGATAGTAGTGATGAAGAATTGGTTATATTGGAGAGAGTAAATATTTCTTGTTGATGAAAGATTGTTTTATGCTTGTTTTAGCTAAGGTTGTAAGTATGAAGTGAGATTGAGGCTAAGTTTTAATATATGTGTTGGTTAGTTGAAATTTTATGTGTGCTTTCTTGGGGTGGTGCATGGAAGTTGTTAATGATGGAGGTTTGGAAGATTTTTTTATGGGTGTTTATTTAGAAGTTCATATGTAGTTATGATGATAGGCTTGAATGTCAAGTTGGTATAAGTGGATGGCTGTATTGCGCGTAAGTGAACAGCTAGTAAGAGGTTGAATGTAGTTGTTGAAGTGGTAATAAGAATTATTCAGGAGATGGGAAGTTATGAAAATACAGAGTGTATTGAATTCATGACTCAGACAAGTATTACAGTGTTATGTGTGCATTTTGTAGATTCGAGTAGGCTTAAATATAGTGGGGGAATTTAGTCCAGGTCAGACTTCAGTAGGTAGAGTTATTAGTGCCCATGTGGATATTTTCAGTAGCCTCAAGTGAAGCGCGGTGTTAAAGTAGAAAGTATAGTTGAGGGAGTATTTGAGAAGTGTGGTTAAGCTTGAAAGTTAGTAGTTGCGGTGCATAAGGCTTAGTAACTCTATATAGCTGATGTTTCGCAGGCCAATGTTCCATTTTACATAATTTTATCCATGTTGTGATTTCTTATTCAAATGTTTTATTCAGACCATTCCTAAGAATCTTTTCTCCCTAAATCCATTAGAACTTCATAGAAAGTGTCGAAGAAATACTCTAGTTAAGTATAAGCTTTCAGTATGAGCTAGTTTGTATAGCCAACAATTTAGTATAGCAGTCAAGCAGACAAGTTCCTATGGCTTTCATCTCTCTTATTAATGAGGAAATTCCTTCACGACCATGCAAGTCATAAATTCAGTTCAGATCATGCATCAGTTTCAGATTCCAGATATTCAGTCATGATTCAGTTCGTAAGTGCCCCGTGCATCATCTCAGTTTTTCCTCAGTATTTTAGCCAAGTCAGTATCTTTCGAGGGACATAACATCCTAAGGTGGAGATGTACTATTGTCTCCCGAGATTTCATGCCCTAAAACTTTCATCTTCTCTTCACGTAATAAGATCCAGCTTGAAGTAATGGGTACTCATAAGTTGAATCTCTCGTTCAAATCTCAGCCTTATAACCATTCTCCTGTATACAAGAAAATCAGTTTAGTTCATGATATTCATTTCATGTATCATGTTTCAGACTCAGTTAGGTTCACATGTTCCTATTCATGCATGTTCTGATCTCAGATTCTTCAGTACTCTCAGCTTAATAAGCCTCCAAACCAGTATTAGAACCATACTTCAAGTTTATGAGTGAGTTTGATGTATATTAAGTTGTAACACCTCTCGTTTTCGTGCTAGGATTCAAACCTTTGTTCCTAATTATACAAACCTGAACCCAATGATTCTATGTCTATTTATGTGTGATGATCAATTATATAGTGTGAAAAATTCCTTTTATATCAGTCGGGGTCATAAAAATCTCCTAACTCAAAGACGAGTTAAGAATGCTTCTATTGGTTAAGTTTTAGTAGATATTTCAGCTTAGGTCAACTTTCAACGACCAATACTCTTTTTACATAATGAGTTACATGGCCTACTATATACAAAAAGAAGTATTTAAAAGTGGATTTACAACAGAATGAGCTTAGCAAATAAAAGGGAGTAGTATTTAGCACCGAGCGAGAAGTGTGGGTTTAGCGTATCCTACTTTCACAGAACAACGTAGCCAACGTAGGTACAGATTATTAGATGATTTCCATTTCTATATGGATGACAGACTTAGCTTGTGATCGATCACATGCGTAGGTTATACTCCCTGGTAAGAGTATGACGATCTCCCCAACATAAGGTTTCTTTCTTAGGAGGATGAGATGTATGACTCCACGTTGATCGCATGGTTTATATCAGTTAAGAGAACCTCTCTTGCAGGACAGTTTTTCCATATAATAAGCTTTTCAGAATAGTTTTAAAGTATCTCCCTTCAAATAAAGTATTTTCCCTAAATTTTTAAAGTTTTCAGACTACAGATTCTAGAATAGAAAGGGTAACAGAAAAGCTTTCAAAAAAACTAAGTGTTAAGGCTCACAATTTTTACTCGAATTATGCTTTACAGAAAGATATTAACTACAGTTTTCAGCTTTCATATTTCAAATTTTAGATTTAGAGAGTCCTTTCTACACTTAGACAGTATGATTTAAAGGGAGAATACAAGGGCAACTTTTAGAACTAAATGTTATGACTCACTAGATTTATAAAGCATGATTTGCTTTTCATGATTATTATTTTCAGCATTTCAGATATTCCAGCTTATGTGAGTCATTTACATGTAGCATGCATTGTTTTTCAAATTATGATGATGAGATGATGTTTTTACTTATGCATTCACCCCCATATACTCAGTACATCCTCAAAGTACTGATCCACATATATGTTTATGTACTATATTAACTCATAATGTAGGTATCAACTCAGTTGTAGCACGTATACTATATTCAGACAGTTTGCTGATTCCAGCTAGTAGATGACGAGTCCTCCTATTTTGGGGACTTTATTTAGATGTTTTTTATGTACTTTATTTTCTTATTCATATGTATTGATTATTGATAGTTGGAGTCGCATCCCAGTTATCTATAGTCAGTATAGTAGAGGTTTCACATATGTCAGTTAGAGTCAGTTATGTAATTTTAGTCCCTCTTTCAGACTTTATCAGAATGTAAAAGTTGCATTGATATTTTATTTTTCCCAGATTTCATCATTATTATGTTTCCACACAGTAAAATCAGTCATTTTATGCATATCATTCAGTTGCTTATGAGTTATGCTAGTAGAAGGGTTAGCATGGGATCACTTATGGTCCTAAGCACTGTGTGACATCTCGAGATAGATTTTTGAGGCGTTACAATAAGCTGTCATCTAAGTGACGACTTAACAACTCAAGTCGTCATCCATGACCAGCAAGGGCCCAAATCCAACAATGAGTTGATGACTTAAGTTGATAAGTTATCAACTAGTTGATAAGTTATCAACGCAAGTCATCAACTAAAAATTTCAGAAATTCTAATTTAACTTTGGAGGGGTATTTTGATATTTTCCTCACCTCAAACCCTATCCCTCCCACGACTTAAAGCATCATTATGCGTTATTAGCCATCACTTATCAATTTTAGATGCCAAAAAATCCTTATTTATTTTCAATATCAAGATTAGGGTTTTCTTTCAAGATCATTCCCCAAGAAAAAGATTCAAGCCTCTTTAAAGAAAATTAAGAATTTAAGATTCTCAATCCAAGAACGTTCAAGAAAAGTCAATTCACTTTTAAGATTTAAAGCTCTAAGGTATGTTAGATGTTCATCCATGGACCCTTTTCACCCATGGAGTCCAAGAAACCAATTTCAAGTTTAAAAGTATGATCCTTTACATATTTTTATGAATTATGTCCATGAACTTTCATGAATTTTGAATTTTATATCATGTTTACAAGAAATTATTGTTGTTATTAAACCCTACACGTTTGAATGATTTTGTTCGCTGATTTAAGCCATAATTGGTGATTTAGTATCAAAATCATGCTACTACCACATGTTTAAAAGTATTCTCATGCTTAAGCCATGCATTGCAAGTGTTTTGATGAAATGCCTCAAAGAATGAGTTTTCAATATTGACTACATGTCATGTCTTCAAAGTTTTGGTATGATCTTGTTGTTATTGCTATCGAGTCCTGGCGGTTTGAATAACCAAAATTTAGTTGTTTACATACTTTCAGTATCCTCAGAATGACTTCAGTTAAACTAAAAGTATAGTTGATTTCTCAGTTATTATTATCATAATGAGCACTATCGAAATTCATAATCAGTTAAACTTAGTTCAGTCTAGTAATCAGTGTCATTCAGTTGGGATTAACACTTAGCACCAAGTGAGCATTAGGATGGTGTCTCCTCTGTCAGTTAGGCATGAGGCACTAGTATCAGTACCTAGGTTCCAGACCTACGGCACCACCGTAGGTTTTGAAGGGTCCCCCGTCAGTTAGGCATGACACCCTCATCTTTCAAAACTTCAGATTAGTAGATCCATATAGCCATTATTAGTACCTGTGGCACAGTACTGACACCCTTCTAACTGGGGTTATAGGTTGTACTCTGATAGTATATTAGGACATGTCGGTTATAGCTAGCTCCCACAGTTTCAGTCTAGTATTCAACTTACTCATTCACTTTTAGTTTTCTTGACCATAGCATACAGATATCAGTTATTCATTTATCAGTATTCAGTATTTTAGTTTATAGACTATATTCAGAACATATTTTATATTTGGTCATTCATTCTCAAACTTTACAAATTTTATGCATTTTACTCAGTACTTCATGCTATTCATTTAGTCAGTTACTACTCATGCACATGAAATCGTGCATATTAGCCTAACCTCATTTAGCATACTAGTACATTCAAAGTATAGATTGCATACTCGTTTCTTACGCTATAATATTTAATATCATAGGTTCGGACGCTCAGTTCCCTGATCGTGCATAGACATACCAGATTATCAGCTGCTGCAGTGGTGAGTCCTCATACTTCGAGGACATAGTTTATTTATCTCAGTTTACCTTATTAGTTCAATATTTTCTATTCAGTCGGAGTTAGTTGGGGGTGTGTCCCATCAACTCCACAGTTAGTCAATCGAGGATTTTCTGACTAGTACACACAGTTAGTCAGTTTTTAGTTATTTTATTATTATTGTCAGTAATGTTTTTCCGACATTATCAGAATTATGTTTTAAAACCTTATGGCATTTTTTAGTTAAATTCCGCATATGATCTTTTGATATCAGTTATACTCAGTACTCATAGCAGGTACCAATCATGGGTTGGCTTGTGGTCTTTTGGGACTGTAAGCATCGTATGGCGCCTAGGGTGTACTCTCAGGACGTTACATTTAGCTTCAGTTGTTATTTCAATAATGATTAAATATGGAGGTGTATGAATGTGCTATATGTACACAAAAACATGCACAGATTTCTATCCATCCATTTGAGAAGGTGTATGAATATGTTATATGTACTATATCAATTTGGTATAGCTACTGTATATGCTTGCACAGATTTCCTCTGTAAAAGGTGTATTTATGTAGTTTATATACTGTATCAATGTGGTATAAAAGTGTATCAATTTAGTATAAAAGAGTATCAATGGCATATGAACACTGCATGTCCATGTATAAGTTCCCCTTCTCTTTTGTTATAAAAGTGTATCAATGTGGTATAAAAGAGTATCTATTGGGTATAACGATCCCCCCTCTCTTTTTTAGAAAGTGTATCAATGTAGTATAAAAGTTTCAACATGGTATAAAAGTGTATCAATTGGGTATAGAGACTCCATTCGACTGACTGACTCCAATTGTTATAAATTGGGCCAAATTGCTAAAAAAAGGAAAATAAATTGGGCTGACTAGCTCCAATTGCCCATATTTTCAAATTTTGGGTCATTTCTTTTCAAAATGATCAACTCATGTCCTTGGATAAAATCTCAGGAATAGACCCAAATTCGGGTGACTTTCAAATTTTTGCCCCAAATAAAAAAGTTTTCTTAAAATAGTCTTTACCTATTAACTAATATTTTTTGGACGAAATTGTCTCTGGCCAATGGAGTAAATTAAATAAATGATCCTCATAATGGATAACAACTCCATATTTATATCTTTCAACTTTTATTTTTTCTTTTTAATTTTACTTTGATTTTTATTTTTTATTTTCTCTTTTTTTTTTTATTTTTCTCAACCCTTACTTTTTTTCTTTTTTCCTCTCAAATTTTTATTTCTTTTAATTTTACTTTGATTTTATATTTTTTCTTTCATCTTTTTTTTTTCTTTTTAGTTTTTCTCAACCCTTACTATTGTTTTTACACCTCTCAACGTCTACTTTTATACAAAAAAACTTTTTTATTTTTCTTTGATTTTCATTTTTTTCTTTTGTTTTTTTTTTTTTCACCTTTTTTTTTTTTTTATTTTTTTTTAATTTTATCAAACTTTATTTTTTTTCCCATTCTCTCTCAACTTCTATAGTTTCTTTGATTTTTACTTTTTTAATATTTTACTTTATTTTCTTCTTTTTCCTCAATTTTTATTATTTATTTTCTTTTCTTTGATTTCTTCTATTCAAGTTACATCTCATGAGCAAGAGTTAACACTATCACATTATAAAGGCAAAACTTATGATTTTTAAACAACAAGCTACGTTTCATGGGCAAGAGTTGACACTACTACATCATAGAGGCAAGACTTATAACTTTCAAACAAGAAGTTATGTTTTATGGGCAAGAGTTGACACTACCATATTGTATTTTTATTTATGAGATGTTTTATAACTTTTACCTTAGAGGCAAGACTTAGTTCAGAGACTTTCAAACAACAAATTATGCCCCATGAGAAAGAGTTAACTCTACCTCATTATGTTTTCATTTATAAGATGTTCTACAACTATTGCCTTAGAGGCAAGACTTAGCTCAAAGACTTTTAAACTAAAAATTATGCCCCACGGAAAAGAGTTGACTGTACCATGTTATGTTTTCATTTATAAGATGTTCAATATTGCTTTAGAGGTAAGACTTAGCTCAAGGATTTTCGAACAATAAATTATGTCCCACGGGTAAGAGTTGACTCTACCGCGTTATGTTTTTATTTATGACATGTTCTACAACTATTGTCTTAGAGACAAGACTTAGCTCAAGGAATTTCAAACTACAAATTATACCGCTCAGGCAAGAGTTGACTCTACAACATTATGTTTTCATTTATGAGATGTTCTACAGCTATTGTCTTAGAGGCAAGACATAGCTCAAGGACTTTCAAACTACAAATTATGCCCCACAGACAAGAGTTGACTCCACCACGTTATGTTTTTATTTATGAGATGTTCTAAAACTATTTTCTTAGAGGCAAGACTTAGCTCAAGAACTTTCAAACTACAAATTATGCTCCACGGGTAAGAGTTGACTCTACTACGTTATGTTTTCATTTATGAGATGTTATACAACTATTGGCTTAGAGTCAAGACTTAGCTCAAGGACTTTCAATTAATAAATTAAGCCCCATGGGCAAGAGTTGACACTACCATGTTATGTCTTTATTTATAAGTTGTTGTACAACTCTTTCCTTAGAGGCACGACTTATTATAAGAATTTTTAAACAAGTTGCGTATATTGTGTAAGAGTCAACACTACCACATTATGTTATTTACTTATGAAATGCTCTATTACTTTTGTCTTAGAGTTAAGACTCGGCCTAAGGACCATCAAACAATAAGTTATGCCCCACGGGCAAGAATTGACACCACTACATTGTGTATTAATTTATGAGATATTTTATAACTCTTCCCTTAGAGGCAAGACTTAGAACACAGGTTTTCAAGTAACAAGTATGCCCCATGGGCAAGAGTTGACATTACCACATTGTGTTTTTATTTATGAGATATTCTATAACTCTTGCTTTAGAGGCAAGACTTAACCCAAGGACTTCAAATAACAAGTTATGTCCCATAGGTAAGAGTTGACACTATCACATTATGTTTTGATTTATGAGATGTTCTATAACTCTTGTTTTAGAGACAAGACTTAGCTCAAGAACTTTTAAACAACAAGTTACGCTCCACGGATAAGATTTGATACTACTACATTGTGTCTTGATTTATGAGATATTTTATAAATCAAGGACTTTTAAACAAGTTGTGCCGCATGATTAAGAGTTGACACTATCACATTATGCCTTCATTTGTGAAATGTTCTATAACTCTTGCATTAGAGGCTCGAATTAGTCCAAGGACTTTCAAACAACAAGTTACGCCCCATGGGCCATGTGCTAGGGTTGATACTACCACATCGTGTCTTGATTTATGAGATATTCTATAACTCTTGCCTTAGAGGCAAACCTTAGCCGACAAGTTACGCCCTGTGTACAAGAGTTGACACTATTATATTATTTCTTGATTTATGTGATGCTCTATTAGTCTTGCCTCTAAGACAAAACTTAGACCAAGAACCTCCCAAAAGAATAAGTTCAGCCCAATGAACAAGTGTTGACACCACCACATTTTTATTTATTTATGAGATATTCTATAACTCTTGTTTTAGAAGCAAGACTTAACTCAAGAACTTTCAGACAACAAATTATTGTCCACAAGCAAGACTTAATACTACCACATTGTGCCTTGATTTATGAGTTGTTCTATTAGTTTTGTCTTAGAGGTAAAACTTATTCCAAAGAGCTTCCTAACAATAATTCATGCCCTTTAATTTGCTTTGATGTCAAAAAAAGAAGATTCTTTTACAGATTATCTAATTTTTTATTTATTAGCAAAATATAATAGAAGTTGAGAAAAAAATGATCAAACAAAATAGAGAGATAAAAAAAGAAGATTGTGAAAAAATGGTAAGAAAAAATAAAGATTAAGAAAAAAAGTGAAGAATTAAAAAATTGTGAAAAATAAAAATGAGAAATTGAATAAGCTTTTCATCGATACCAAATTCGCCTAAATTCGACACTCGGTGAAGGAGTTATGGCATTTTAAGTTGACAGTGCATCACCTGGACTCTCAGCGCGCCGCGAAGCTAAGCAAATTGGCAGTTGTCAGATTCCAGTGAGACTCTGCGATCCCACCTCATCGTTTAGTCGTCCCATTTCACAATTGTCAATTTTTAGCAAACCTACGCGATAGTGGCGTGTCGTGCCAACGGTCAAAATAGCAAAATTATAGGGCACCACGATAGCTCCGCGTTGCAGAGAAAGCCTAGTTCCCACTCGTTATTTTTCCACTGAGCCACCGCGATTGTGGTGCATCGCGGTGGCTACCCAAATCGGAAAAACACTACATTTTCAGTTACGTCCAGCTTTAATTACAGATTTACTCAGATGATTGCATAATTGGTTTTGGATTAACCCTTATGCTAGTTTTAAAAGTGGATTTACAACAAAATGAGCGTAGAAAATAAAAGGGAGTAGTATTTAGCACCGAGAGAAAAGTATGGGTTTAGCCCATCCTACTTCCACAGAACAACGTAGCCAACGTAGGTATAAATTATTAGATTATTTCCATTTCTATATGGATGACAGACTTAGTTTGTGATCGATCAGTTTGTGATCGATCACATGCGTAGTTTATACTCCCTGTCAAGAGTATGACACCTCGCCCCAACATAAGGTTTCTTTCTTAGGAGGATGAGACATATGAGACCATGTTGCTCATATGGTTTATATCGGTTAAGAGAACCTCCCTTGCAGGACAATTTTTCCATATAATAAGCTTTTCAGAATAGTTTTAAAGTATCTCCCTTCAGATAAAGTATTTTTCCTAAAGTTTTAAAGCTTTAACTGAAAAACTAAGTGTTAAGGCTCACAAGTTTTACTCGGATTATGCTTTACAGAAAGATATTAACTACAGTTTTCAGCTTTCAGCTTTCATATTTCAGATTTTAGATTTAGAGTGAGTCCTTTCAATACTTAGACAATATGATTTAGAGGGAGAATACAAGTACAACTTTTAGAACTAAATGTTATGACTCACTAGATTTATAAAGGATGATTTGCTTTTCATGATTATTATTTTCAGCATTTTAGATATTCCAGCTTATGTGAGTCATTTACATTTAGCATGCATTATTTTACAAATTATGATGATAAGATGATGTTTTTACTTATGCATTCACCCCCATATACTCGGTACATCCTCAAAGTACTGATCCACATATATGTTTATGTACTACATTATCTCATAATGTAGGTATCAGCTCAGTTGTAGCACGTGTACTATATTCAGACAGTTTGCAGATTCGAGCCAGCAGATGACGAGTCCTTCTATTTTGGGGAATTTATTTAGATGTTTTTTATGTACTTTATTTTCTTATTCATATGTATTGATTAGTGATAGTTGGAGTCGCGTTACAGCTATCTATAGTCAGTAGAGTAGAGGCTTCACAGATGTCAGTTAGAGTCAGTTATGTATTTTCAATCCCTCTTTTAGACTTTATCAGAATGTAAAAGTTGTATTGATATTGTATTTTTTCTAGATTCCATCATTATTATGTTTTCTCACAGTAAACTCAGTCTTTTACGCATATCATTCAGTTGCTTATGAGTTATGCCAGTAGAAGGTTTAGCTTGGGATCACTTGTGGTCCTAAGCACCGTATGACGTCTCGAGATAGATTTTTTAGGCGTTGCAATAAGCCTTCATCTAAGTGTTGACTTATCAACCCAAGTCATCATCCATGACCAGCAAGGGCCCAAATCCAACAATGAGTTGACGACTTAAGTTGATAAGTTATCAACTAGTTAATAAGTTATCAACTAAAAATTTTAGAAATTCTTATTTAACTTTGGAGGGGTATTTCAGTTTTTTCTTCGCCTCAAAACCTATCCCTCCCACGACTTAAAGCATCATTATGCGTTATTAGCCATCACTTATCAATTTTAAATGCCAAAAAATCCTCATTCACTCTCAACATCAATATTAGGATTTTCTTTCAAGATCATTCCCCGAGAACAAGATTCAAGCCTCCTTCAAGAAAATCAAGAATTTAAGATTCCCAATCCAAGAATGTTCAAGAAAAGTCAATTCTCTTTCAATATTAAAAGCTCTAAGGTATGTTAGATGTTCATCTATGGACCCTTTTCACCCATGGAGTCCAAGAACCCAATTTCAAGTTTAAAAGTATGATCCTTTACATATTTTTATGAATTATGTCCATGAACTTTCATGAATTTTGAATTTTATATCATGTTTACAAGAAATTATTCTAGTTATTAAACCCTACATATTTGAATAGGGTTGTTTGCTGATTTAAGCCATAATTGGTAATTTAGTATCAAAATCAGGCTACTACCATATGTTTAAAACTATTCGTATGCTTAAGCCATACATTGCAAGTATTTTGGTGAAATGCCTTAAAGAATGAGTTTTGAATATTGATTGCATATCATGTCCTCAAAATTTTGGTATGATCTTGTTGTTATTGCTATCGAATCCTGGGGGTTTGAATACCCAAAATTTAGCAGTTTACATACTTTCAATATCCTCAGAATGATTTAAGTTAAACCAAGAGCATAGTTGATTTCTCAGTTATTATCATCATAATGAGCACTATAAGAATTCATAATCAGTTAAACTCAGTTCAGTCTAATAATCAGTGTCATTCAGTTGGGATTAACACTTAGCACCAAGTGAGCATTAGGATAGTGTCTCATTCAGTATTTTAGTTTATAGACTATATTCAGAACATGTTTTATGGTTGGTCATGCATTCTCAGTCTTTACAGATTTTATGCATTTTACTAAGTACTTTATGCTATTCATTCAGTTAGTTACTACTCATTCACATGAAACCGTACATATTATCCTAACCTCATTTAGCATACTAGTACATTCAAAGTACTGATTGCATACTCGTTTCTTGCGCTATGATATTTAATATCATAGGTTCGGATGCTCAGTTCCCTGATCGCACATAGACATACCAGATTATCTGTTGTAGTAGTGGTGAGTCCTCATACTTTGAGGACATAGTTTATTTATCTCAGTTTATCTTATCAGTTCAATATTTTCTATTCAGTCAGAGTTAGTTGGGGGTTTGTCCCATCAGCTCCACAGTCAGTCAATCAAGGCTTTTCTGACTAGTATAGACAGTTAGTTAGTTTTTAGTCGTTTTATCGATATTGTCAGTATTGTTTTACAGACATTATCAAACTATGTTTTAAAACGTTATGGCATTTTTTAGTTAAATTCCGCATATGATCTTTTGATATCAGTTATACTCAGTGCTCATAGTAGGTACCAGTCATGGGTTAGCTTGTGGTCTTTTGGGACCGTAAGCACCGTGTGGCACCTAAGATGTACTCTCAGAGAGTTACATTTAGCTTCAGTTTTTGTTTCAATAATGATAAAATACGGAGGTGTATGAATGTGATATGTACACAAAAACATGCACAGATTTCTATCCATCCATTTGAGAAGATGTATGAATATGCTATATGTACTATATCAATTTGGTATAGCTACTGTATATGCTTGCCCAGATTTTCTCTGTAAAAGTTGTATTTATGTAGTTTATATATTGTATCAATGTGGTATAAAAGTGTATCAATCTAGTAAAAAGAGTATCAATAGGGTATATGGACACTGCATATGCATGTATAGGTTCCCCTTCTCTTTTGTTATAAAAGTGTATCAATGTGGTATAAAAGAGTATCTATTGGGTATAGCGATCCCCTCTCTTTTTTTTAGAAAGTGTATCAATGTGGTATAAAAGTGTGTCAACGTGGTATAAAAGTGTATCGATTGGGTATAGAGACTGCATTCGACTGACTGACTCCAATTGTCCACATTTTCAAATTGTGAGTTATTTGTTTTCAAAATGGTCAACTCATATCCTTGGGTAAATCTCAGGTAATAGACCCAAATTGGGGTGACTTTCAAATTTTTGCCCCAAATAAAAAAGTTTCCTTAAAATAGTTTTTACCTATTAACTAATACTTTTTGGACGAAATTGTCTCTAACCAATAGAGTAAATTAAATAAATGATCCTTATAATGGATAACTATATCTTTCAACTTTTATTTTTTTGCTTTTTAATTTTACTTTGATTTTTTTTTCTCAACCCTTACTTTTTTTCTTTTTTCCTCTCAACTTCTTTTTTTTTTCTTTTTTTCTTTTACTTTGATTTTTTATTTTTATTTTCTTTTTAGTTTTTCTCATCCCTTACTTTTTTTCTTTACACCTCTCAATGTCTACTTTTATATTAAAAAACTTTTTTATTTTTCTTTGTTTTTTCTTTTTTTTTTCTATTTTTCTTTTTTCCTTTTTCTTTTTCTCGACCTTTATTTTTATTTAATCTTTTTTTCTATTTTTATCAACCTTTATTTTTTTTTCATTCTCTCTCAACTTCTATATTTTCTTTGATTTTTACTTTTTTAATATTTTACTTTATTTTCTTCCTTTTTTTTTTAATTTTTATTATTATTTTTGTTTTCTTTGATTTTTCCATTCAAGTTACATCTTATGAGCAAGAGTTGACACTATCACATTATAAAGGCAAGATTTATAATTTTTAAAAAACAAGCTACATTTCATGGAAAAGAGTTGACACTACCACATTGAAGAGGTAAGACTTATAACTTTCAAACAAGAAGTTATGTTTCATGGGCAAGAGTTGACACTACCACATTGTATTTTTATTTATGAGATATTTTATAACGCTTACCTTAGAGGCAAGACATAGTTCAGGGACTTTCAAACAACAAATTATGCCCCACGAGAAAGAGTTGACTCTATCTCATTATGTTTTCATTTATGAGATGTTCTACAACTATTTCCTTAGAGGCAAAACTTAAGGACTTTTAAACTATAAATTATTTCTCATGGGAAAGGGTTGACTCTACCACATTATATTTTCATTTATGAGATGTTTAACTATTGCCTTAGAGGCAAGACTTAGCTCAAGGACTTTCAAACAATAAAATATGTCCCACGGGCAAGAGTTGACTCTACCACGTTATGTTTTCATTAATGACATGTTCTACAACTATTGCCTTAGAGGCAAGACTTAGCTCAAGGAATTTCAAACTACAAATTATGCCCCACAGATAAGAGTTGACTCTACCACGTTATGTTTTCATTTATGAGATGTTCTACAACTATTGTCTTAGAGGGAAGACATAGCTCAAGGACTTTCAAACTATAAATTATGCCCCACGGACAAGAGTTGACTCCACCACGTTATGTTTTATTTATAAGATGTTCTAAAACTATTTCCTTGGAGGCAAGACTTAGCTCAAGAACTTTCAAACTACAAATTATGCTCCACGGACAAGAGTTGACTCTATTACGTTATGAGATGTTCTACAACTATTGCCTTAGAGTCAAGACTTAGCTCAAACACTTTCAAATAATAAATTATACACCATGGGTAAGAGTTGACACTACCACGTTATGTCTTTATTTATAAGATGTTCTACAACTCTCGCCTTAGAGGCATGACTTATTCCAAGAATTTTCAAACAAGTTGCATATATTGGGTAAGAGTCAACACAAACACATTGTGTTATTTACTTATGAAATGCTCTATAACTCTTGTCTTAGAGTTAAGACTCAGTCTAAGGACCATCAAACAATAAGTTATGACCTACGGGGCAAGAGTTGACACCACCACATTGTGTATTGATTTATGAGATGTTTAATAACTCTTCCCTTAGAGGCAAGACTTAGACCACGGACTTTTAAGTAACAAGTTGTGCCCCATGGGCAAGAGTTGACATTACCACTTTATGTTTTGATTTATGAGATATTCTATAACTCTTGCTTTAGAGACAAGCCTTAACCCAAGAACTTTCAAATAACAAGTTATGTTCCATGGGTAAGAGTTGAAACTATCACATTATGTTTTGATTTATGAGATGTTCTATGACTCTTGCTTTATAGACAAGACTTAGCTCAAGGACTTTTAAACAAGTTATGCTTCACGGATAAAATTTGACACTACTACATTGTGTCTTGATTTATGAGATATTTTATAAATCAAGGACTTTTAAAAAAGTTATTCCCCCATGAGTAAGAGATGACACTATCACATTATGCCTTCATTTGTGAAATGCTCTATAACTCTTGCATTAGAGGCTCGAATTAGTCCAAGGACTTTCAAACAACAAGTTACGCCCCATGGGCTATGTGCTAGGGTTAATACGACCACATCGTGTCTTGATTTATGAGATATTCTATAACTCTTGCCTTAGAGGCAAGACTTAGCCGACAAGTTACGCCCTGTGGACGATAGTTGATACTATCATATTGTGTCTTGGTTTATATGATGCTCTATTAGTCTTGCCTCTAAGACAAAACTTAGCCCAAGAACCCCCCAAAAGAACAAGTTAAGCCTAATGAACAAGTGTTGACACCACCACCTTATTTTTTGATTTATGAGATATTCTATAACTCTTGTTTTAGAAGCAAAACTTACCTCAAGGATTTTCAAACAACAAATTATTCTCCACAAGCATGACTTGACACTACCACATTGTGCCTTGATTTATGAGTTGTTCTATAATTTTAGTCTTAGAGGCAAAACTTATTCCAAAGAACTTTCTAACAACAATTCATGCCCTTAATTTGCTTTGATCTCAAAAAAAGAAGATCCTTTTGCAGATTATCTAATTTTTTATTTATTAGCAAAATATAATAGAAGTTGAAAAAAAAATGATCAAACAAAAGAGAGAAATAAAAAGAAGATTGAGAAAAAACGGCAAGAAAAAATAAAGATTAAGAAAAAAAGCAAAGAATTAAAAAATTGAGAAAACTTAAAATGAGAAATTGAATAAGCTTTTCATCGATACCAAATTCGCCTAAATCTGACTTTCGGTAAAGGAGTTCTGGCATTTTAAGTTAACAGTGTGTCATCTGAACTCTCAGCGCGTTGCGGAACTAAGCAAATCGGCAGTTGTCAAATTCCAGTGAGACTCCGCGATCCCATTGCGTTGCGGAGGAGTCCCATTTCATATTTGTCAATTTCCAGCAAACCTACGCGATAGTGGCGCATCGTGCCAGTGGCCAAAATGGCAAAACTATAGGGCACCGCGATAGCTCCGTATCACGGAGAAAACCCAGTTCCCACTTGTCTTTTTTCTAGTGAGCCACCATGATTGTGGCGCATCGCGGTGGCCACCCAAATTCGAAAAATGCTACGTTTTCAGTTCCATCCAAAAGTTTAAAGAGGGCATTGTTCGTTGAGTGAGTTCGTTGAATCCAACAATTTGAGGTATCACTATTATTCGGATTGAAGACCATTTTATTCTGGGAGGAAGATTCCATACCCTCGGGTATAGTGGGGGGAATTATTCCTTAAGGACACTCCGTGAAGTCGGAGGAATTGGCCTTAAAATTCTATTTCATCTCTTTTCTGAACATTAACACACTTCTTAGATAGATTATTCACAATTTAGTGTTGAAGGTGTTAAGGAACTTCATAAGTATTCTTGTCTTGCACTTGAACTAGTGTTGAAGTTTGTGTTGGTTATATACAGATTCTTGTACCCGAATACATACTAAATAACAAAAGTTATCAAGACTTTGCAGAGGCGTGGTTTCAACCTGCAAGTCCAATTCCTTGGTTGGGAAGGAGTTGGCGTACTGTACAGTAGGTAGAAAGGTATTTAGCAGTAGTTTATCTTTAAAGGATGTATTTACAGGATCTTCCAATTGCATATGTTCATCAATAACCGTTCGTTTAGTAGCTATCTTCGGATTTGTCATTCCTTATCTATATCTATAATCTATATCTATATCTATAATATATTGTTTGAAATTTTTGTCCATCATTAAAATCTTTGCTTTAGACAAAATTATTTTTTCACTATTTTTTTCTAATATTTAAGAGTTGAAAATTGATTAAATATATTTATGGTAAAACTTTTTCTTATTAGAAGTCATCAAAATTAATGACAATTAATATTTTTTATTAGTTTAAGAATTCTAAACCAACTAATTTGATATTGAGAAGATTTGAAAAATCTAGAAATCAATATAAAAGCGTTCAAATAAGAAAAATTTTAGAAGTATCAAATTTTAAAAAGTTTTAAGTAAAAAAAGAAAAATAATCATACCACAAATATGGTTCAAATTGATGTGTCTCTAACAAACGCAAAAGTAATGACCCATCAACCACTTAAAACTTTTGATGGTAAAATATATATGTGCTTACACTAAAATATATGTTTATGTTTATATTATTATATTAAAGTGCGAAGAATTTTTGAAAAGTGATTTAAATTTTCACACTTCATTAAAAATCTCTGAAATAGATAAAATTATTTAATTTAAATAATCAAACGTTACACGTGCGAGGCACGTGCAGTTAAACTAGTTATTCTATTCATACAATTTTTTTTCACTACAATTATCTCACTATAAATAAAATACTTACAAATTGATCATCTCCATAATAATCATTAATTAATAAATTTTAAAAGAAAAAATGAATTAAATAAACTTATTAGACTATTTATCATATGTTATAGAAAAACTTTTTAGTTTTCAAGTTATAGCAACTTTCATTTCAAAAAAAGTAGTTAAAAATGGATTTTTCATTTTTTGAAAAATACAAAAAAATAATTACTGAAAAGGAAAACAAAGATTTAATACAACTAATATACAATAAACCTTTCTTAAATGTAGTTATCCTTAATTATTGATATCAACCCACCCTCAAATTCCTCTAACTGTTTTTATTTTCTCCTATTTTAATGCTTCCATTAAGAGTTTTCATCTTCGTACACTACCTTCTTTTGAAGTATTATTTTACACAAATCAAAACAAAAGAACAGTGGAATTTTATCTTCAAAGTGGAGTTGGATTTGGCTTTAAATATCTTAGAAAAACAAACAGTAAATAGAAAAATAATTTTATACCAATTTTAAAAATAGAAAAAAATGATTCAATATCAATTTTATACCAATTTAATACAGAAAAAAAATCAAAAATTTGCAAAGGACCGTGTCAATCCAGAGTCTGATAGATGAAGGTTGAGTTCTACATTAAGTAAAATATTTGCAGATTTGATATTCTTGTGAACCAAAGACGGTAAACAAACTTCAAGCAGATACCTGCAAAGGATGTTTATTTTAGCAACTAATCAAGAAACTTGAGAAGAAGAAGAAGGAAACATCAGTATATTAAACATGGTGGCTAAACAATGGCTGACAACATATGCTCTTTTCTTTTAATTTACAGATAATGGATTATCTTCTTGCATGTTACACAGTAGGATCGCTACATACTTTTCCTTAGAAAAAAACCCTAATGAAGAAACAACCCCTTCTACATTAATCTTTTGTCCTGATGCAGCTTTTAAGTCTATCCACCACATGTTTGTTTTAATACATGAATGAACTGAAAGGTCAAATTTCGAGTCCTCGTCTTCGTATTCGTCGTCGTACTTGGTTGTTGTTTCGTCTTGTTGTTGTTGAATAGAAGAATAAAATTCTTCCCAATTAATTATGAGGTTGTTGTTGTAGTTGTTGTTTTGTTGGTGTTTTTTGCTGCAACTATATGTAGAAGAAAAGCTAAGAGTAAAACAATACCACTTTGAGGTTCAAAGAGAGTGTAAGAGGTTTTTTCTTCTTGTTGGGACGATAAAAATGGCTAGAATGAATTGGGTAGATTAAGGAGCAAGAAGTAATTGAGGTAGACTACATAATTAGAGGTAATATAACTTGCCATAATTATCCAAAACTTTAATTAAGAGTGATAAATGTTAAATGCTAAAAATAATGAAATAATTTAAATAATAAATATTAAAAAATTGATTTTCAAATATTTAATTAAAATAGATTTTTCTAAAAAGTTGCTATAGCTTTTCTTTAGTCTAGTAATTATTGAAAAGTTTTGCTATAACTTATAATTAACAATCTAATAAGTCTATTTGGGATAATTTTCACTTTTTAAAAACAACAGCAAAGATTAAGGGGTCATTTGGTTTGAAGAAAAGTTATACTGGGAATAGTTATGTTGGGATAAGTTATGATGTAATTAGTTATGCTGGGATTATTTATTGAGTGTTTGGTTTGTCATATTCAAACAAGGATGCATTATATAATTTCTAAGAATAAATTATTTGTTTACAAAAATATCCTCCACCTTATTTTATTTTTTTCTAATATTTTTCATCCAAATTTTATTTGTTCATTCTTAAAAATAAATTTTTCATCTTATTTTAGCTTAAATATTTTTGTGTGTGTATTCTCATGATTGTATCGTGCGTTTTTTAAAATTAAACTTTCATCTTAAATTTGTTTTAGTAAAAGAGATTTTATTGTTATTGTCAATTTATTTAAGCACATATCACTCTTATATTGTAAAATATTAAAGTTATCTTTATTTTAATTGATATCTAAAATTTAAATTTTCAAGTGATAAAAGATTATTTAATTTAAAATATGTAATTAAGTAGTGGAGTCAATATTTTATAAGAAAAATCAAATTTTAAATAAACATAAGCATTAGATAATAAATTCAATGTATAATATATTCATAAATAAATATTATATTTATAAAGTAATTTTTTAATAAAAAAATATATTATCAAAAAAAATAACGAGTAGTGAAGGAAATGATATTAAAAATTATGAAAATATATATGGATGTGAAAAAGTGATGTATAAAAGAGGGTTTAAGGAGGATATTTTTGTTATTTTATACAGTTTGTCCCAATATAAGTTATCCTAGTATTACTATACCACCCCAAAGTAGGGATAACTTATTCCAGTACTAACAATTAATCCTGAGATAAGTTATCCCACACTTTTATTACCGAATAAGTGATTAAGAGGTACTAAAAAGTTATCTCAGAATTATCTTTCCTTATTCCTTTCACCAAACGGGCCCCTAAGTTATTCTTTCTATCTGCCCTACCTTTGATGGACAGAGTCTATCCTAGCCTTGATAGACAGAGTTACCTTATATTTATTGATGATGGAGGTGACAGATACCATGTGAAATTAATTGAGGTACGCAAAAGCTGACCCGGAATCCAAAATCATCAAAAAGAAATAACAGTAACCAATTTCTGTAAGTGGTGCTTGGTGCTCCCCACCCTTCTTTTGTTCCAAGAATCGTGCACGTCTCTTATAGGCTTATTCATACTATACCTACTAGGGACTACAATAAATCAAGCCTGTGATAATACATAAAATATTAACATCAGGAGAAAAAGCTAAAGCTTACCTTTATGGAGCAATTTTTAAACGCCATCTCACTTGGCTGACAAGATTTATCATTGTCTTTGATCATTTTATATCATTTTGATCTCAAGTTTTCTCCACAATTTGATTTGTATAGTTATGAATAAATGCATGTAAAACGTCATGGCTTCCATTTTAGGATAGACAGCAGTGATCACAAATGTTATGCTCCCACCAGATATAGCAAGGGTATGAAGACCCTACACCCGGCAAATATAGCCGTGAAAGTTCAGTCCAGTAAGCGAAGGGGTTGCTCAGGTGATAAGCACTCTCCACCTCCAGCTATTTGAAGTTAACCTTTTATCACAGATGAAATATTTTTTCTCCTGATATGTTATTCTAATGGATCCTCAATATTCTTTCAGAAATCAAATGCTTATACTAGAAATGACATTCAATTCCAGATTATTTCATTCGGTTTAATAAAAAATTGTTTATACGCAAGTGGTTACAATCTTGACATGAAATAGTGAACACTATATATAGATAATAAAACAGCCTATGTGAAAGAATTATGAGCTCCCCCCCCCAAAAAAAAAGATAAAGCGACTCCACCTGTTATGAAACATTGGAGATTTTGGATATCAATTTGCAATGATTTCAGTTTCTTCTCAATAATTGTCAATTCTTCTGCAGTCACCAAAAGTTCATCCAATCTGTTTTGAGCTCTATCTTGATATGGCTTGCCAATAAGTTTTACAAAGTCCTCCACATTCCTAGTTGTCTCCAAGAGATCCTTCTGCATAGCCTCTTCAATTTCACGTGCAAGGCCATCAGCAGTCCTCTTCACTTTATCTACAACTTGCTGCCTCCGAGATGAGAAGTTGGAGACTGCTAATAAACTAAGAAAAGATGATTTCTTAATTAGGACACAAACCATGATGTACAAATCAAAGAAATGCTGAAGATAGGAAAGAAATTCCTATAGAGAAAAAGATAATTCGTAATATTTATCCGGGCATGCAGAAACTCGAGAGTTAACAATATTACTATCAAAAGGAAATAACTAGTTCACATTAGCAGTGAAGAAGCTAGTAGATACTACCTTTTTTCTTTTTTCTCTTTTCTTCTTTTGAGAAGGAAGATTCTAGTATATACCCTATATTAGGTTGAGGAAATGTTAAATCTCAGCAATTATGCTTTAAAAAGTGATTCCCAATCCAAAAGTCACTCTCTCATACACACAAGACGATAACAATTAAAGACTTTTGATTGGAACAAAAGGAACAGCGTTCTACATATTCAGATCAGGATCTACAGCATGGCATTAAAACTTGCTTAAATTACTGCACTCAGTAAGAACATTGAATTGCCAGGAAACAGGAACCTTTGACCTCTAAAAGCCAGCAGCTAATGTCCAATTACAATTTATTGAAACAAAACTTGAAGCTCTAACTAACTTAGTGGGGCAAATTAATTAAGGGTGGCAAAAAAGTTTCAAAACTAAAAAAAAATGACACAAGTCTTAAATATTGAGTAAAGATGACAATTTTAAGATTAGTATTAATGACATTAATTTTAAAACCCTCGAGTTTTATTATTTACACAAAGATCCCTATATCATATTTACACAAAGATCCCTATACCATCACCAACACTCCTCCGCCACGCCCTTTTTGTTGTCGCCGCCACAGCCACCTCCTCTTCCTCCACTATCACTATCACTACCATTGCCACCTCTTCCAGATTCACCATTATTTCCTCCCTCTACATAACTATCGCCTATTTTTCTTCTTTCTCCTCCACCACCGTCACTATCACCACCGCAACAAATGTCATCTTCTTATTCAGCGTCACCACCAGCACCACCACCTTCCTTTTTATCATAAATATCACTTTTTTTGTAGGCTTCTCCTCCAACCACATCTTTTTTCAGAAATTAAGTATCGAAGTTGATGCAGCAACAGTCGAAGTTGTTGCAACAACTTTGATAGTTGATATAACAATTTTGACAATTGCTATAGCAACTTCGATAATTGTTGTAACACAACAACTAATAGTAGTTGTTGCAACAATTACCATAACTGTTGTAGCAACTATGGTAGCTGCTGAAGCAACTCTCGTAGTTGCTGAATATGCTGAATTATTTCTTCATTCATTTTTAAAAGAAATCAAAAATTTTCTTTTCAAACTTATCAATTTTTTTAAAAAGAAATAGTCCTCGAAGATTAAAAAAGGAAGAAGAATGAAATGAAAAGAGAAAGAAAAAGAAGAAGAGATGATGGAAGAAGAGGAAAATCTAGAGAGAGAAAAAAAATAAGAAGAAGATGGGGAGAAAGAAATTTGGAGAGAGAAAGGAAAAAAAAGATTGAAAGATAAGATAAGGAGAGAAATTTTAAAATTTGAAATTTGGAATTGGAGGACTTTTGAAAAGTTTAAAGATTTTAAAAATTACATTTTACACCCAATTTACTTTAATCACTAATTAAAAAGAATTTGACTTGAGTTGGTTAGTCACCAATTTTAATTTTAAAACTTATTTGTCACCCCACACTTAATTTTCTCAACTTAATGATAGGTAAATCCACCAAATGCACACAATAGGCTCTGATTAGACAACCTAGGATTGTTCCAATGGGGTAGTATCTGTGTGCCCAACAAATCACATCAGCTCTCGAACAACAGAATACACATCAGAGCTACTACTAACATTATGAAGTGATCTATAATGAAAACGCATTGGATGTTATGCAACCTATACAGGCAGCCAACAAAAAGTTCAGTAAATTCTCATAAATGATTAAAAATTTAACACTGAGAGAATTAAAGAATAATAGCAAAATTTAAATATGAAAAGAAGAGGATTACCCGCCAGCAGAACAAAGGCCAAGCGCAAGGAGATCTTCTAATGTGGTTGGAAGAACAGATGTCAGAAGTGACGCTGATAAACCAGCTGCTCCAAGACCACCGAAAGTACCCAAGAACTGAAAAATGAATGAGCTATCCTCAGAAATTTGTTTTACGCTAATCCTATTTTAAATAGCATATGTATCCTTCAAAAATATGGACACCTCTGCTAGTCATATGGCACACCCCACAAATGACTTCACAAAAGACCTAGAAAGCAAAGGATGAACTTTGTGATTGAATTCCTCTCCTAACTATCTCAAATCTTTATAGGACCTGAAAAGAGGTCAAACTCTCTAGAAATGTAAAAAATATTATCTATCATCCAACTGGAAATAGAACGGTGGAATGTGGTTTTATTGGGGATTGAAATAGATAGAAGAGGTTACAATAATAGGATATTATTACCGCCAATCTCTACTTTCCAAAAAAGCATCTGATTTGATCTTCCAGATACACAAGAACCTCCACATTTTTGATATTGTTCATAGCAAATTCTAGTCCAGAACAAAAGATAGGAATAGAACTTGCAAAAAAAAAAAAAATGGAATGAGCGAGGGAAGGCAAAAATGATTCTCCATTTGACACCAAGAAAAAGAGCACAATTGTCCCCCTCCCTTGTCTGTGAGGGAGGTGAGGAAAGCTCTACCTCTCTAACCTATGGAGGCTTCTCAAAGAAAAAAGCTCCAAACTGACCTCTGTCTCAATCTATTACCATGAATGACATATTTCTACCTTTTTACATGATTCCCCGCTCCCAAAAAGGTAAAGATTCCAACTCTTTGAAAGGACAACCAGAGAATGTCTAGCCAAAAGAAGCATCTTGACAGAATGACATTAAAATGATGTCAGTACCCAACAACTCGCAACCTTACCTGATTTTCTAATGAGGTCGTGATGTTATTAAACTATGACGTTAAGCATTGGGAGGTTTTCTATCTTTACTCTTCTGTTTATTTTTATTGGGCGGAGGAGATGGGAAGGTAATGATGCAAAGAAAGGATTGAGTATAAATTCATGCAAGTGATAACTGACTTAAAACATGTAAAAAATAGTAACATAACGGTCCAAACACCATCAGAAGGCAAAACCCAGTTAACTTAATCAGCATTGGCAGAAAGACGCACCACTTCACGAATATATCTCTCGAACAATTTTGAAGCAGCTGCAGCACTGAAATCCTCTATGACTCTTATGCTAACCTCAGATTTTCTCTCCAGCACACCACTTGTGCCTGACTCAATCTGGTCAGATGGATTAACTGATGAAGTCCATCGTTTTTCGAAAGACTGCTTATAAAATTGTACATCCTGGTCCCTTTTTGACTGTAACCATTTAGTGTACTCCCCAAGAAGTTTCTGCGGCCAGAGATAATTTTCACCGAGATAAATTAACTACAACAATTTATTGCAAGTTAAATATACAGAAATCAAACAAAATATCTTTGGATATGAAATTTTGCGTCCATACTAGGAATACTAGATTAAGACTATCATAAGTAGAAGGAAGACCGAAGAAGGGAAAAAAGGAAGACCAAAAGGCTGCCATACCACTGGCTTAGACACAAAACAGGTCATTATAAATACAAGTAAAGAGTGTGAGCCCAATTTGGGAATTGAAACGTACCGAAAATTTCTTGTGAAAAAAAAAAAATTCTCATGCACCTAAAGCATGTGAATACTTCCTTCCAGAAGAAAACATGTGTTATTTGCACAAGAAATGAAGCAATCAAAAGAAAAATCCCATGCCCCACCCATCCATCTGCTAGGTGAGAGAAAACAGACAGAAAACTAATTTACCAGACGAATTAGAAGCAAGATAATATTAAGAGCATTTATTAATATACCCGCATCTGATCCACATTACTCTTATATCCACATTACTCTTATATATAAGTGTGATCAAGCAGGAGGATACCGTTGTCCTCTCTGTTTCTTCACCCACCCGTGCTTCAATCCGTGATTTTACTATATTACTCTTAATTAATATTATAAATTATTTATATATTAAAAAATTAATATTATTTAATTACTCTTATATATAAGTGTGATCAAGCAGACAGGACATCGTTGTCCTCTCTGCTTCAACTTTAATCCGTGATTTTACTATATTACCCCTAATTAATTATTATAAATTATTTATATATTAAAAATTAATATTATTTAATTAAAAAAGTAAATAACTATTTATTGTATTACCCCCAATTAATTATTATAAATTATTTATATATTAAAAAATTAATATTATTTAATTAAAAAAATAAACAACTATTTATGACATCTCTATTTCAGCTGCTTCAACACATAATTTTACTATATCACACCTAATTAATTATTATAAATTATTTACACATTCAAAAATTAATAATATTTAATAAAAAAATAAATAACCATTTGTGATGTGTCTACTTAAGCTGTTTCAATCCGTAATTTTGCTATATTACCCTGTAAGTTAACATACACAATGAACCAAAATATTTAAGAAAATTTATAAAAATCGTATTAAAAGGAAACATATTGATTTCTCAAGTAATAATAGTATGGCGTAAAGTGAATGAAGAAAGTAAAAATAAGACAACTACGATAAAAAGTGTGGAAAAAACAAAAATGAAACTTTTCTTATTTTCTTGACAAGACAAAATAATGAAGATGGAGGTCAAAATCTTCCTACATATTTTAAAATAGCCTACTTGATTTAGTGTTTTTCTTTTTAACTAGAATTATTTTATGAGTAACCACCATCCATAAATTTAATGATTTTGAAGTGACAAAAATTAATTTAAATAATTTTATAAGTAAATAGTAAGTTGGATGATTTTAAAGTAATTAAATGTATCAGAGTTAATTATGTATCTCGACAAATTCAAAATCAAAATTTTCAGTAACTATGCAATAAGCTTCAAACTGTCAAGATTTATGTTATTTGTCAATTGACATACGTGAAAGAAGTGAATGGTAAGCACGTATGTCGACTCTAAGCTTTATTATTACACATAACAAATATTATTTGAAAATAAAATAAATGTATATTAAATTATAATATTTAACAATATAAAATAGGTAAAAAAAATATTAAAAAAAATTGATTGACTTTTTAAATGATAAATTTTATCAATGTCACATAAATTAGAAATTAGAGAGGAGTTATTTATATTATTTAAAAATTACATAGAAATTACTATAAATTACAATAATTAACAATATAAAACATCAAAAAACTATACAAGAAATTTAATTGAGTCAAAATTTTATCTGTATTACATAAAATGATACAAAAAAAAGGCCCATGCGTGCACGGACGTTGTATCTAGCTAATATATAGAAGCGTGAAGGGAAGCAGCTGACGGTCGTCATGCCTTCTTACTTCGTGATTTTAGTATATCCATCCTAATTAATTATTATATAAATATTAAAAAATTAATAATATTTAACAAAAAATATAAAATAGACATTTATGACATGTCTACTTCAGTTGTTTCAACCGTAATTTTATTATTTCATCCCTAATTAATTACTATAAGTCATTTAAATATTAAAAAAAAATATATTTAATAAAAAATATAAAATAAACAAAAAAAATGACAAACAAACTATTGATGTTTTAAATTAACTTCACATTTTATACAAGGCCCGTCTAAATTTCTTTTCACAACTATTTTTTATATTAATTTTGTTATATCACTTTTAATAAGTTAATTATTATATGTCATTTACGTATTAAAAAATTAATAATATTTAATTAAAAAAATAAAATAGGCATTTGTGGCATATATGTTTCAGTTGTTTCAACCGTAATTTTACTATTTCATCCATAATTAATTATTATGAATCATCTAAATATTTTTAAAAAAAATATTTAATTAAAAAAAATAATAAACAAAAACTATGATAAATCAACTATTGATGTTTTAAATTAATTTGATATCTTATATGAGGCCCGCTTAAATTTTTTTCACAACTATTTTTTATAGTAATTTTATTGTATCACTTCTAATAAGTTATTATGAGTCATTTAAGACATTTCTACTTCGCGACTACAATCGTAATATTTGATTGACTCTCGAAATTATATCAGTGTCACTTAAATTGAAATAGAAGAAAAAGTATTATAAATTTCAATAATTAAAAACTTAAATTATTTTTAAAATATAATAGATTACTAATGCTACAAATCTTTGGACAAGGAGAGTATTATAAATTATAATGGCTAACAATTTAAAATAGTAAATTACAATGTCAAAAAACTATTATAAATTACAATAGCTAACAACTTAAATATACAACAACAACAAACCCAGTGTATTCCCACATAGTGAGATCTGGGGAGGGTAAGATGTACGCAGTCCATACCTCTACCTCTAAAGAAGTAGAAAGACTGTTTCCAATAGACCCCCGGTTCGAGATACGAAATACTAAACAAATTCATAGTAAAGCATGGAACAACTTAAAATATCTAAAAAAGTATTTAAAATATAATTAATTATCAAAATTTTATTTGTATCACATAAATTGAGATTAAAAAATAACATATATTGTGGGCTGTATGAAATAGAAGGGGTTGATCGCTTTGCCTTCAAAATCAGAAGGCAAGTTTGCAGTAGAATGGCGGCTGCACGTGAATTTTTTTCACATGCCGGCATACAATCACAACGAATATCATAGGAGTTTATCTTTACCATTAATTGCAGAGAAAAATATATTCATTGAATAAATAGAAAAAAGTTAAGTTTTGGAAATATCCACTTTTCACATGGAAGCAACAGAAGGGAAAATAACAAACTACCATCGCCAATTTCAATCATACTTCCAATTTGCTAATAGCTAAGGAGGATGACTGAGTTAAACTTACTTTGACTTTCAATAGCAAAGGAGAAAAGAGGATAACTGAGTTAAACTCTAATAACAAACAGCAGAGATTGTTGCACTCACTTGTCCTTCAATAACTGCTGGACCGAGTATATCATTTTGGACACTAATGGTGGCTGGCATTTTAGTAGATTTTTCTCCTCTGAACACATATGTAGCGACAAGATCAACATTTGACAGTTGTAAGGTTGATTGTACAAGCCGGACAACACGTGCTTGAGCAGAGTTTATCTGCATGTTAGTGCACAAAGTCTATAAGGACGCATTCCATAAGCTAATTGAAAAACAAGAAAAAACATGAGAATTGCTATTAATCACAACAATATCAATCCATTACCATAGATAGAACCTGCCTCTTCCACAAAATGCTATCAACTTCCAGCTTCTTTGTGCACTCTTCTACACTATCAACAAGATTCTCCACAAACAACAAGTCCTGCTTGGCTTGCTGGCATTCTTGTCTTACAAGTCCTTGACAAGCTGAAAGTAGTTGTTCTGCAATGGCAATTGGAGTTTCAAGCTTCAGCTTCATTCTCTCGACTCCGATACTTGTAGATGAATCCAAAAAACTAGACAAGTACTTCTCAAGCTCATAGAAACTCTTTGTTTTCCAGTAAGAATCATTATTTGAACTCCCACTGTTTTGACTATGGGAACCATCAAAAGTAGAAAGCTTTGATTCAAGAGCAAGCCGTGCAGATACTGGATACAGTGTTATGGATTCTGTATTAAGCAATTTCCGTGTATTTTCTTTGATAAATGCAATGGCCTCCTCCAACTATATCATGAAAAAATAACAATACATGACTTCAATCAAAATGGTCCAACTTTTATATCCACATATAAAAAGAAATTATTTTCTCACTCAGCAATATCACAACAGCAAGTGTATGACCAACCTCGCCCTTATTCTGGTATATGTCAGACTTGTTCAGCACAAAAACGACCTTTTTACTCCACTGCTGAGTGTAACGCAGAAAACTAACCTGGTGTGCACCCGAATAGCAATTGAGATTAACTTTTGGCAATAGAAGAACAAAAGAAAGACATTAGAGATGCTGAAAATCACAAGAGATTGAACTCTTTTTTCTAAATTATAATACTGGCAATATATTAAACTTCTATAAGTAATAATCTCATCAAGGCTACTTCAACACCTAAAAGGCTCAAAACCAACCCCGCACCCTCCTTGAGACTTTTGGGCTGTAACAGCAAAGAGCATCTTTGATCATAGTATTTTTGCGGCCTTACTTTGACCACCCACAGAACTTGAGAATCACCAAAGTTGTATATGATTATTGGCAAGCTTAAGGTTTATAATACAAAGTGGGTTTCGTGAAATTCTTCAAATCTATAATGCCAGAGGTAATGCGTAATGAAGGAAAAAGGTGCCTGTTCAAGTTAAGTCAGTTTGTGATAGTAAAATCGCAGGTAGAGAATATTGAGGCCCTAGCACAGGTGAAGTTGGTGGAGAGTAAGGACGAACAGGGAAAAGTATAAAATGGCTAGGAAGGAGGCAAAGTTAGCAGTTATGGAGGCCAAAAACAGCACCTTTTGAGCGCTTGTATGCAAAATTGGAGGACAAAGGAGGGATAAAAAGTTACACTGGTTAGCCAAGGCAAGAGAGAGGAGGGTCCGTTACCTGGACCAAGTGAAATGAATCAAGGATGAGGACGACAAAGTACTGGTGGAGGAGGCACTCATTAAGATGGAGAGGCAGTCATGCTTCTACAAACTCTTGAACGAAAAGGGGGACAAAGGCATTGTCATGAGGGAGTTGGAGCACTCGAAGAGGGGCCACAACTATGGTTATTGTAGGTATATAAAGGTGGAGAAGGTCAAGGGTGCTATTCGTAGGATGCATAGGGGGTAGAGCAACCGGACCAGACGAGATTACAGTGGAATTTTGGAAGAACATGGATGGGAAAGGAATGGAGTGGCCGACTGAGTTGTTTAATGTCATTATCAAGATGACAAATATGCACGAATCATGGAGATGGAGTAAGATGCTTCTGAAATACAAGAATAAGTGTGATATTCAGAATTGCAACAAATATAGAGGTATCATGCTGCTATGCTGCTAAGCTACTTTATGATGGTTTGAAGAGGGTAGTGGAGAGGAGGGTGAGGAGGGGCATGACTATTTCTGAGAACCAATTCAGATTTATGTCGGAACGCTCAACTATAGAAGTCATTCATCACATAAGGATACCGGTGGAACAATATACAGAGAGGGAAAAGGACTTACACATGGTGTTTATCGACCTAGAAAAAGCTTACGACAAAGTCCCTGGGGAGGTTCTATGGAGGTGCTTGAAGGCTAGAGGTGTACCTATGGGCATACACTAGGCCGATAAAGGACAAGCACGATGGAGCCAAGACTTGGGCAAGGACAGTGGAACGAAACTCCCCATTTTGATGGGATTGCACCAAGAATCAACCCTTAGCCCATTTTTATTTGTCTAGGTGATATGGATGTATTGACGCGTCAAATCCAAGGTCAGGTGAGGTGACATGGTGTACCTTATTTGCAGATGACGTAGTTTTGATTGACGAGACTGGAGACAGAGTTAACACTAAGCTGGAGGGTTGGAGACAGAACTTGGAGCCAAAAGGGTTTAGGTTGAGCAAAACGAAGACAAAATACTTGGAGTTCAAGTTCAATAATATGATGCATGAGGCTATGTGGGAGTGAGGTTTAATGCACATGCCATCCAAAATAAAGGTAGTTTCAAGTATCTTGAATCTATTACCTAGGAAAATGAGGAGATTGACGAGGATGCCACTCACCGTATCGACGTAGGGTAGATGATATTGAGACCTCACATCTGAGGTCTTGTGTGATTAGAAGGTGCCACCAAAACTTAAAGGCAAGTTCTATATAGCGGTGGTTAGACTAGTTGTGTTGTATATGGCGGAATATTTTCCAGTCAAGAATTCTCAGATTCAAAAACTGAAAGTGGTGGAAGGTCGTTGTGATGGATGTGTGGGTATACTAAAAGATATAGAATTAAGAATGAGGATATCCAAGACAAGGTAGGAGTGACTTCGATGGAAGACAAGATGCGAGAAGCGAGGTTGAGATAGTTTGGGAATGTGATGAGGAGATGCACGTATGCCCCAGAGTGAAGGTGTGAGAGGTTGACTATGGATGATTTTAGAAAAAGTAAAGGTAGAACGAAGAAGTATTAGGGAGACACGACATGGCGCAGTTGCATCTTACTGAGGACATGACCTTAAATAGGAACGTGTGGAGGATACGAATCAGGATAAAAGGTAATAGGTAGGAGTGTGTCAATACTAGTCGGTAGGGATGTTTTTTGTCCATACTAGTAGTCATAGTATTACTACGTAGTTTCTTATCCTTCAATTTCCGTTACTAGTTGTTATTGCGCGTGTTATGATTATAGTATTATTTTATTGTAGTATTATTCTGCTACTATCTATTTTTTTAATTATCTATTTTTTCTTGTACTTCCATTACTTCCTCTTTTGGATTATTTTTGTTAAGGCGAGGGTCTATCGGAACAACCCCTTTGCTTCTGAGATAGAGGCGAGGTCTGCATACACTCTTCTCTTCCCAGACCCCACTTTGTGGACTACATCGGGTATGTTGTTGTTGTATTAGTAATACCTGTGTTATTATTCCATTCCATCTTTTATCCAGTATAAAATAATACATGGTTTGTTCTATAACTTGTACAAGCTATTAGCATGCAGAAATTAAGAACACAAACCAAGCATTGGATTGTATAGTACAATATTGTATATAAGGATTATTCCATCTAGTACACCAAACCAAACGACCCTTTATTTCTTTTTGGAGTACAACAAGGTTCCTATATGTGTATAAGAGGGTGTCTTGCATAGAAAACCATTTCTTTTATTTGGTTTTCTACTTTTTGGTATACTTTTGTATACAAGCCCTTGTTTCTTGCCCTTCTCTAATACTCCCTCCGTCCCAAATTATGTGTCGCCATTTGACCGGACACGATATTTAAGAAATAAGTATAGACTTTGTTAAAGTTACAAAATTACCCTTCTTAAAGAAAGGAGTAATAGTATTTAGAATCAAGTGGGACCATTTTTAATTGAAAAAATAAATAAAAAAAGGTGTAATAGTATTTAAAATCAAGTGTGACCACTAAGGATAAAATTGTAATTGTGTCTTTAAAAACTTACCAAATAAGGAAAGGCGACATTCTTCCTGGGACGGACCAAAAAGGAAATGATGACACATAATTTAGAATGGAGGGAGTATAATTTTATGTCAAAACAGAAGTGAGGGTTAAAGCGCATGAAAGACTTTCTATTGGACTAAAGAGAGGAGAGATTACACTACCATTATTTTCTAACGCACACAAATTTAGTCACAAGTCACACAAAGCTTCCAAATGATCCCTCAAAGAACTAGCCCAACTACCGAGAAATCATTTTGCTTCAGTAATAGGAACAACACTTTTCTGCTTTATGGTTTCCCTAATACTAAGGTCTGGTCAATGATAACTGAAGCATAGAGTTTCCAGAGAATGCACGTAAATACATGACTGTGATAAAGAATCCTAGGCAAGTCTTCTTGCTAAAACAATTTATGGACCAACATAAAGGCCTGCAACTAAGGATCCTAATAGTCAGTATTCACTATAAATTACAGTGAATAGCAAAAGCTAAAAGCAAAGAAGCATGAAGAATATCATATTGTCTTTTACTGTCATTATATAAAGCAGGTGCCAAGAATTAATTTGACAGGGCACCAGGGATCGACTCTTAGCCTGTTTCTTTTCGCCTTAGTGATGGATGTTTTGATGCGACATATTCAAGGAGAGGTGCCGTGGTGTACACTATTTGCGGATGATGTAGTTTTGAGTGATGAGACTCGAGGGGGTGTTAAAGATAAATTGAAGGTTTAGAGACAAACCTTGGAGTCAAAAGGGTCAGGTTGAGTAGGACCAAGACGGAGTACTTGGAATGTAAGTTCAGCGACGTGACATAGAAGGACGAGGTGGTAGTGAAGTTGGATTCGCAGGTTGTTTGTAAGAGGGATAGTTTTAAGTATCTTGGGTTTATGATTTAGGGTAATGGAGAGATTGATGAGGATGTCACACATCGTATTGGGGCGGGGTGGATGAAATGGAGGCTAGCCTTAGGAGTTCTGTGTGATAAGAAGGTGCCTCTCAAGCTTAAAGGCAAATTCTATAGAGTGACGATCCGTCCGATCATATTGTATGGAGCAGAGTATTGGCCAGTTAAGAGTTAAGAACTCTCACATCCAAAAGTTGAAAGTGGCGGAAATGAGAATGTTGCGCTGGATGTATGGATTAACTAGGGTAGACAGGGTTAGGAATGAGATTATTCGAGCGAAGGTGGGAGTAGCCTCGGTGGAGGACAAGATGCGGGAAGTGAGATTGAGATAGTTTGGGCATGTGATGAGGAGGGGCACGGATGCCCCGATTCAGAGGTGCGAGAGGTTAGCTTTGGATGGATTCAGGCGGGGCAGAGGTAGGCCGAAGAAATACTGGAGGGAGGTAATTAGACAGGACATGAAACAGTTACAGCTTACTGAGGACATGACCCTAGATAGAAAAGTCTGGAGAACTCGAATTAGGTTAGTAGGATAGGGTGTGTTAGGTGGGTTGGGGAGGTGGGGGCTTGCAGTGTGTTAGTGTATCGTAATACCCAGTGGCGGAGCCAGGATATTCATTAAGGGGGTTCATAAGTGAACAAATGAATTAACCGAAGGGGGTTCAACATCTAATATATATATATAAAATATAATTTTAATTATGTATATATAGCATAATTTTTCGCGAAGGGGGTGGGTAGATCCGCCACTGGTAATACCCTGTAGGTGCCTTTCTCTGTTATTTCATCTTGTTTCATGTTTTATTACGAACTTATTTACTGTCTCTGTGTCTTGAGCTGGGGGTCTATCGGAAACAGCCTCTCTACTTCTTCGAAAATAGTGGTATGGACTGCTTACACTTTACCCTCCCCAAACCCCACTAGGTGGGAATTTACTGGGTATGTTGTTGTTGAAAACCGGGGTGTCTGGGCTAGCTTTCACACACCTCGACTAAATCTACGGGATACCTGCCACCTCCTACCAGCAACAGATATCGAATAACTCTGCAATGGGAAGAATCACCTAGTGTTGTTTGTCTCTGCTGAGGTTTGAACCTAAGACCTCAAGTTCTCAACTCACTCCATTGACCACTAGGCCACACCCTTGGGTGCAGTGCCAAGAATTAAACTGCAAAAGAGGTTTTCAAAATCCGTAAGAATACTACAACATCGAATCACATCTCAACTGTAGACTGAGATAACAAATATGAGATTTCTTGGAGATATCCAGAAGACCAGTCCTTAGTTTCCTTAAGCACCATGGCTCTTCCAATAAACGAGCAATTGTTTACCAAATCTAATACCTAAAATCAATCTAGCTACAATACTTGAGCATGAAAAGGCTCCTTAAAGGTGGCTGTCCAGTGCTACCACCAAAAAAATACACTTTAATCACCCCTTCCAAATTGGAGGTGCTCTTTTCACCATCCTATAACTATGAAATGTAAACCTAGTGTTGCCAGAATCGACTGAAACAAAGAAGTTGTCTTGTTGAGCCATAGTGAACCAAAAGCAACATGCTGTAGAAACTTTCTTTTCCTTTTGATAAGTTACATCAACACATAACCCTAGGTAATACTCCCTCTGTCCCATTTTATGTGATATTTCACCGGGCATGGAGTTTAATAATGGAAAAGAGATTTTTGAAACTTGTGGCCTAAAACAAACTATAGATATTTTGATGGCTATATATAAGATAAAATTAATACAGGAAAATATCATTCTTGGGACAGAGGGGGTAGTGAAATGGTAAAATTTTACTTGTATGTATTGATCATTTGAGATGAATGATCAAAATTGTAACACTCTTATCATGAAAAATTGAAAGCAGATCCAATCCTATTAATCTTCAGAGCAAGCCAATGACATAAAAGGTCCCAGAGTCTGTAACCTAACAAGTGACAAAACCATACCTCACTTTCAGTTAATGGCCGATCAGCAGACATGACAAACAGAAGCAGATCTGCACGAGGCACAAATTCCTCCGTTAGCCTTTGTTGCCTTTGAAGGATCACGTTGGTTCCCGGAGTATCAACAATAATCATCTACAAGAATAAACAATAAAAAATTGGAGAGCCAGGCATGGAAATAAAAATTGGAGAGCCAGGCATGGAAATTAAGAACTCAAATCAAGCTGTAAGGAAGCTAATATCATAGAGGGGCAACCAAATATTACACTAGCCAATTCAAAAGCAGAAAATTTAACTTCCTATCAAAGAAAGCTCTACTGAATTGTAACATCTGAAACGTTTCCTTCAGACGACAGATTATAACCACCTTCGTCAGTTTTATAGATCATATACATTTAGAATATGAAACTATACAGGCATGTGGAGAGTTTCTCCAATCCATTTCAAGTCCAAATCTAAAGTTTAAGCTAGAACACAACAAACCCAAATCAGTTGCAAAATACAGTGTACAAATACACAGAGTTTAGGAAGCATCATTTACCATCTTGCATAAAAATAAAATCCAGCAAAATATGTGCTGAACTGTGCAATAACTCTTGAAAATGGAAACTAGTAAAAACTGGTGTGAAAAGCATATGTGCAATAAATTATGAAACTTAAACAAGCATTTGCATATCACAACGTCATTAATGGTTAACAAAGGTTAACAACCGCATATCAAACCTACAAAATGATGTATAACTTTAAAATGTGTCTCAAACCAGGCAGTTGCACATAGCAAATAAGTTAGAAACACAAAATGGTAAGTCAAATGAAGTGCCCCGCAGTATGTAGAAGTAGCATCGACGTATTTATTGCACATACAATTATCCCACGTGAACTAGATTTCTAACTAGATTCATTGATGAAATGTAAAATTGGAAGTCATAGTAACTTTCAGACTAGACAACTCACTTCTTGAAGAACTGAAGCCGGCAAGTAGCAAACATATTGACCATCTGGATGCCTTTCACAACGCTGCGATTGATCAACATCCGAATAGCGCAAAAAGGTGATCTCATTGGTTGTAGGAACAACCCCATCTTTCAAGTACTTTTTTCCAAGAAGAGCGTTGATGAAAGTAGATTTTCCAGAATTGAATTCTCCCTAGTTTATCAAGAAATTTTATTCAGCAAGGGACACGAAGAGGATGAAGAAGTCTTAACAATAATGGTTGTGCTCAATGTGGTATTATACGCGGTCTTGAAAACACAGTAATGTGGAGGAAGAGAGAGAGACACACAGACAGAGACCAAGACAAAATGTCACAAATGCCAGAACTCAAAAAAATAGCTGGCCTTCTAACTAACAATAAATATGCATAAACAGCATTTTCAGGTCTATAAGGTTTTAGTTTTATGCATTGCTTAAAATTTAGATTGGACCAGAGAAGGAAATACTCATTTGAAATTCAGAGCTAATACCCATGCAAATCCCTGGAACCAGAATTTGCTGAAGTTCAGCGCTCAATTACCACTATAACTAGTAAAAATGGTTCATCAAGTTGAGAAACAGCATCTTTGAGAAGTGAGATCTCCTCCATCTGCCATTCAAGTAGTAGTCCAGGTTAGTCCAAACAAGCAAACCGCTGACAGATGAATTATTATCTGTGCCACAATGCAGCTAAATTTTGACAAAACAAGATCACCATTGGAGCAGCTTTCTCAATAACATTTATGGTCTCGTGCAAAACCAGTCTCTCTTTTTCCAGCAACTGTTTTTCTTTATCGCGTAAGTCTATAAATCCAGCCACCCCCTTCCTACCAGGAAAGCCATTCCCGAAGTCTGAAACTTCAACCTGACTGTTACTTTGAGATTTTCCCTCTGTTTTCTTCTTCAAAGCATATGCACTATAAAACAGTTTGCCAAAATCATCATCACTCACAGACCTCGAATCTTCCATCGAAATAACTATTCCACTAGCCCCTGATTCAAGTAAATTGGATGCTTCATTGAACAACTTTCGATCCCCAAGTGAACCAATCGTGACAAAAACAGGAATTTTCACATTTGCAAATACAGAGCTCACCAGCTCCTCAAGTTTGTTATTGCCACTGACTTCATATATAAGAAAATCAGCTCCTTCAGAGTTCGAGGCATCCACTGCAGCGGTAGGTGTTTGTACAATTCTTGCTACCAAAGGAAGAACTACTAGCTCTTCAGATTTTGAATCCATCATTGTGTTTCTGGCCACGATAGCAGGAAGATCTGTTAGAAAGGAGAATATGTTATCCACAAGCCATGATTTGTGAAGGCAGCTACTTAATTTAGACAGCAGATCATGCATCTAGAAGATCAATTACAGATCTTTTTAACATTTGCATTACAGAGAAGCCAAATGAATGAACCTAAAACTGAGCGCTAGTGATGACTAACTCCAATTTGGTTAGGAGTTCTCACCATTGCTCACGAAATTTGAACCATTTTTCAGAAATATTTAGTTTCAGGTTGAACCACTGTAGATACTAATAATCAACATTTCTTTCATTGGGTATGTAATAATTATTGTGTTACAAGTAAATAATTTGTCATTACTCGGGTTGAATCTGTAGGTACCAGCTTCATTCGACGTCCCATCATGATAATTCTACTGCAACTCATACTAGTATCATTTTTCTTTTTGCAAGTAAAATTTTACTAGTATTAGTAACTAGAAAAATATAAGAAAATTACCAGCAACCAGTATAAATAATATTTAAACAATCACTTTAGAATATAAGATAAATGGATGTCCTCACAACATTATGTAGCAAAAGATTCTACCATAAAAGCCTTTAGGTATCAATCAATCCCAAACTAGTAGGATTTGGCTACAACAGAGATAAATTAAGGCCATCATCTCTAAGTATAGTCTGGTAGTCAGGGTAGAATTTATAGGCAAAAGTTGGGGCATTTGAACCCATGGTCTATTCGTAAACTAAGTATTTTATGTATATATTTTCTAAAATTTATATAATATTATCTAGGCTCAGCGGTAAGCTTGCTTACCGTGGTGTGCCAGGGTCGGGGGTTCGAAACGTCCCTCCAGCGAAGCTGGGGTGATGGCGCGTAGGTCAGGCCCGGAGTGGTCCCCCCCTCCCCGACACCTACGGAGTAGGTATGAACCGGGTCGTCCCCTATCTAGCGGCACCATGCTACAAGAAGGCTAAATGGTGCACTTAACTGAAGGTTGAGTTATTTACCAAGAAGACAAGGGACCAATTCCCACTAAATACATTTCTTTTCCTCTTTTAGTAGTGGTGCACCCATATTCTAGAAATCCTAGATTTGCCATTGCTGGTAGTTCCTTCTTAATAAAGTATGGTTTTCATTTCCACAATATTTATCTCGAATTATAATGAGAGAACATCATAGCACAAGCTCATGGTGTAAGGTTAAGTACACAACACAAAACGGTAAGTACAGTGTCACCGACCTTGATCCGAGAGTAAAACACCGCTGGCACTAACCGCGGCAGCGACATCGACACGTTCATCGATCAACAAATAAGCTCTGCCTTTAATTACAGACTTCAACAAACACGCAGCCTCGTACAACTTCCCTCCGCTAGCTCCACTGCCACTGAGCACCACAATATCAACCCGACCCGAAATCGCCTGGTCAATCTCATCAACAACTTTTTCATCTCTCAATACATCTTCGCAGCTCAGCTTTAGCACTAAACTCGGCACTTTTATCTCCGGCCGCTTAAATCCACCAGGAAAAAGCGTTCTAGGAGTTTGCTCAGGTCGGTTTAGATTGTTTATTACAAGCTTAACATTATCCAAAGAGGAGTACACGGCGCTATTCGAGCAGTGTCGGCGGCGACTACGGAGGTGGAAACACCGAGGGCGGCGGGGCGTAGGGTGGGTAATGAGAGGGCACGTTGGAGAGCGGACGGTAGAGTAGAGATTTTGTAGAGATATCATAGATAATAATGAATGTAGCGTGCACGAAGGCCGCGGAGGACTGGCGGAGGCGATGGAGGTGATGGCGGAACGCGGCAGTGGAGGAGAAAGAGGGATGATGCGAGAAGCCTTATCTTATCTCTACTTGTACTGGATGAATCAATGGAGGAGTTTCAAGTAAAGCGCGAATTCTAAAACTTTCTTCTTTGCTTAAAAAATAAAACAATTTCCTTCCCTTCTTTTTCTTTGTTTTTCTTTTATTTATGACAAAGTAAATTGCATCATTTTGAAAGTAAAAATTTGCTAAGATATTTTATGCCTAATTTTTAGAAAATAAGACACGATAATATTTCTCAACCTACTAAATTTAGCTATTTGCATCTTTTTTTCACGTACTCCTTATCAATTTTGAATGTATTCTAACAATTAGTAATTTTATAGTTTAAGCCTTCTTGTGTATTCTATGCTTTAGATATTATTCGAAAAAGGACCCAAAATATTCTTGACTATAGAAAAAGGTTTAAAATACCCTACATCTGACTATCCTTGAAACTAACAACCCCTCTTTATTAATTTATTTTATAAAAATTACTTATTACGTGTCATTTTTTATTTGGTGAAATAAAATCCTACTCCACCATAGTGATGACATGGTAAATAAAATTACATGTCAACAACTATTTATTAGTATTATAAAAAATTAAAATATTTGATTGGTCCTCAAACTTGCCCTCCCCCTACCTTCTCTGTCTCTTCTCAAATCTCATTTTCTTGACCCTAATTTTCTTCAAATTGATCGCTACTTCAAGTAGCTCTATGTTGCTCGTAAATGTGTGTTTTCATCAATATATTAACAAAAAATTTACTAGGTCTATGTATCTGTTCAATCCAGAAAAGATTTGATTTTTGTAACTAGTTATTCAGATAAAAATGTAGGTTAGCATAGCTATTCTTAGGTATGAATAATTCAAAGTTAACCAAAAAATACAAACTTCTTGATCAAATTTGTGTTACTATTCAATATATATAATCATGTGCAAGTTTTAATTGACAAAAGTTAAGCTAGTAAAAAAAAATCAGAGTATCAATATTTTATAGGTGGTTGGCTATTCGATACTTGCTCTCAATTGATAAATCAAATCAACAATATATATTTGTCAGAAGCTAGCGTTCTTACCATTAATTCCGACAAATTCTCTAGTTATCTCGATTTATTCTGGAGATATATTTTCAACAACCAACAAACATTTTAATTTTCTATAACACTAATAAATATTTACTGATATGTAATTTTGTTTGCCATGTCATCAATGGTGACGTGAGGTTTTATTTCACCCAATTAGAAAGTGGCACATGATAAATAATTTTTATAGAAAAATAAATAAAGAGCGGTTGTTAGTTTCAAGGGTATAAGTAAGCCAAAAAGGAGGATGGAGGTTTTTTTTTGACCTAATAGGTAGATGAAGGGTATTTTTAAACCTTTTCCTATAGTTCAAGGATATTAGTCTGTAATAATTCCTATTGGTAAACTCGTACAGAGCATCCCAATTGGATTGATTGGGATGCTACTATCACAATTTTCTTGATCTACCCAACCGACCTGATATTTGTTCATGTTTAGAATTATTTGCTTAGTTATTAGTTGAATTATCATATACTTTATATCGATCTGGCCTTGAATCAAAAAGCTGGTAAAAATAGTTCATTGGCTCGTTTTCGAATAGTTTTCTCTAGGCTAAGAAATTCGATGATTTATTTTAGGTAATATCTCAAAATTCTAGTATTCAGCAGTTTTCTTTTTTAATTTTCAACGACTTAATTAACGATAATTAATGCATTATCTTCATGCGGAGTATTAGAAGTTCTGGAAGAGCACAAGCAGGGCATATATAAAGTGGTTGATTGAATTGCTTAATCTCATTTTTAGGATGTCAAGATGCCAAAATCTTGGAGATGAAGTATGATGATTCTGTTGTACAAGAACAAGGGTGACATTCAAAATTGCAACAACTATGTGGGTATTAAGTTGTTAAGCCACACTATAAAGGTTTGGAAGAGGATGATGGAGTTAGGATTGAGGAGGATCGCGACTACTTTGGAAAATCAATTAGGATTCATTCCAAGACGATCGACTACAAAAATCATTCATCTAATAAATAGACTGGTGGAGTAGTATAGGGAGAGAAGGAAAGACTTACACATGGTGTTTATCAACCTAGAGAAGGCTTATGACATAGTCCTTAGTGAAGTTTTATGGAAGTGCTTAGAGGTTAGAGGCTTACTGATGGCGTACACTATGTCAATTAAGTACATATATGATGAAGCCAAGACTCAAGTATGAATTGCAGGACGAGACTCAGAGCACTTTCCAGTATTGATTGGGTTTCATTAGGAATTGACTCTTATCCCTTTTTTACTTTACTTGATAATAGATGTGTTGACGTGGAAAAATCAAGCTGAGGTTACATGGTGTATGTTATTTGGGAATGTGGATTTTTTATTGAGAAACTCGTGAAAGTGTTAATGATAAGTTGAAAGTTTGGAGATAGATCTAAGAGTCTAAAAGGTTTAGGTTTAGTAGGACCAAGACTGAATATTTAGAGTGCAAGTTCAATGAGGTGTTTGATACTTGGGCCATCGGGTATATTATTTAGGAAAATGGAGATATTGATAAGGATGTCACTCATTGTATTGATGCAGGGTGGATGAAATGAAAGCTTGCTTCTGGATTTTTATGAGATAAGATAATTCCCCCTAAACTTAAGGGAAAATTTTACAAAGTGGTGGTTAGGCCAGCTATATTTTATGGATTGTAATGTAAGCCAATCAAGAATTCTCATATCCAGATAATGAAGGTGGCAGAGATGAGAATGTTGCAATAGATATATGGGTTGATTAGGAGAGATAGAATTAGAAATGACAATATTCGAGATGGTTCTAGCATGTAATAAGGATATGAAAAATGTCCCAGTACAGAGCTGTGAGAAGTTGGTCATAGATGGATTCAAGAGACACCGCCATAAATTCACTTTTTTCCAACTATGAATTCCAACTATAAAAAATCATTCGCTAATTTCTAGCTACTACACTCGAAAAATATAATTTGAATTTTTGTTCTTTCTAAATACTTCTTCTACAACAACAATTGTAGAACTTGGCGGCAAATTTTTGAAATTATATATTCTAACTGTAATATTCAGGAAAGTAATATGAAAATAGTCAATATGATTTTGACCAAATATTCCAACCATTTTCATTGAAATATTTTAATAATTAATTAAATATATTATTAAATATATATTAAAATATACCATCTTTGTAGTTAAAAATATTAAATAATTAATTAAATATAACTAGGACATTTCATTTATGTTTTCACAATACACATCCTCATCTCTCTTTCTCACACTTTGAACTAGGGTAAAGCTCTTTCTCAACCTTTGTCTATTAAACTAAATAAACCCTTGTGTGACTAATTTTCAACCTTTATATATAACTGATTCTCTTATCCAACTTCATTTTAGTTAATTTTTGTTCATAATCTCCAGGTAAAACTCTCGGTGATGAGGATGTCGGTGACTTGGTGAGCTCTCGGTGGTGAAGTCAATGGTAAAATCTACAAGTATTGTTATTTATTTCACAGAAATAGGTTCGTTTCTCTGAAAATCAGTAGCAAAAAGGTCTATGATAGTAGCTCGCTTCTTCTTCATTTTTTTTTGGTGATTTGTATTATTGTTTAACTGATTTTGTGTAAAATATTATGGTTTTTTTTCTGCTTCTTTATATACTTGGAGTTCAATTTTAATTCATTTTGTGTTATATATAACGGGGTTTGCTTAAAACAACTGAATTTGATCTAGGGTTGTCTTATTAGCCACTTCTATTTGATAATCATAGAGTATGCTGAAGTAGGATAGTTGAAAAAGCTCAATTCCCACCATTGCTGCATATTTTAAGTGATGATTCTTAAGCTAATGTCAACTATCTTGAGATTTAGGTGTTGGTTTAGTCTTTTTTGGCTAAAAAGAGTGGTTAATCTGCTCTGATTAAAAGAATAAATTATAGGAAAAGGAGATGGTGGCAAAAAGGGATAGGATGAAGGAGAAAAGCTTATGTTAGCTAACATGGACTTGGATTTTATATTACCTCTACAATTATATGTTGCTTATACTTTGATTTTAGGAATCACAAGCTTGCACCAGATAATCTTTTTTTATTCTTACCTTCCTTTGTGCTCCTTTATTTTTCTTTTCATTTTTGTCTTTTCAGTCTTTCAAGCTATAAGTGTTACATCAACGTCGTAACTCAATGATGTCAGACTTCAAACTTGTTTCTACTTGCTATTTACATTATATCTTAGTCCATCTCTTTGTTTTCAGGTTGTATATATGCCCATATATAATTTAGGCATTTATAAGCAAGCCAATCTAAAACTGTATGTCAATTTGTTGGTTACTATACCCATATTTTGTGGTTGTATACTGGTTTATCATTCACCATGAACATTGTTTTTATCTCGACCTAAGGTAGCTTTTGAGCAAGTCAGGTGTATTATTATTGAATGTGTCACTACTTGTGATTCTAAAAATTAATTTCATTTTACCTGTCGTGAGTGATATACACACTAACCCTCCAGTAGAAAAACCAACTAACTGAATAAACAGTTCAACACTTAGTCAAAAATAGGAACCTAAACCATTATTCATAACGAAAAACCAATAATCCATGGTTTTAAACAAAATATAGAATAACCATAATACGGAATAAACCATTTCCTAGAACCTAAAAGTCATTGCACCAAAACTCTAATAATTGCCAACATAGGGTAAATCCCCAAAACAATTGAAAATGTTTAATCTGATGTAATGGACCATAAACTAAAAGAAGAACTCTTGGCATCCTGGAAGATGTAGCTCACCCTTGAGTTCTATAATGGTTTGAATCATAACTAAGGTCTCAAAATAGTCACTGAAATATGCTCTGCACTCAATAAAAAGAAAAACATTTGTAGTATTAGTACACTAGAAATAACAGTGTACTGTTAGAGTCATTTGACCGACCCAAAATGAGAAATATGGACACGCAACCATAACTTAGTAAAACAAGTCAATCCATGAACACCTACCATCTAATCTTACTTCAAGTTTATAATAATTAACCTCGTTTAATATCCTTTTAAGAGATAATTCTATATGGTCAAACATGAGTAACAATCCAAGTCCACTAAAAAGACTCCAAGTCGACAATTATGACTCAATTAACTACACAAATCATGTACCAAATTGCACAAGTAAATAGATACATAGAATTATACCATAACTTACAGTTAACACGGACCACATAAGGATCCATAAGACAACAAGAAGGCAATTAATATGCAATCCGATTTACATAAACACCACCTTTAGCAAATAACATATAATACTGGTCCGCTTAAGGAACTAATACAAAAAATAAATACATTACTCCCGATTCACTCAAGAAACCATCAGACTTAACTATACGTTGTACATACATGCTAAAGTTCTTATGTTTGCCCACTAGTTATGACCTGCAGGGGGAAAACTCTTTCTATGTACCAAATCATAGATACCTAGTGTCTGTCAACCTTATAACAACTAATCCCGTAAAGAATCTAAATTGGTACATCCCACAATAATGACAGATATCTCAACAATCACTACCACAATGATGACAGAGGCAAACTTATAATAACCAACAAGTTTTTCATATAAGTTTATTGTATGTGATTAATATTTAGAATATCAAATAGTCATTTTCTTTCCTGAACTATGCATTGTACAAGCAATACGAAGGAATGATTATCATGCACACATAAAACAAGTTGGGTTCATGTAACACCCCGTATTCAAGTATGTGTATTGGCGTATTCAAGTACGTGTATTGGTCTTATTTATATGAAATTATTTTTTTTATTTTTTTTATACCAGAATTTTCCCGTCGATGGTTCCATGCGAAGGTTATTGAATAAGCTTTCCAACGATATAAATATTTCCAAAAACGGATAGGTTTCAGATATAATCGAGCACGTTCGAAACTATAAAACGGTGGTCGGGATATTTGGGAATAGTAAATGTGCAGGAAAATTTCCTGCACACAAACTACTGAGGCCAGCCGAATTTTTGAGTCAACTTTGAACGATTATAACTTACTTAATATGATGAACTGGGAGAGATGCAACCTATGAAAATAAATATCTTTGAGTCTTCTTTCCAATGCAATTGGTTTCATCCAAATCCAACATCTGAGTAAGGAGTTATACTCGTTTTACTTCAACCTATCAAAACAGATTTTTAGGGTCAACTGCAAACAACTATAACTCCTTGTACAGGACGAACTGAGTGGCCTACTTTATATGAAATTAAAGCCCTTTGAATTATTCTTCCAACGATACCAATTTCACCCAAATCCGATATCGGAGCAAAGAGTTATGGTCGGTCTACTTTAGCTTATCAAAACAGTCCACCAAAGGACAGATTTGACATTATTTAAATTTTAAAGGCATTTTAGTCATTTCCTATTATATTATGGACGGGAATATGTGTATATATACATGTATATGAGTTCAAAAACTCATTTTCATCATCAATCATTGAGGAAGAACAAACCCTAGCCAAATTTGACCTTTAAATTACTTTTGATTTAACCGTAGAAATTTCAAAGTAATCCGATAGCTGCGTTTGTCATCTCAAGTGATTTGAACGACACCTATTATTTGTGCAAACAGGATTGCATAATAAAGAGGTGAATTCTAAGGTATGAATATTGTTTGCCTTTGTTCTTTTCCATATGTATATGTGTGATAGAGGATTATATATATTGGTTGTTATTGAAAGGTGATGGAAATAGGGTTATGGACTATTTTACATGGTTTGGTTGTATTGAATTGTGGAAAGTGAATATGGTAATTGAGTTATGAAAGGTGGATATGGTAATTGAGTTATGGAAGGTGATATGGTGATATACTATTGAATTGATGACTATTTATGTCTATGGCTCAATTTGTTTTAATGGATTGGTTGGAAGGATAAATGAATCCAAAATTGATATTGGAGGATGTTGTATGAATATCCATGACATGTGAATGTAATTGGAGTATAAGAGGGTTAAAGTGACACCCTTTATAGTGTAATTAAGGCTTACTACTTAACCACTAGTTTGGTGAATTCAAATAATTGAATTGTGACGTTTGGTTGATAATACTAGATTGTTATATATGTTCATTGTAGATAAGTAATCCGAAAAGACGGGAAGTCCATTTGGGACTAGTATTGAAGGTTGACAGTCAAGTATGTAAAGCATACTCTATACCATATCTTTGGCATGAAAGTGAACAATTGTTTTATTAAGGTTGACAGTCAAGTATGTAAAGCATACTCTATACCATATCTTTGGCATGAAAGTGAACAATTGTTTTATTAAGAAAGTTTCCAAAGTTATTCAATAACATGTGATCCATAATGGTTTTGTATGATGTCCTACGTTACCAATGAAATTGTTTCCACCCTACAAGATGTCAAGACATTCCAATATTTACTTATCTCCCAAATCTTACATGTTTATTGCACTAATGAATGTCAGAAGGTATCTGGTTACTCAAACAAGATCCATGTGCTATTAATGACTCCAAAGCGTTTCATTGACATACCAATAAATTCCAACTTCATTGTTATGTCATTGATGACTCCAAAACACTTCATTAATGTGCCAATGAGTTCTTACTTTATTGTTATTGCATTGATGGTCTATTTATATGTCTCTTATTGATGTATCATTGTTTCAAAGTATCAAAAATGCGGTGACGACCGAAATAACAATCTCAAAGATTAATTGAGCTAAGTGATGGAAGTTCTCTCTTATCGGGTGGTATCCCAGGGGCATAAGCCTATCATGGGTCGATCCCTATTTATGTGTTTATGAGTGGTATCCCAGGGGCATAAGCCTATCATGGGTCGATCCCAGTTGATATATACTGGAGGCAGCTTAATGGTCACAGTACAGTATAGTAATGATTACAAAGATGATAAAAACGAAGGTAAAGTGATTGAATAAATACAATGTACAAGTTGTCATAAGTTTTAGTAAGTGTGGTCCACTCCTATTACGATTTATTCACTTGTTTCTGATTTCTATTGAGCTCCTATATCATATGTGATTATCCATAGCTTTACATACTCAGTAGATATTTCGTACTGACGTCCCCCACGGGGAACCTGCATTTCATGCTGCAGGCACAGGTACCTCAGCTCATGCACCGTACAAGTAGGAGCCAGGATATCCAGCTGTTTTTGGTGAGCTCCAGTTTGCTTCGGGGCTTTCCGTGTCATATCCAGTCACTTTTGGTATTGTATAGAAGTTAGTTATATGGCGGGGTATGTCCCGACCTTAGTTAAACTCTGTGTATTATCTAGAGGCTTTGTAGACCTAATGTACAGTCAATGTGGTGTTTTGTTAATAGACGTGATGGCTCCAACTGCCAAGTATTGTATATACATATATATGTGTGCTTGAGCTTATACAGGTGATTATTTCTTTTTATATGCGACATGATGTTGTCCGAATTTCGGGTTGTCATAGAGGTATGCATGGGAAGTATAAAGTTATGAGCTGGTTCTCTCAGGCCTCCTCGGTTACGGGTGCCAGTCCGCTCCAATAGGGTTTGAGGTGTGAAAATAGTGGTAACAGAGAAGTTCGTCCTAGTGAGTCTACAAAGCCGTGTCTACGTAGAGTCTTGTTTATCGGTGTGTCGTGCACCGCATCTATAAATAGGAGGCTATGGACATTTAGGAATTGTTTCTTTTCTTCATGTCTTAGATCGTGCGATAGAGCCTATATTGTATATGAAGTCATAGTTGACCACTGAATCCGTTTGTTTCTCTTATTATAGTAATGATGCCGGTTACTAGAAGGAAGAATACCGGTAAACAAATAGATGTGGCTGCCAGAGAGGGGATTAGTAAGTCACCCACTATACTAGCTAATCAAAGTGAGGCTCCAGCCGAGCATGCATCAGAAACTTCTTCCACTCCGGAAGAAATAAAGGGGAGGAGAACTGTATCCCCAGAGCCACTTATTAATGCTGCTGATCAAGATCTTAGAAATGCAGTGCAACTTTGGACTCGTATAGTTGCTGGGCAAGCTCAAGGGCAAGCTATTCCTACCACGGGTCCTAGTGGTACAGATAGGGCGGCTAGCCTTCGAACACAGGATTTTCTTAAGATGGATCCTCCCACTTTTACCGGATCAGATCTTAACGAGGACCCACAGGACTTTATTGATCAAATTCAAAGGGCCTTAGATGTTATGCATGTAACGGGTAGAGAGACAGTGGAGTTAGCGGCGTATAGATTCAAATAGGAAAAAATTATTTTTTATTGTTGAAAACTCTGTTTTGATCTTTCAAAAACTTTTTGAGATTCTGAGTAAGGGTTTTGATTAGTCGAGAGGAAGGTGTTAGGCACCCCTTAGAGCCTATCTGAAGATAGTCCTTACACTTAGTTTAGGAAAATACCTAGAAAAAATTTTATTTTGTTATTTACTAAAATGGTGATAAAAAATCCTTCATTATATATTTTCTCATTATTATTTAAAGGGAAATTTAAGGTATAGTGAACATGATGCTACCATGCAAAAGGAAGTAATATAATTATTACAAAATATACTTGTATTGTAGATGTAACAAGGATGGTATTATAATTTACACATATATAAAAAGGCATATGTCTTATAATTCTATTAGGAAATTTAAGGATATACGAAGTTAAGCATATGAATAAATCATTATAGAATAAATAAAATATTTTTTCTTTTGATGTGGGAATTTATTTACGAAAGGTATATTTAAAGTATGCGAAAAATTAGGAATAATGAGGAATTGTATAAGAGAGTAATAATAATAAGATTATGAATAAATGTAATAATACGCGGAGAAATTGCCTAAACCACAATAGTAATAACAATAATAATGATGATGATGATAATAATAATAACCATAATTAAAGTAGTAATAGATATTATGGCGTAAGTGATGACAATAACGTGGGTAATAATCCTGAATAATAATAAAGGTGAAATTAATTACTATAATAATATCGAAAATAATATACCTTGTACACGATAGCGGATGAATATATATACATCACATTTCTAATCTTTTGCTAATCTGAAATACCGAATAAACGTTAAAGACAAAAAATAGCTTAAAATGTTAGAATTATTTATTGAAAATGAGTTGAATTGGCGGGTGAACTATTTTAAAAAGGGGAATTTTTGGTAATGTGTTCTCCTATTAGTTTTAAATTTTTTATCCTTTTGTTCTGTATTTTAGCGAAACATGATAGTCACTATGTTAATTTTATTAAGAAATATTGGTGGCGAATTTTCAAAAGAATTATCCAAGTATGCTAAAATGTATTTTTTATCTAAGCAATAATCATGTGATTTGCGAAAATCAATATGCTAAAACTACTTCTAGGATGACTACCAAATAACAAAGCAACAAGGATTTGATAATCAAATAGAGCTACCACAAATAAAATAACAAGAGTTAGTTATTATTCCAAAAAAAAACCGACATAAAAATATGAGTTAAATCAGAGGACGATAAAGAATAATAAATTTGGTTTAGGAGCTTAGGCTCCTAATTTGCGGTACTTCGAGGCTCTGCAATCCTAGTGATGATTGACCTAATGCTTAGGTCAAAACTGAGTTCCGTTGTGAAACTCCAACTCTCGAATTTCATGCAAAAAATAAAAATAAGGATTAGTAACTAATAAAAAGAGATATGTGCCAAATATGAAGCTGATGCTCTAAACAATTTATACATTTTAACTAAGAAAAAATAAGGATCTGACAAAACACCCAAAAGAAGCATCTAAATATCAAAGTATGATAAAACATTTCTACCTATAACCAAACTTTAACAAATTCTAAAGAGGGGACACTAGTAATGGCAGGGCGTATGGTGCATATAAAATAAACCAATTATCATGGAAAATATGACTAACATACCATTGTAAAATATCCAAAAATAATGAGATGCTTTGAACCTAGTAGAATCTTCAATAAACTTCTTTTTTCCTTTAAAGAATGTTAATAATAAACCCAGCGCAATTACTTTGGAAGCATAACATGATATACACACACATATGCCTAATGATAAAGAAAGATCAACCTTAAAATTATAATGTAAACTTAAAGATGTGAGTGCAATATCTTTACATCCATTTTTTTTTAGGAAAATCTTCGATTTGACATTAAATAAAATTCATACCGAATCTGCAATAACCAACAAGATTGTGAAAAAAAAAACTCGAAACCACCGTGGAAACAAGAGTGACTTACTACATATTCACATTGTTTGATGAACTAGTTAGTGATTTGATCATTATAAAAGCCTCCATCTCATTTGACTTAATAATCTTTCCACTGCTACTAACCTATCAACACACAAATATACACAACCATTACATATGTAGCATCGAATCTTGAAAGGAGAAATTACAATAACCCTTGCAATTTCTCCAAATTTCTTTATACTTATGTCATGCAAGATTCGAACTGTGCTGCACTATAAATTTTGCACAAATTTAAAACCATAATACCAACATCAGAACATAACCCAAGACCAAACAGATTTCGATCCAAATGACACAACTTAATTCGACAACTAGAATATGAATTTATACAATAAACACAACATATACACATATGCTAAGACCCAAATATCCATGTACGTAGGAATAGTACATGCCCCGCGCTTCACGCACGTCTATACTCAAACACAATGTAAAATCGCAAAGCAAATCCAGTGTTTTATTTTCTTATTCGCAAAGATGACAAAATAGTATTAACAAAATATTAAAATCAAAATCGAATTGCACCTTTAAAAATCAAACGAGGTGAACAAAAAAGAGTTGAAGAGTGCAAAACAACAATTCCACTTGACTTTGAGCGAAAAAAACCCACATTGTCAACATACTAAAGAAACACCAAAAGTAATCACACTTTCGTCCATAACACCAAAACAACGGCAACAATATTATAACTAAAATTAAAACTAAGCCATGTCATATATTTCATACCCATGATTTTGTATGCACATAGGTACAATATCAAATATAGGCAAAATACTTGTTCACAAAAACAAGCATGACAACCACAAAAAAATTTAATGACAGAAACAACATGTCACAAATAATAAAAAAATAAAATGAGATGAAGAGAAGGTGGAGCTGGAATGGGGACATTCACACCTTTTTTCGGGCAGAAACTAAGGGCTTTCACGTCAAGATACTTTTCGATGATGAAATCAACCACGAGGACTCAAAAATTTTGCTCATTTTTTTTATTTCCCTCTGTTTTTCTCTCCCAAATTTCCTTTTATTTCTCACGGATTTTTGGTGTGTTCAAAAACCCCTCTTTTAGCCTTCTTTTCACCTCTCTTGCTGTTGCTTCCATGGGGACGAAGTTCGGCTATTTATAGCCTGAAAATCTGGATTTCAAAGTACAAATTTGAAAACAGTTTAAAGAAAATCTAGGAGAAATTCAAAATTTGAATCCCAATTTTCTGAAAAATATTCAACTTTTTGGAAGCCATTAATAGATTTTTCTGATTTTTCGATCTCATGGATCGATGGATGATGAAAAGAGAAAGATTCTCGCATGGGGGTCTTGGAAAGCGGTGGCCAACTACGGAATTAGGATTTTTCCTATTTGGGAGGAGTGGAGAGAGGTGAAGATGAGAAGGGAATTGAGGGGAGAGGGGGCGACCATTGTTACATTTTTGTGGAAAGGGGATGTGACTGGTCGATGGTTGCTTTGTGAAAAAAAAATTGTGTGCGTGAAAATTTGAAGGAGATGGAACATTGGCACATGTTTTTGTACTGATATTGTTGACTAATTTTGATCCATCGAATCTTTTGATCAGACAGTTTAAAATAAATATCCCAAAATAATAATAGTATAAATATTTATATATGTATGTATATAGATAAATATAGGAAAAAGTTGATTTAAAAATTGAGTATATTTTTTATCCGTCGATCTTTGTCCAGATCTAATTTAAAAAGAAAAGAGGAGAGAAAATAAATACATAAATAAATAAATAATTAGATAAATTAAAATAAATTATATATATATATATATATAAATATATAACAATAATCGAAAATTTTGGGATCATCGGATTGGGAAGTAATCAACATATCAGACTAAGTCGCACTAGTTGAGTATTTTGGTATTTTTGATGATGTGGCAGTATCTGATTGACGAATATTATGCATAGTGTATTGATGAAGTGGACACGAATAAAGTGGGATCAGAGTAAAAGAAAGATTGAAATTGAATTAACGCTAGCCCGAATACTCTTTTTCTATAGAAAATAATTTTGTCGATGCTTCCTGCTATCCTAATTTTTTTCAGTTTAACGTATATAAATTACAGACATAATTTGTATAAACATCCTAATTTAATATCTTTTTGTGATTCAATATTAACAAAAATATACGTATATATATATATATATGTAAAAAAAAAATATGATAAAAATATAGGTACGTATTTATAAAGAATATATATTTTATATAATAAATATATATATATATATATATGGTCATAGTATCATCTAAAAATAAAATTAGAAAAAATACGAATGCGACTACCAAAAGATATTTTTGTGATTTTTAATGTTAAAAATATTTAATTATGTTAGAATATTTTACAATATGATAGAAAAATAAATCTTCTTTTTATTCTTTTCAAAATTTGTAGAAATAGAAATAAAAAATATGAATTTATTTTAAAAAATTATTTAGGGTCGAGGAGCACCAAAAAATAATTAAAGGAAACAGAGCGAGCCAAAATTGGGTGTCAACAATTGCCCCTCATAGGTCGAAGATTAGTGTAAAAATCTTTGGACAATCACGTTGACGTAGCCAATTTTGTATTGGGCAAAACAAAATGTTTGAAAGATTATGGCCGAGCTTCAGTTTTTAAGTTGCATATATATCTCGGGTTTCACAAGAAATCAGGCCATTTTGTAGTTTGAATTATTGTAAAATTTGATAAATATCAAAATTTGTCCCAGTGTAGAATTATGGTGACACTAGGTTCCTTCGAGCGTGATTACAAAGATTTGAGTACGAATGAAATGGATATGGATATGCTTATCCCTGAAATGGTTGTTTAGGATATTTAGGAATGAGGAGACATTGGATAGAAATATCTGTTGAGGATTTTGAGATAAAAAGGAATAACAGATTTTAAAAAATTTCCCAGTATTAGATTGATGGCATCGGGTGATGACACTAAAAATTATGAGAATGAAAACTTGAGACGAGTTAAGTTGAGTCTCTCCATCGGAATCCTTGACCTAGCTATGGATTCTTTACATTTTGCTAGCTTGCCCTAGTTTGCTGCTAAGAGGGTAGTTCCATATTGTACTGAGTGGTCCTGCAAAATAGGTAAAAGGGGTGAAAAGTACCTATTTTTCAAAAATTGTAAATTAAAATTGTAGTGTGAAGAGTAGAGTTCGATATTGAAAGTAGTATTGTGATCTCCGTTTGTGGAGGCCTCCGACTGGTATGGCAATAACTGAAATATAAAGAGCCTCCTTCGGCTGAGCAGTTGCTTAAAAGTAAAAGCCTCTGATTGGCGGGGCAGTTGCTGAAATATAAAGAGCCTCCATCGGCTGAACTGTTGTAAAATAAAAGCCATTCGATTAGCGAGTAGTTGAGCTATCCGACTGCGAGCAACTGGAGAATAATCCATTCAACTGGCGTGTAGTTGTTGAAAATAAATGCCATCCAACTGGCCGGTAGTTGTTGAGAAGTAAACACCATCCGACTGGCGAGTAGTATTCGAAAATTAAGGCCTCCAATGGCGGGACATTTGTCCAAAGGTAACTAACCTTTGATCTAAACCAGATGATGGCATTGCTATTGGGATTTGATGTTACTGCCATAGTGGCTTTCGTTGCTTGCTGTGGTGCGAGTCTCTGATTAGTGGACTGTGCTCTGTTTATTGAAATATGATTCTCCGATATGGCGGAGCATTGCTTTGCTTATGTACATTCTTTGATTTGTGGCCAGGCGTCCCCCTTGTTAGTGCATGCCTCCGATATGATGAAGGGTCGTGTTGCTTATTTGTATTCTTCGATATAGGAAAGGGTCGCTTTGTTCGCTTATATACAATATCCAAAATGTGGAAGTCAATTTTGTCTGCTTATGTACAGTCCTTGAAACATGGAAGCTCGACTTTGTTTGCTTATGTACAATCCTCAAAATGTGGAAGCTCGACTTTATTTACTTATATACAATCCTTAGAACGCGGAAGCTTGACTTTGTTGAAGTCAGATGACATTCTTCAATTGGTGGAATTATTCGACGTAGTTAGATGATGATTCTTCGATTGGTGAAGTTATTCGATGCAGTCAGGTGATTGGCTACGATCGGCGGAGTTTTTTGGGAGAGGTAAATAGCCTAATTTTCCTATGAGGATCCTTTTTTCATCGTCTCTGACCAGGGTCTTAAAAATATACCTACGAAAGAATTATAAAATTCTTAAAGTTGTTGAGGATTAGTATAAATGTATGTGAAGTAAATAAAGTAAAGGAAGAATATTTGGCTCATGTCGTAATTATAAGCTGCATGATGTCCCTGATCTCGACCCAAAGTTGGACTTGAGGTTGTCTCCCAATTCCTATCTTCCTGTGCTCAAAGAAAAATTCTTAGTTGGAGGGGGTGTTGATTTGTGTCGACTTGGGGATCCTGGCTTTGTCGGAGAATCCTATAATACTTCCTCGGTTGCTTGATCATTCCTAAATAAAAAGAGTTTTGATTGGTGGGAGAGTAGGATAGTATTTTGAAATATATATATGTTTTCATAAATGTATTACGTATATATTAAGTATATATAGTAATCCTTTATCATTTTTAGATTATGACACGTTCGAAAATCCATTATCGATCGTGATTCTCATAGCTTTGTCCTTCAAGTTGTCAATTTTATCACAATTCTGGCGGCAAGATCACTTGTATTCTGGGGCTATACTATGAGCAAAAAGGGATTTTCCTAATGGTAAGATCAAACCTTTCAGGTTGCCTACATATCATTAAAATAGGAATTAGGTCTGCACATAGTTCGAGGGTAGACAAAGAAATGTGAAATGCAGCGATCGAGTATGAGTCAGAGTGCCTATGTATCCTTGAATTAGGAATCTGGTCATGACGTAGTTCAATACAAGGAGGTAAAGTAAAACAATACGGTGACTGGGCCTGACTCAGGCTTCCTACATCCAAGTGGAATCAGCTCAGGCCGTAGTTCAGTATACATGAAAGAATGATATTTGGGTTTTTCTAAGGGAAACCAAACCCTATGTGGGCTGCCTACGTATCCCACCATGGAAAGTCAGGCTAATACATAGTTCTATTACATTAGAGAAAAATGCGAAAGTACAAGGAAACAATAATTAGTCCTAACATCTTCAAATATAGTACTTCTTAATGGTGTCTGAATTGATCAGCTTCGTTCTTACTTTATCGTCCATTTTTGTGAATATCACTGCCCCTTCTGAGAGCACTCGGTGAACTATGTAAGGGCCTTGCCAATTTGGCGCAAATTTCCCTTTGGATTCACATTGGTGGGGGAATATCTTCTTCAATACCAACTGTGCTAGTGTGAATCAATGAGGCTTGAACTTCTTGTTGAACGCCTTGATCATTCTATTTTGATAGAGTTGACAATGACAGACTGCATCCAATCTCTTCTTATTAATAAGCATCAACTGTTTGATCCTGCTATGAATCCATTCAGTGTCGTCTAAACCAACCTTCTAGATGATTTTTAATAAAGGTATCTCCGCTTTTGCAGGTATCACTACTTCCAACCCATAAACTAACATGTAGGGAGTTGCCCAGTAGAAGTTCTAGTTCTGGTGCGATATCCAAGAAACCACTATTTTCCTCAAGATTCTCTTGATATTCTTGTTTGCAGCTTTAACTGCTCTATTCATTTATGGCCGATATAGTGTGGAATTTTGATAAGAGATCTTAAGTTTTTCACAGATCTCTCTCATCAAGTCGCTATTAAGATTGGCCCCGTTATCTATTATGATTGATTCTGTAATTCTAAACCGACAGACTAAGTTATTGTAAATGATGTCTGCTACTACCTTCTTGGTTATGACCTTATGTGTTGAGGCTTTAACCCACTTTATAAAGTAGTCGATAGTGACCAAGATAAAATGGTGTTCGTTCGATGCAAGAGGTTCATTTGGCGGAACCCATATAAAGTCCCCATGAACTTGACATGGGTGATATTTCTGCACGTATCGAATGCTATCCCTCTCCATGGTCATCCAAAAGTATCCATATCTCATAATCTTCTCCGCAAGCATGAAACTATTTATATGAGGTCCACAAGTTTCTGCATGTATCTCTTCCAACAATCTTGTGGCTTCCGTGGCATCGACACATCATAGAAATCCTAAGTTTGGAGTCCTCCTATACAGGATTTCCCCATTGGGAAAGAAGTGATTTGTCATCCTCCTCAAAGTCCTCTACGTTTTGCTAATAGCGCTCTTTGGATATTCTTCTTCTTTGAGCAACCTCTTGATATCAAGTACCACAACTTTCCATTTGGTTCTTCATCTACAAGAAAATAGTGTGCAGTTGATTGTGTATCTCCACCTTGATGGGATCGATGTAATTCTTATTTGGATACTGAATTATTGAAGATAGTGTCGCCAAGGCATCGACAAACTCATTTTGAATTTGAGGGACATGTATGAATTCAATCTTCGTAAACCTATTACTCAGCTCTTTAACATATTACACATAAGGAAAGATTTTGATATTCTTGGTGGTCCATTCTCCTTTCACCTGATGGATCAACAAATCTGAATCCCCTATCACCAAAAGCTCTTTGATGTCCATGTCTACTGTCTTCCTAAGTCCGAGAATGCAAGCCTCATATTCTTCCATGTTATTAGTGCAAGGAAACCTAATCTTCACCAAAATTGGGTAATGTTGATCTGTTTTTGAAAATGCTCCAATTCCGACTCCTTTAAAGTTCGCTGCTCCATCAAAGAGCATTCCCCATCCATCATATGGCTTTGAGATGTCTTCTCTACAAATAACACTTCTTCATCAGGAAAGTAGGTCTTGAGCGGCTTGTAATCTTGATCCACTAGATTTTCTATGAGGTGATCAATTAATACTTTTCCTTTGATGCCTTTTTGTGTTACATACACAATATCAAACTTGCTCAGCAAAATCTGCCATTTTGCCAATTTCCCAGTAGGAATCGGTTTCTAAAAGATGTACTTGAGGGATCCATTCTCGAAATCAAGTAAGTGGCATACGCGGATAGGTAGTGCCTCAACTTTTGTGCAACCCAATTCAATGTGCAATAGGTCCGCTCCAACAATGTATACCTTGCTTCATACGGTGTGAACTTCTTACGCAGGTAGTAAATGGCTTGCTCTTTCCTCCCTGTATCATCGTGCTGCTCAAACATACATCCAAATGCATTATCCATAATAGATAAATATAACAACAACAGCTTCCTTGGCTACGGTGGAACCAATACTGGTGGGTTAGACAAGTACTCCTTGACTTTGTCAAAAGCCTTCTGGCATTCTTCGGTCCATCCAGTGGTGGCATCCTTCTTTAATAACTTGAATATTAGTTCACAAATTATCCTGGAATGGGCTATGGACCGACTAATGTAATTGAGTTTTCCCAAGAAACTCATTATGTGTAATACCTCGTATTTTCCTAGCTTAAAAATTCATTTCTAGAATGTTAAGGGATAGCTTCCAAAATGAATAATATTTATTCCATGTGGAATTTTCAAGATTTTGAATTTCCATTGTGTGAGAAATTGAATAAGCTTTCCATCAATACCAAATTCGCCCAAATCCGACACTCGATTGAGAAGTTAGAGCATTTTTAAGCTGATAGTGTGACACCTGGACTCTCAGTGTGTCGTAGAGAAGGAAAAAATGGCAATCGTAGATTCTAGTGGACCTCTGCGATATTGGCGCATTGCGGAATGGGCCATTTTCCCATTTGTCAAAATCTAGTAGCCCAACGCGATCTTACAGCGTCGCGTTGGTGGTCAAAATGACATTTCAAAAGGGCATCACGATTCCTCTACATCACGCCAAGTCCTTAGTTCTTAGTTGTCTATTTCCAGTGGCCCGACGCAATCACGGCGCCTCTCGCCAAGTGCCTATTTTAGAAAATTTTGACAAAAATTAAAAACTTCGTCCAGGGTTAAATTGGCCTTTTCCCATAATTTTATTTCATCCAGATATGGGATTTAATCCCTAAAATCATTCTCAAGTCATTTTTTATTAAATTTTCCCCAGATCAAAACATTCTATCTCAAGAAAAACAAAACCCTAGATCATCAAAGCTTTCTCCCCAATGAAATCCCATTTTCCTCCATTAATTCTCCAAGGTAATTCAAGATTAAGGATTTCCAACTCAATAACTCCAAGAATTCAACTTTAAAGCATCAATAGGGATCCAAAATTCAAGCCCTATTATCTAGTTCATCAATTGAGGTATGTGGGGTATGAACAAGGATAATCCTTTCATCCCTTGCCTAAAACTTGTTTTAAATACAACTTTTACTGATGTTTATGAGATTTTCCATTAAATTAAAGTTAGGGTTTATGCCCATTGTTGCTATTTACAAGTTTATGATATATCCAATTATTTAGAAGTTGAATTCCATGATTTTGTTCATATTTTCATGCATATTTATGAAATTTCCAGATTTTATGATGAATTATAAATGCTTACATTATCAAGTATGAATTTTAAGATGTTTTAACATGAGATTGATGCATGGGTCATTATGCCCTAATTAAGATTGCTATTTCGAGATTATTTATGCTATGTGCACCCTCAGATAAGATTATTCTCAGATTTTGATAAAGATTTGACCTTTTGGTCCTAAGCTAAGATAAAGAATACACTTTGTTCATATAACTTGAGATTTAACCTTGTGCTCTTTTTGAAGTGGATTTCTTAAGATTTTGAGCAGAAGAATGGGTGTAGTATTTAGCAACGAGATGTGTAAGTTTCTACGGTTTCATACCCCAATACTACGTGCCACCGTAGGAGTAAGATTATTCCCACTTCTACGTGGATGACTAAGATTGTGATAACTTAAGACAAGAAGTTCTATTCTGATGGCAAGGGTAGAATAGCCTACCTAACGGGGGCCAGACATGGGGATCTATGGATGCTCACATGGTGTATGTCGGTTAGAAGAACCTCACAAAAAGATGTCCCCTGCTCTTAAAACAGTCTATTGGCTTAAAGCCTTAAGATAAAAGCATATGTTTTTTGAAAGCTACGGTTTTAAGATTCTTATAGTCTTGAGATGAAGTATTTCCTTTTTCAGAATAGTTTTTAAAGAGTTTCCTTTCAGACTACAAATCTTAGAACAGAAAGTGTAACAGAAAAACTTGTAGAAAACTAAGTGTAAAGGCTCACAAGTTTTACTCTAATTATGTTTTTAAGCAAGATAGTAACTTCAAATTTCAGCTTTTAGAATTTAGATTTTAGAGTGAGTCCTTTCCACACTTAGATAGTATGACTTAAAAAGAGAATTCAAGCTCATTCTTTAGAACTAAATGTTATGGCTCATAGGATTTATATAGTATGTTTTGCTTTCTATTTCTGCATATTTCAGTATTTCAGATTTCCAACTTATGTGAGTCATTTACATTTAGCATGCATCGTTTTACAAATTATGATGATTGATATTATATTTTACTTATACATTCACCCCCATATATTCAGTACATCCTCAAAGTACCGATCCACATATGTGTCTATGTGCTATATTGTCTCATAATATAGGTACGAGTTGTAGCACACATACCATATTCAGATAGCTTGTAGATTCCAGCCAACAGATGACGAGTCCTCCTACTTCGAGGACTTTAGTTAAATGTTATTTATGTACTTTACTTCCTTACTCTCATGTATTGATTAGTGATAGTTGGGGTCGCATCCTAGCTATCTATAGTCAGTATAGTAGAGGCTTCACAGATGTCAGTTAGATCAGTTATGTATTTTCAGTCCCTCTTTCAGACCTTATTAGAATGTAAAAGTTGTATCAGTATTGTATTTTCACAAATTCAACCATTATTATGTTTTTGCACTATAAACTCAGTCATTTTATACATATTATTTAGTTGCTTATGAGTTATGCCAGTAGAAGGGTTAGCTTGGGATCACTTGTGGTCGTAAGCATCGTGTGATGTCTTGGGACAGAATTTTGGTGCGTTACATTACGTCATTTTTGGTTTTAGGAGTTGGTAAGTCTTGAATCGCCTTTATCTTGGACAGATCCAACTCTACAATGAATCCCAGTAACTTTCCTGTGGGGACTCCAAAGGCACACTTGGCCGAATTTAGTGCACTTGGCCGGATTCAACTTTAGGTCGTAACTTTACAACCTTTCAAAGAACTTTCGTAAATCATCCAGGTGGTCCAAACTCTTTTTAGACTTGATAATGATATCATCCACATATACCTCTATTTTCTTGTGAATCATATCATGGAAAAGGGTAGTCATGGCCCTCATGTAAGTTGCACCGATATTTTTGAGTCCAAATGGCATTATCCTATAGCAGTATACTCCCGATAGAGTGATAAAGGTTATCTTCTCTGCATCATTCTCGTCCAACAAGATTTGATGGTATCCTACAAAACAATCAACAAATGACTGCAACTCATGTTTTGCACAGTTATCAATGAGAATATGAATATTTTGAAGAGAAAAATCATCTTTTGGACTAGCCTTGTTGAGATCTCAATAGTCCACAAATATTCTTATCTTCTCGTTCTTTTTTGGTACTGGCACAATGTTGGCCAACCATGTGGGATAAGTTGTGACCCTCACAATGTTAGCTTCTATCTGATTGATCACCTCTTTTTTGATTCTTAAACTCAAACTGGGTTTGAATTTCCTCATCTTTTGCTTCACATGCGGACATACGGGGTTAGTTGTTACCATTGCTTAAACCAGCCATGTCATCATAAGACCAAGAAAACACATCGATGTATTGCTTGAGTAGGCTTATCAATTCCTACTTTATTTCTACCTCCATGTGCATGCTAACTCGTGTTTCTTTTATCGTTTCTTCATCACCCAAATTGACGACTTCAGTTTTATCCATATTAGGATCCTTTTGACTCTCAAATTGCTTGATCTTCTGTGGTAGGTTTTCAGGCATTTGTTCTTATCATACTCCTCATAATCTTGCTCATCGTTCTTATTTTGCTCAACGGATTCATTACATATCATAATCGTGGAACGAGGATTTTTATTAATATTTGCATTGAAAAATATAAAAAGTAAGTAAAGTAAATAGATATCAAAAATAGGAAAATAAGTTTTGAAAATAAGGATTTTTATTAATTAAAGTGCTGGACTTTGGCAAGAGGCGAGTAGCAAAAGAGCTTCGGCATGATTCAAACCATAATTGATCATGCAAAAAAAATAATATTGAAAGGCAACTACAATTCCACATTACTAAGACTCCTATCGAAATAAGGATGGGCTGGTGTTCTAATTCTGCAAGACTTCTCCAGGTTCAGCATCTTGGATTGTAATCTTCTTGCAATCTATCTCTGGTTCACCTTCGATCACAACCACAAACAGATTTCTTATTCCCTCTATGATGTCTTTATCAACTACTTGCTTTAAGATTGGGACTTATATTGGTATGAACACTATCACTCCGGATCCTTTACTGCAGACTCCTCCATAAGCGGGCTCATATCCTAGCCCTATATTACCTCTTTGATGCTTTAACTGGATCAACTCAATTATACCATCAGTTTTTGGTCCTACTCTTGTCTTGGGCTGATACCCATATTTCATCATTTCTGATGCAACCATCTTTGCAGCACTCGACATTTTTACTACAGCTGGTTCTATCTCCCCATCGATCTTTGTAGCTTGCATGATCTTTAAATTATGGAAAGTAGCTCCATCTAACTCCTCGGTGAATAGAACTGAATTAACAGAGCAGATGGGATGACTAAGATTCCCATGGATAGTAACTTCTATGCGACCCCACTCAAACTTTACACACTGATGGAGAGTGGAAGGAATGCCTCTTGCCATGTAGACCCATGGCTTTCCCAGCAATAGGTTGTAACTAGACGATACATCCATCACTTGAAATAAGATGGGAAATTGAGTTGTTCCTATCAATTATGTCAAGTAAATTTCTCCAATGACACTTCTTTGCGACCCACAAAGGGTCTGACCTTCATCCAACTCTTTCTTATATCTTCCATGTTTACACCAAAATCCCTTAGAGTGAAGAATGGACAAATATTACAATTCTAACAACCATCAATCAAAACCTTGTTCAAAATCTTTTCATGATATCTGACTGTGATATGAAGTGCTTTGTTACATGCAAACCCTTCTGACAGTAGCTCATCATCATGGAAAGAGACCTTATTTTCTTCTACCACTCGTTTGATTGCTGTAGCCAAAGTCTTGCTTGTGGTCTCTTTCGGTATGCTAACGCCAAATAACACCTCCAACAAAGCATTTTTGTGGGCTTTAAAACTCATAAGCAAAGACATAATGGAGATATGGGCTGGTGTCTTCTTGAGCTTCTCTTCAACCGAATAGTCCTTGGGTTACATATTATTTTAAAATTCTGCGGCTTCAGTATCAGTAACATTCCTTTTTGGGTTCTGCTCCTTCTTGAAAACTCATCGATTTAGTTCTTTTAGCGCGTAGCACCTTCCTGACCTGGTCATCCCCTGAGCAGCAGTGGCGTCTATTATTTTCCCTTGGCGTCAGCTTGATAATCCCAAGGGACTGCTTTAGTATCATAGTCGGGCCTCCCAGCGGCTATAGCTATCACTATGACTTTTGGTATGTACGTCTGAACAATTATAGGCTCCCTTAACTGTACTATGATAAACGGTTGTGATGGGGATGTAGTGGCGACTTTCTCTACATTCCATGTGGCACAATATCTTCTTCCAAGTCATATTCTTCCTCCTGAGTAATCATGGTGACTTCTCAATTTGCATGATTTGGCAAGATATTA